>NW_009953067.1:1072943-1104370 GCF_000747805.2 Chaetura pelagica
AAGAGTTCCTTCTGAGGAAACCTTCTGACCACAGAAAATTCTGCGGGATGCAGCAACATGCAGTGAAAGGCAAGGAGATCAAGCACCAACACTGGCTGGCAGAGGAGGTGAGCCAGGAAGAGGAACTTCTGGTTCATGTGGCAGAGGCTCACCGATGTGCAGCTACACTGACTGTGTCTTTGCAAAGGCTGATAAGCAGGCATTAGATCAGCAGCTTGCACCAGGCTTCTCAGGTGGCTTGGAGCCATTCTTCTCCAGCTGTTCATAGCTCTTGTTCCCAATGAAAACTATGGTGGAAATTCACTGGCAGCTGGTTCAGACACCATCCCAAAGATCTCAATGATGTATGTTCATCTTGCTTATTGACTGACATCATCAACAACTAAACTGCTTTGTACCCCACAATCACAAATCCGCTTAGAGAAAGCTATCCACAAACATATCCCAAGCTTCCAGGGAAGATAATGTCATATATTCCTGTAGCTCTCATGTATGTGATGTAATTTAAAAGCAAGGCAGCAGCAGAAATCCCCAGTGGGTGGGCATTACTTTCCCTCCTTATCTTACAGTGTGTGAGAGTTTCCCCTGGGCTGAGAGACACATGCTGAGGCAAGGTTTTTAGTCCAATATGCCTATGCTATCTGTCAAGCCATGTGTCATGACCAGCTTAATTGTGTTTGCCTGATAAATTTCAGTAAGTGCAGTGGTCTCCATCAGCTCCAAATGAGTCAAGGCCTTTGGTTAGTTCAGTAATTAACCTCAGGAACTGTTCCAGTCAATCAAATATACACACTGTGGTGTGAGTAGATGCATAGCCATTTCTGGCTAAATATATAAGCAGAGATCTCTTGAAGCATATAATTTACTCACTTATAACATTATATATCTGTACATGTTTGATTCTTGTTCAGCTGTGTGCAGCATCAATGTCTCCAGACCTCTTTGTCTTCCCTTGTCAAGACAGTGCCATAGCAGACCCTGACTGTCAGTTTTCAGTTCCTCTCACACATAGAATGTGCTCCTTTCTCCTCTTTTTAATCTTTCTAGGGTAAACTAAAGCAGCAATGTGTACAGATGGGGAGGCAAAGTGACTGAAAAAAACCCTGGAGTCTTGGGGCTGGTATGAAGGGTTAGGGTCCCTGCTTGCCTCTCCCTGCCCAAGGGCTACCGTGCTTGGCTGTGTAATACTTGTTGTTTGCTCATTTGCACCTACTGAAAGCACAACTGAAGTGCAGAAACTTCTTGTGAATCCAAGAATAACAATTCTTCCAATAATATGTGGCCTGACCTTCAAAGCCTGGTGGAACAGGTTAGCCATTACAGCAGAGGTTTCATACAAACTGATGCCTGGAGCTGCCTGTTTCAAACAAATCAATTGTCTTTCTTCCTAATCAAACTAAGCAGCTGATCCTGCTACCCTCTGCAACCAGTTAAATTTGTGCAGGAGCTTGCACAGCACAGGGTTGTACTTGTATCAATAGCAGTAGAAGACTTATTCACATCTTTAGCATCCACCTGTAACTATACTATAACTCCAGTCTTCTTATACTTAAAATTGGATCCTCCCACAAGGTGATCTCTATTCTATAGGCAAACACTGTCCTATGCAATAAGCCATGACAGCTTTTACGGGCTATTTCACTCAGCTCAAAAAAAGGCCCAAATTAACATTACTTTCTGATTGCCTGACCATTTCATTCAATGAAAATGGGAGGCACAGAAAAGCTATCATTAACTGATATAGGGTAATTCTTCATGTGAATTACATATGAGTTTAGTGTGCACATCTGAATGCCTCTCTCAATTTGTACTTGTGCCACAACAATATCTGTGTTTTGATCAGTATCACCTCTTGACACTGAAGCCACTGAAAAATCTGTCATTTAATTTATTCAAACCAAAACTAGGTTCAGTCTTTCCACTTACTCATAAACCACTAAGAAAGTTCGATCTCTCTGCTCAATTTTCTAGCAACTTAATCCATACTGATATGTATATTTTCTTTTCAGTGCTCTCAGAATTACATCTGCTGTTTCCTTACAGGGACCTTGATGTGATAAACAAGCTGATTGCCATGGCAACCCTGCCAGCCTGCCTCTGCCTGAGGCAGCTGCCAGAACACTGCCACTCTCCCCTCAGATCTGACATGTCAAAGCCCAGGGTAATTTTCCCTTTCCATTTCAGGAGATTATCACCCCATTATAGATGGCATCTTTAGGCAGCTGAGCATGTTAAATAGAAGTGTGATGTTTTCTAAGATGAAGTAGTGCAGGGGGCCAGGATGGACCTAGGATCATCTGCAGCCATGGGCTGAGAAGTAAGAGTGAAATGTTTTGAAAAAACAGAGAAGAAAATGCTATAAAAGGCCATTCTCCATAGAAACAACAGGAACGGATTGTGCCAGTTCTCATAAAACCAGTGCTTTACTTGAAACTTCAGCTCCTGGACTTCAGAGATGGCAAGAGGATCTTGCTTTTCTTCTAGTCTCTCTTGCTCTTGTAGTTACAGAGACATGTGAAAATATGGCCACTGGGGTACAAGAACTACTCAAAAAACAGAGCCAAAACCATCAAATATTCCCATAAGTTTTAATATTTGTGACTGTAAACCAAAATCAGGATTTCAAAGACAATTTCTTTTTTAGAACTTTGGAAACAACAACATTGAAAACCAGTCCAGAAAGTTTGAGCTGACAGTCCTCACACAGTATTCAGAAGCTGAAGAGGCAAGAGAAGGTCTATAGACCTGGCTGACAGCTAGGCCACCCAGGGTTAAGTTGAATTCTGACAGCACAGGGCTGGGTGTTCACAGATCTCTTTAAATACAGCTTTCTTGCAGGGATGCTGCAGGATCCTGACAGCATACATTTTACTTATCTCCAACCATACAGAAGAAACAGTTCAGGAAAAATATCAGTACTGATTCCACTTCACCCCTAGGTGCTCACCTGAGGATTCAATGGAGGCTTTAAAATTCACAGAATCCCAAAGGGAATCTTATAACTGATCAATGTGATTTCCTTCAAGACAGCACACAAACTGGATCTGATAAATGAATTGCTCAGTACCAGTAACTTCTTGAAAGAGATCTTTTCTAAAGACTCTGTTCATTCACTTGTGATTTTCTGCTGCTCCTGTGCTTCTGGGATCAGAGACTGGCAATACTAAAACGCCACAAACAAAGCTGTTGTTCTGGTATTTTACAGCCAGATTTGAAAAAGGAAGCTCTGGATATCTCACAAGAAAATCTGTTTGAGTCCTCCTGTTGTTGGCTTGGTTTTACAGACATGCGAGCAGAGCCAAGCAAACACTTCACAACAAATAAATCATACAGTGGATGTTGCCATTTCTGTACTTATTAATTGTCCAGGGACAGATTGTAAAACCCTTAAATGTATCTGTTATTCACAGTCACCCATGAACTTTTCTAGTGAATAATTAACACTTGGCAGCTCATTCCAGTTGTGAGTGGTGCACCGTTAAATTCCCATTTTGCAATTCATGTCCTAACTTCCATAATCACATACAAAAGTAGGGCAAGGGTGAACATGAGGAGATGCTGAGAGCAGAGCATGTTTAGAAGCTGAAGTCATTATGATTATAAAGTACTTTTGAGATATGCAGTAGAAAGTGTTTGGAAGCATAAGGAAATATGATTGTGATAAATATTTCGTTTCTTTTTGTAGACAAAGTAAATTCATTTTGCCTGCATGGATGCATTGACCTCTCTGGAGGTGCAATCTTAGAATCTGATGCCAGGGCCTCAAACACTAATCCAAAAGCCATGACCCTCTCAACTACAAAATTTACTTCACTGTTATTAAGATAAAAATGATCACAGTGGGTTTTTTTCCTGACATCAAGGGTGAAGATTTACTTCCAAGCATGTCACCAGTAGTGTCTAAGGTCAACTGCAATTCTGCTCCATGGTAGGGAGATGGGTTTACTAATTACCTCATCCAGTCCTATGCAGAAACCTTCATCTCTTCTGTCCTAGGAGTCACAACTACATCACTCTTCACGCTTCATTTCATATTAATATTATATTGGCAACTTCTTCCAAGTTACTTGGAAAGCAGTATAGAGAAGATACACTGGCCACCCCTCTCACCTCTTTCCTTTTGCTGCTAATGAGAATTAGAGAATTGGTCCAGTCATCCAGCAGCCTGGTTTTGATTTTCTGGTTGATGGAATGATTAGTTGATATTAAAACATCAATAAACTGCCTTATTGCTCTTTCCTTTTCTACTGATTCACTTTATTGCATGCTGTTTATTTGGAATTCCCCCCTCATTTAACATCTAGCCATATCACTGATCCAAGAGAGTATCCAAATATCTAGTTTTTCTTCATAGTCCTCAATGGATTCTTGACTGGCCAAACAGTCCAGAAGGCATGGATAAATCAGTTTTAAAATAGCAAGGAATCTTTCTGTTTCCTTAGGGTATATCTGTCATTTCCTGAATGCACCTTCACAGGTTTTACATGTTCATAAGAAACCAAAGTTTGCACATCACATCTTCTTCATAGTCATAACACTCTCCTCAAAATCTTTCAACAAAATAGAGCTGAACAAGTAGCACCAGTGAAAATATATCCTTCTTACCCACTGCACAACATACTGATTTTTTAAAAGCCATCAGAGGCAGTAGGATGTTTGGCTCTCATCAAAAATCCAGACACTGTATGATTGCAAGAAAAAGTTTCTTTCTTGGAAATCTTACAGAGAAATCCAAAGCCAGAAAGAGACATAAAATGTAGGCAAATAGGAAATATCTGTGCCAAGAAAGTTATAAAATCTTGTGGACTCTCTGTGAGCACAACTTGGCTTGCCACAACACATGCAGCATGGCAGAAGCACTTCTCAGTGCCACCCAATGGTTTCTAGTCTTCCCAGTGAGCCTGCCACTAGGACCCACTTTTGAAGCAGTCCTTACATGACTCAGTTCAGCTAATTAGTCCATTTCAGCTCCCTACAGAGCCTCTCTTCTACAAGCACTGCCGAACCTTCTCACACAAGAGATCTCTGGGAAGATCAGCAGACAAATTAAACCCTTATCTTAGGTGTCCCTGGAGAATATTCTTCCTCTCACCATCAGTGTATATTTTTGTAGTGCAGTTTACTGCCTAGGTTTCTGTCCATCATTCTTGTCCCTTACAGTTCTGAGAAGCAAAGAAGCTGCTGTCACTGCCCGACTGGGTTAAATCCAAATGGGTGAACTTCAAGGTGAAAGCCTTTCTTTGCTACCATTAGTCAGGCCCTTGAACCATCCACTGTTACGGACAATGATCCTTTTCCATGGTCACGGCTTATAAACCCTCATTTACAAAATGAGTCTCACAAAGAACCTGTCAGAAGGTTCAATAAAGAAATCTGTCACAGCCTGGCCTCTGGGCCACAGCATGTGGAATACAAAATCAGATTCATTACTTCCCAAGCCTTTGCCAGGTTTTCTGCTACTCTCCTTAACAGGAAAAAATATGACACTATTATGTAAAAAATGTTTTAAAAATCAATGTTGATTAATAAAAGTAATTTCAAGAAGCTGAACCAAAGAGCATTCAATTTTAAATTAATTTCCCCTATGTAATTGTCTGAGAATATCTGAGTGATAGCATGGGAATATGAATGCATTGCCCATGCAGTCCTGGATGAACCTATCTTCTTTGGTGGCAAAAGGGCAACACCTGTCACCAACCCACCTCTAGTTTACAGCTGCTCAAGGTCATCTGACAGAAACAGTAAGAATTTCTTTGCTCCTTTTCTGCCAGTGGCCAATGCTAAAACTCACTTTTTAGGTGAAACACTAGAGACAGATACAGTTTTGAAACACTACAAGAGAAATAAATGAATTAACGCATCTGATAACCTCAGAAATTTTGCTCAGTTCGTAGTAGTCACGTGACTCTTACAACCAAAAGCAGAAAACAATGTGTGTGGTCCATTTGATCATAAAGGGATCACTTTAGCAGTCAGTTTCTTAGTAAGAAAAAAAGAAAAGAGAAATAAATGAAAAACCCAAACCGAAACCCAAAAGCTTCTCCAGCTTTTTCATTAGTGTTGTTGCAGAACCTTGCATCTTCTGAGTGACACTGATGGTTCTTGCCAAAATCACACAGAGCTTTCCAGCACTGCCAAGGAGCACTGCATCACGTACAACAATTATTTCCATGGGAAAGTAACTGTTTGAGTTTCCTAGCTTTCCTGGATGTTACACAACTGACCCCCAAAAAAAAAAAATAAGAGGCACTGGTGCATACTCTGTGGACAAAAACTGTGTGCCACCAGGATACTCAGCACTGAAACTGGCTGGAAAGGGACTCCAAATGCAGATACTGGAGCCAAATGTCAAAGTTTTGGATGACTTCCTGAGCAAAGATTCAGCTGCGTTTTTATTCTAGTACATTATAACTATAGTAACTTTTGGACTCAGAAGTGTCTTCAAAGTCAAGGTCATTTTGGCATGCTCCTATCTCCAGAAATAACTTCAGGAACATCTTTTTTTTTTTTTTTCTTTACTTGGAAAAGCTTCAAAATGTTCTACAGACATTGAAACTCAGGGACAGTCCGACCACCTGCGTCATGTCCCTCAGGGAAGGAATGCGTTAGCTGCTTAATAGTGCATCAGAACAGCACAAAAGGATGTAAGATAGGAAGTGAAAACTCAGGGAGGAAGCAGAGAGAAAAAAATAACGGTGCTTTTAAGGGGAGCAAAGACATATAACAAAAGGCCTGAAGTAAAATCCTGAGTTAACCTTGAGTTTACCATTTTCCTCTTTTCTGCCACAGTCTTTATCTGTGAAACATAAATGATGATATTAATTGCTCATATTTGCGCAATATTCTGAGATCTGCTGATGAAATGTGACTGCAGGTGTGAAGTCTTACTAAGACAAAAATCAGCTAGAATAATGATAGTGAAATTGTTTTTGCCAAATGTATTTTAAAAGCCTATGAGCCAAGGGTACCATTTATTCAAATAAACTTATAGACTAATATCTCCCATCTTTGTCTAAATAAAAATCTGACTGAGATAGCACATCTAGCAAGCTAAACAGATTTCCATCAGTGCTCATGATCACAAGAATGGGTCTTATTTCTCAGGTCTGTTCAGTGATGGACAAACCTGTATACCACATCCAAAGGAAAGACAACAAAATAGTTGCCTGCAACCCTTAAGTTTTCTTGGCAGTCAACGGTATCTTGTGTCCCATGAGATCATGACTGACTGCTTAGGCTGGTTAGAGTGTGAAGCAGAGTGTCCACGTGAATAAGACCGTTTCTCCTATGCACAGCATGGCTCTTGGCATGTCACTCCTACAAGCCATGGGTGATACATTCCTTTCAGCACGGGCAGGTAGTTTTTCCTCAGGTTCGAAAATAAGCACTGTCACCTACCTGCTTTCCATCATCTGCAGTGTGAGTGTAGGCAAAGCACTTTGGAGGTCGAAAGCTGTGCTGTACTCTGGTTATCACTCTCAGCTCTTCTCTCCAGATGAAAAACAACTTGAGCAGTTCCCCTAGCTGCCACAAGATGAAATCTGGGTGACTGAAAACACTAGAAAGAGTCATTGAGATGCAGAGACCAGAGGAGAAGGAACAGGGGGGTTCAAGGCTTCATGTGATCGTCAGTGGAGTGACAGGACATCTGTGCTGAACAAGATGTCACGCGATGAGGCAGAGAGCACATTGCAGCACACCAGACACCTTGTTATGATTGCCCATGCATGTGTGCACTCCAAGGTAAATGAGAGGCAGCTTATTCCCCACGGTAAGAGGGACACGCTCGTTCACATGCACAAAGGGGAAGAGGACGCACACCGGCAGCTGCTGTGAAGTTGCTGACGTGCGGCGAGATGTAAGGTATTTGTGTGCCCATAGCCTTAATCTCGAGTGTTCAAAAAGGAGAAGCAGTGTTTTGCTTTGCAGTTTGTGTCCTTTGGAAGGCTATATGAAAGCCCCTCGAAAATTTCCATATGGGAAATTGAAAGCCTAAACCCTTTGGTTTTATCCAGTGTCCTTGACCCTGAGGATAACAAGAAGTTTGACAGAGAATCAAAAGCTGAGCAGGAGGAAAGGTGGGTTTGAGGAAGTGATGAAAGTGGCTGAGAGGGACGCAACTGCTCTGATTCTGAGTAGCACACACTGGGGTTTTTTCTCAGCTGTAGAGAAATTCAAGGACAGAACCGTTAATGCCATGGTCAGTATCACAGCATGCAGGAGAAGAAGGAACAGATATTGGTGTTTAAAGAGAGATAAAACTGAATTCAGAAAATGCAGCTGCCCCTCTGCAGGAGTAATTACCTAATCAAAACTTACTCTGAAAAACAAACATGGTTTGGATTTTTTTCAACTCCCACCAGTCAGTCTTTACCTCATTTCTGTATAAAAAACAGCACTTTTCAAGTTGTGCCACACCAGCTGTGCATAGGAGGCTGCCGCAGAGCTGGTGGGATCAGACCAGACTCCCAGGAGACACCACTAATCTGCAGTGCAATGCCACTGAGGTGGTTCCTGAAAGGCAGAAAGAGATGACCATGGAACTAAATGGTAGAAACACCAATCACTATTCTGACAACATTCAATATGGACTACTTTCATGGGCTCTTGTATCCTTTGTCTGAAGGTGGTAAACAGCAAAGCAAAGAATGGCAATTTTCTGGTACTTCTGCAAATGTGCATAAAACACAACACACAAAATTTATTGTTGAGCAGCTTTCATGCTGTTCTGTTCCAAGGGTGGTACTGACATTCTCATGGATAACTGCACACTCCAAGCCCCTGGTCGTTGTCAATGTCAAACATGTTTATTGATAATAACAATAAAAACAACAATATGCCTGGTGTAGCATGACTTGCACCAGTGCAATAATTCAGGTTTTGCATAGATTCAGAAGGTTTTCACAAGAGAAAATTAAAGTGATTTCCTTCCAACAGGGTAAAACCTTAAGAAAGATACCTTGAAGAGGTGCAGAAAGAGCCTTACACTAAGCGTGGCTCATGTGGTACTTTAGTAGTTCAAGTTGCCAGTGATCAGGTCCCATCTTACACTGTTTTTGCTCAGTTCTTCCAAGATGTCCCCCATGTTTAACACAAAGGATATAAGACATTTTAGCAGACAAAGGAATTTGCCTCCTACAACTCCATGTAAAGCTTAATCAGTACCAGAACAAGGCTTGGGACAGTGAACGGTATCATTGAATCATAGAATGGTTAAGGCTGGAAGGGATCTTAAAGATCATCAGGTTCCAAACTCCCTGATATGAGCAAGGACACCTCCCACTAGACCAGGTTGCACAAAGCCTCATCTAACCTGGCCTTAAACACCTCCAGAGAGGGGGCTTCCACAACCTCCCTGAGCAGCCTATTCCAGCACCTTACTACCTTCATGGTGAAGAATTTCTTCCTCATGTCTAACCTTAATGTCCCCTCTTACAGTTTAAAACCATTACCCCTTGTCCTATCACTACCCCATCTGGTGAAGAGCCCCTCCCCAGCTTTCCTGTAGCCCCTTCAGGCACTGTAAAGCCACTGTAAGTTCTCCCTGAAGCCTTCTCTTCTCCAGGCTGAATTGCCCCAACTCTCTCAGTCGGTGAAGCAGAACCTGGCAAGAAATTACCTAAAATCATCTGTTTTTTCAATAATTCATAATCTTGAGAAGATTTCCAATAAAGATTTCCAGGCCTGTTCTGTGCCTCTAGGTGGTACTTTTATTTTATTCTTCATTAAAACTCTTTGAATGAACTATTCAGCAGCTTTTGAGACTGAAATAAAAACGGACAGTACTTAGTATGTATTTGCAGAAAAGCCTGAACTGCAGCGTTAAAGCAAAAGGCATTGAAAATTAACCACTGGCATGAGTCCCTCCTTTTGGGAGCCAAACAATTTGGGATTCAAAAGGACTGTGGGCGTGAACTGTGAAGCAGTTTGCAAACAGCAGAGCTGGAAAGATCACTTAGCCCAGCCTTCCACATCACGGAGACATTAAGGATTTCCTGATTGATTTCTATTTGGCCTCATCTTTAGATAAACATCCAGCCTGGACTGCAACATTCTGGTGATGAAGATGCAAGCTTTTCCCATAGTAAGTGGTGCCTGTGCTTAAAAACCGTTACAGGTAGAACTATTTGCTCTGTTTTCGAATTAAACCTGTGGAGATTCCAACCTCAGCACTGCTGCGTGCCTCCTGACAAAGGCACTGAGGAAAGGCACCCATACCTGCCCTATTCCCACTCCAGTGAGGGCAGGCAACAAGAATTAAGAGCTACAAACAGGCTGGGTTTGCTAAAACTGAATCCACTTTCAGTAGCACCCAAATCCCACTCTCATTACAGCAGTATCAGTGTTTTGCAGTCTTGGACAAACGCCTGCAGAAACATTAGAGAATAATTTTGTTTCCATCTCCCCACATTTTCTACTGAAGATGAAGGAGCGAATGGTATTTTTTGCTTACTTTCCCACACACATTAAGCCATGCACTGTTAAACTGCCTTGTGCTGCACAGAGGGGACTCAGCGCTCCCTGCACTGTCTGCAAGACCCCCAAAATCCTCTGGGATAGAAGGAGCTTTCCACAAAGTGTATTGCTTTTAATTATTGATTGTTTAAAAGATTAATAAAATATTACTCCAAAATCAAGTTGTGTTAGGCAACCTGAGCAAACAAAGCAGTGAATCTGAGACTGCCATATTCAGAGCTGAGAAGAGTTCTGATAAAAAGGCATTGAACATTTGAGGTAATGAGTCCTCTTGGAGATGTGCCATTAGGAAGAACTTTGTCTCTGAATTTTCCCCTGTTTCATTTAGGAAACAGGAAACATGACATTGTCCATTGTGCAGCTGCTGGGGTACTTCATTACTTAATTAGCTTTCCCCTGAGGCTTCAAGAGCCTGTGCCAGATCTGAGATACTAAGCTAGATGTGTCTTTGAAGGTAAATAATTTGTTCCTACTGAGTCTTTAAAAGACCAAAATGCTTTTCAGTACAGGCCTATTGCAAAGCCTTCAATATGCACATTTTAGTGTATCAAAATGGGATTAGGAAGAATTTCCCTTATGGGAGTAGCATCTGGCTGTACCAAATGTATTATAGGTGAGTCTGGCACCTTCAGATCCCATAGCAATTTTGTCACTGATTCCACGAGGTTGACATTTCAGCCCTATTTTTTTTTCCCAGTACAATCTGATGCAAGTCCTAGAGAAATAGTGGATTTGCTGTCATGCAAAATGCACCAAATGCACCAGTAGAAATATGGCTTTTCTCTACAAATCCCAGTCAAGTAAATGAGTGAAAACACTTAACAGTGTGGCTCATTTGTGGCACTGAGGGCCAGCCCATCATTTAGAAACACTGAATCTAATAATGTCTTGCTTTGTCGTTCTGAGTAATTTATTCCCAGTAAGCACACTGAAAAGTTGCATTTACATTTGAAACACTTCTTGAGCAGGAATCCACAGAAATCATAGAAGATCATTTAACAGTCCATTTTCCTGGCCTGTTTTCTTCCTCCACCCCCTAGCCCAGTGTTACTTTTCCATAAACACATAAATCACTATAATCAATATTAATTACGTTACATGACTTGTTCAGTTCAAAATTACCTGTTTTGCTTGATTTTTCCCTCCTTCTGATTAATATAAATGAGTTAAGTTAATTATGTTTCTCTTCATAGAAAAATGTATTTGTCAAATTGTACAAGCATCAATAAAAATAAACATGTAGATTTTACAAGGGGACAGATGTGCAAACAAGATCTACATGGCTGTGTACAGTCCCCAGGTCTTATTTCAGAGGCGGCTACAATTCTGTCTCCACTCTTAGCCTCCATTAGTTGAGAACACTGGTTTGACCTGAGATTGATAAAGTCAGCAGAAAATAATTAACTCACTCAGATCTACACCATTAGCCTGGAGCAAAGATGAGCCCTCTTTCCTGCCTTCCACTAAATCTACAAGAGCTTTCACCTGGAAATCTCCCAGAATCCTTCATAGGTTTGATGAATCTACATGAACATCTTTACTTCTTTGGTCCTCATGGCCCTAGATCTGAAAGGCTTCTGAAGATGCCGTTTCTCTGGAGGTTTCCTCAGCTACAGCTGCCTACTTAGTTTTTCAGTTTTCACTCCCAGGGACACCCCGTAGCACAAAGGAGAAAGCATTACAGCTAGACAGCATTTAAATGTTTGTTTCCTTCCATTCCTTTTTCTAGGTACATCTCATTCAACTGTCCTTTCCCATCTTTCTGAGGCTAAAATAAAATAAAATAAAATAATTATAGAGACAAGAACATTAAAAATAGACCAAAAAGGCCGAATTTTCCATTACAGACTGGGGAGCAGGGAGTCTGACTTCTGCAGGAACAAACCAACCTACTTCAAGTTGCTGGCCTTGTGTAAAGGTGTACTGGGTTTGTGTGGCCAGGTTTTGGTAGCAGGGAGACAACAGGGAAGCCTTCTGTGAGAAGCTGCTGGAATCTTCTCCCATTTCTAACAGAGCCAAAGCCAGCTGGATCCAAAATGGACCCTTTGCTGGCCAAGGCCAAGTCCATCAGTGGCAGTGGTAGCACCTCTGGGATAATATATTTAAGAAAGAGGAATTAAAAATATGTAAGAAAAACAACTCTGCAGACACCAAAGTCAGTGAAGAAGGAGGAGGAGCAGGTGCTCCAGGAGCCAGAGCAGAGATTCCCCTGTAGCCCGTCGTGACGACCATGGTGAGAAAGGCTGTTCCCCTGCAGCCCATGGAGGTCCATGATGGAACAGATATGCACCTGAAGCCCTTGGGAACCCCACGCCAGAGCATGTCATTTCACCAAAAGGAGGCTGTGATCCTGTGGGAAGTGAAGTCCGCACTGGAGCAAGCTCCTGGCAGGACCTGTGGCCCAGAGGAGAGAGAGCCCCACACTGGAGTAGGTTTGCTGGCAAGACTTGTGACCCTGTGGGGGACCCATGGAAAGGACTCACATTGGAGGTGTTTGTGGAGAAGCGTTTCCATAGGAGGGTGCCTGTGTTGGAGCAGAGGAAGACTGTGAGGAGTCCTCCCTCTGAGGAGGAAGCAGTGGCAGAGACAAAGTGTGATGAACTGACCACAGCCCCACTGCCCATCCCCCTGTGCTGCTGGGGGGAAGGAGGCAGAGAAAATCCAAAAAAAAAGCAGAGGAAGTTAAGCAAGTTGTTTGCAGGATAGCATGGATGGCTACATCCAAATCCTTTTCTGTAACCCATTTCCCAGAAGAAGCTTCCCCCGGGCTGTAGTGGCATCCCAACAAGAGTTACGTCCCATGTAGCAGGATGCAGTGTAACCTAGAGACTACAGAACCAGGTCAAAAGTCACTCTTTTAATGCCTTTCACAAGTGTGTGTGAGGCTGCACCTGGATCCCATCCTTCTGCTAAGCAGCACAAAGTTGGGTGGTTGGTTCATGAAGCTGTCCAGCATGAAGAGCAGCATTGCCATTAGAGGCCCGGATGTGTTTGCACACCTTTGGCCTGACCTGGGACAGGAAACTTCTGAGGAGCCTTCCAGGAGTGGGGAAATGCAAAAGAGCATTTATTCATCCAAGCATTCCTGTAGCCTTCAAACCCTGTCAAGCCAGGCTGATTATTAAGTCTGAGGATTAGAACAGTTTCTATTTGTTCCGACTCAGTTCCCCCACCCTTGCTTTATTCCATCTGTCCTAAGCAGCTTTAAATGTGAGCAGGCCAATGTGTCTGACATTGGATTTACTCAGCCCAAAGCCAACATAATTTTTTAAATCTATTAAGAGAGGTAAAAATTAAGTATCAGCATCTGATTTACTTAATTCCCATTCAAGCAAAAAGTTTGCTGACCTGTAATTCAAAATCAGTTTTCCCCTTGCAGAGAAAAAAAATGTTGTCAGCTGGGATCTTTGGAGACTTTTGCTCAAGAAGATGTTGTTGTGACCTTTAAGTGTCCCTGAAAGCTAACCATGGAAGATTGTGAAGATCATACATCTGATAACAAATCTACCATCACTGTCTCTAGCACAGACATAGGTTTTCCTTTCTCATCCTGAAGTGGCACTTCTCTGTCTGTGATTGAATAGCTATTCATCACAGCCCTTCAGTGTTTACTGCACACAACTCCTTGCCTTGATAAAGCCAGCTGTTCTGAAAATACCATGAAAGAGCTGGCTTTTCTTTTTTTTAAATCTAGTCCCATTTCTTTGTATTCTCACAATCAATCCAGTGGCATGCTCTGCCATGATTGAATTGCACACAAATCTCCCACTGCCACCACAGTCAAAAGTGGAGCTTCAACATGTTCAACAATTATTTCATTTCCATCCATACAGCTGTAGTACCACATGTGCCAGACCCGCCCTGCATGTGACTGAAATAATCTCTGTGCCTCCACAGCAACTGACTTTCCTGCATTTCTAGATAGCTGCTGTTATAGAATGATGCACAGAAGAAATCTGGGACATCTCTGGCCATGCCAGTAGGCTGGCATACGATATGTAGAAAAAGTAATCTGGTTTCCAAATCAGCATTCTCCAAAGTATGGGTTTAGGGTGAGAACCATCCAACTGACAACAAGAGAGTTTCTGGATTGCAGCCAGGAAACAACACACTGAACTGAGGCACTACAAATAGGAATTTGAAACCAGATGTTGCAGCTTTTTGCTCCTAGTCCTTGTAGACCTTTTTTTTTTTTTTTTTTTCCTGCAGTTCCTCTGCATTCCTCCTGCATATTTTGAAAGGAGAATATTATTGCAGCGTTTTATAGTGGAGAGATTCTGGGGTACAGGAATGCAGGATTTATTTTCAAAGGTACAGCTGGGAGCGATCACTAAATTCTGCTTGACTTTCACCTAAAGAAGCCTTCCCAGGCCTGGCTTGTCCAGCCACACAAAGAATATCAACATCACAGCTGGCAACAGGATCCAATGCTCCTTGCTCCTGCACCCCCTGCTCCCTGCCCAGGGATCTTTCCACAGCCTCACACTCTTCCTTTTCTTGTTCCTAACACAAGCGAAGCAGTGTGTCTCTGCAGGTCTTAGACATCCCTCCAGCTTCTGATATAATTGATACTAATCTCCCAGTGTTGTAGATATTTGCAATATACCAGATGGGCCATTGTTTAATTAATAGTGCTGCTTTCATTCAGTCTGAGCTTGATTAAATGAAAATTCCATCTGCAGGGAACCAAAACCTGCAGGCAGGCCGCAGAAGAGTGATGCTGCTATCAGCTTTGATGATTTTGAGAGGAAAGGTTGTTGTATGGAGTGAGATTATATTTCCAGCCCATTTTGGGGAGCAATAAGGGATCTTCTTTCTCTAGGTTGACATTAAAAACTTGACATTAAAATATCATGGGAAAGAAAGGGAAAAAGACAAGGTGACTGGACAGAGTGGGAGTTTGGAGAGAAAGACAAGACAGGATGAGGAGGGAAACAGTAAGCTGTGTCCTGCCTAAAGGGATACAACCCAGGGAGTAGTAGAGATGAAGAAGGTCAGAAGTTATCTTCATGCCTCCAACACCTGGACTTCATTGCTGAGTGAGCATGACCCCAAGAACCACTTGTGGAGCCCATATTACCATCCAGCCTTGGACATGGTCCTTACAATCACTGCAGACCTGCCCTGAGGCAGGGGTCTTCCAGTTTCAGGAGTTTGGACCTCAGTTTATACAGGTGCAAATTTTCCTCTTCCACAGACACAATCTCAGGGCACTAAGGACCCCAAACCCATAAACAAGAACTGACTCAGGTTGCTGAACCTGCAACACAAGCTTTGACCTCAGATGGTAAGCCCTAAGCCTCCAGGATTTGCCCTATTCAGAAATGGCAAACTAAGTCATCCTTAAAAGGAATGGAAATCCTTGGACCCTTTGTCTATTCTTGGGCCATAAAAGAAGGCTTTTAACTTAAAAATCAGCAGAACATGTGGATGATGATCCTGCAAAAACTCAACATCCTGAAAAGTCTGAGATTATGCTTCACTGCATTTGCTCACCACCTCTGTCTCTGGCCATTAGAAAGGTTCTATCAGCCCAAGACTGTCACCAAAAAGACAAGTCACCAAAAAAAAAATTTGTGTTAAGATGTGTTACCATTTTTTAAATAAAATTAAGTTTAAAGTGTCTAAATAAACTGGATATCAGGCTGATTTAGGGACACACAGGCTAACAAACGTGAACAATCAGGACATCAGGGCCAGGGAGCTAGGCGATCTGTTAGTGTAGCATTTTCCAGAACGTGCTCTGCTTCTGTATCCAAAAAAACTCCTTTCATAAACCAACCAATTTCATAAACCAATGAACAATTTTGTTGAAAGATGATAAGCATGGCAAGTATCTATACTTAAGTTATGCTTACCAGGTGAAACAGGCAACTTAATCTACAAACCCAGATGTTATACTGGGAACTTTCATACTGGCTTTGGTCCTCCCCTACATGTGTGGATGGATTTCCAAAGGATTTGAAGTTTGTACACTCCCAGAATCGTCTCCTGGGCTTCCCAGCTGGCATAATCCCCAACCCTCCTTCTGCTTGTTTTCTTTCCCACTGCTGCAGAATTTTATCCTAAAGAATTAATTACTGTCATCTTACATTATCCTTGAATCATTACTTCCAGATGGTTCTTTTTTTTTTTTTTTTTTTTTTCCTCAAGCTAAACACAGAATTGTTGTGGCCATCACTGAAATGGAGCCAGGAACAGCAGGGTAAACCATCACACATCTAGGCAGTCAAAGACTTCAACGACAAAAAAGTCTTACCAGTTTTTACCCACGTCTTCATTTTGTATCCTGAAAGGATGTTCCTCTTTTCTGCATGTTCTCTCTTCCAGCATTTCCCAGTTTTCCTCAGAATGACCTTATATGCTCCAAGCATCTGATTTCAGTATATTCTCTGCTTCAATTCTACACTAATAAATTAATTTCCTCATAAGGTGCTCCCTGCTATTTGGGCTGACTATTATTTTGTTTAGTCTTCACATAGTTTTCATCCTCTTACTTCCCAAAAGGTGGGCAACTATAATTACATCAGCCTACAGATGGGTTGGGGAAGGAAGAGACATTAAGCTGGCAGAGGCAGGAGTGGATATCACAGTTCCTGTCTCTCAGCAGTGATATTCAGATCCTGCTTTGCCACCTTCCAGGACCGAGCCCATTATTCCAGCTGTGAAATGCCATGCACAAGCCATAGCCCTCTAACAGCAGGCTCCTGCCTCACTTTTCCAGGCAGCTGGGGCTTGGTCTTGCCTTCTGCCTCACCACAATTGCCACTCTCCCATGCCATGATCTCACCCATGTTCAAGGAGAGCACTTCATTTTGCATCATCCCTTGTGACAGATACATCCCTAGCACTGGACTCCATCTCATAAGCTAGGAGAGATGATGCATGAGATGTTTACCTTATTTCTAGTTATATCTCTGCTCAGCTGTAAATGTAGGACATGTCCTGACCCCCATTTATCCCCACCTCATTCCCAGTCCTTCTGTAGCACTGCTGTAGCTTAGGATTGGACTGCACAGAGAGATGGAGAGACTTTCTATCTTGCAGGCCTGATGTAGTTTCTGTAACACATGACTGAAAGAACACACCAGCAATAAACAGCTTGTTTTATGCTACCCCAGAGTTCATGGGAGGCTCATCATGCCCTCAACATCTCTTGTGACACCTCTACCTTCTTCTGAAAATAATGAGTGACATAATTAAGATAGAGATGAAATGTAACTGTGTTGCAACAGAAATTAATGAAAAAAACTAACATTCCTTGTAGGGTCACTCTGCAAAGCTCTCTGAGAAGAGTAACAGGCTCAGAGCCCTGTTTCATAGAATCATAGAATCTTAGGGGCTGGAAGGGACCTCGAGAGATCATCTAGTCCAACCCCCCTGCCAGAGCAGGGTCACCTAGAGTGCATCACACAGGAACTCATCCAGGTGGGTTTTGAATGTCTCCAGTGAGGGAGACTCCACAACCTCCCTGGGCAGTCTGTTCCAGTGCTCTGTCACTCTTTTAGTAAAAAAATTTTTTCGGATATTCACCTTGAACCTCCTATGCTCCAATTTACACCCATTACCCCTTGTCCTATCACTGGTCATCACTGAGAAAAGCCTAACTCCATCCCCCTGACACTCACCCCTTACATATTTGTAAACATTGATGAGGTCACCCCTCAGTCTCCTTTTCTCCAAGCTAAAGAGACCCAGCTCCCTCAGCCTTTCCTCATAAGGGAGATGTTCCACTCCCCTAATCATCTTCGTAGCTCTGCGCTGGACTCTCTCGAGCAGTTCCCTGTCCTTTTTGAACTGAGGGGCCCAGAACTGGACACAATACTCCAGATGTGGCCTCACCAATGCAGAATAGAGGGGGAGGAGAACCTCTCTTGACCTACTAACCACACCCTTTCTAATGCACCCCAGGATGCCATTGGCCTTCTTGGCCACAAGGGCACATTGCTGGCTCATGGTCATCCTCCTGTCTACCAGGACCCCCAGGTCTCTTTCACCTACACTACTCTCCAGCAGTTCAGCCCCCAACCTGTACTGGGACATGGTGTTGTTCTTCCCCAAATGTAAAACTCTGCACTTCCCCTTGTTGAATTTCATCATGTTTCTCCCCGCCCAACTCACCAACCTATCTAAGTCTCTCTGAATGGCAGCACAGCCTTCTGGTGTGTCAGCCACTCCTCCCAGCTTAGTGTCATCAGCAAACTTGCTGAGGGTACATTCTATACCCTCATCCAGGTCGTTGATGAAGATGTTGAACAACACCGGTCCCAGCACCGACCCTTGTGGGACTCCACTAGTAACACACCTCCAACCAGATTCTACCCCATTGACTACAACTCTCTGACTCCTTCCTTTCAACCAGTTCCTAATCCACCTCACTTCCTGGTCACCAAACCCATACCTGATCAACTTATCCACAAGGATGCTGTGGGAGACGGTGTCAAATGCTTTACTGAAATCAAGATAAACCACATCTACCGCTCTACCATCATCTATCCACCTAGTAATTTCCTCATAGAAGGCTATGAGGTTAGTCAAACATGATTTACCCTTGATAAAACCATGCTGACTGCTCTTGATGACCCCCATGTCCTTGATGTGCCTGGAGATAGTGACAAGAACAAGTTGTTCCATCACCTTTCCAGGGATGGAGGTGAGGCTGACCGGTCTATAGTTACCCGGGTCCTCCTTCTTGCCCTTCTTGTAGACTGGAGTGACATTTGCTATCCTCCAGTCCTCAGGCACCTCACCTGTTGCCCATGATTTACTGAAGATGATGGAGAGTGGCCTAGCAATGACCTCCGCCAGCTCCCTCAGCACCCTTGGGTGCATTCCATCTGGACCCATTGATTTATGGATGTCCAGATTACTCAACTGATCCCTAACCCAATCCTCATCTACCATGTCAAACTCTTCCTCTATCTTGACTTCTTCTGGGGCTATATGAATCTGGGGCTCATAGGGAGACCCTGCAGGAGTGAAGACAGAGGCAAAGAAGGCATTCAGCACCTCTGCCTTCTTTATATCCTCTGTCACCAGGGCTCCCACCTCATTCCTCAATGGGCCAATATTGCCTCTATTGCTAGTTTTGCTAGCTATGTACTTGAAAAAGCCCTTTCTATTATCCTTAACCTGACTTGCAAGGTTAAGTTCCAAGGAGGCCTTAGCTTTCCTAATTGCCTCCCTACATCCTCTGACAACAGTCCTATATTCCTCCCAAGTGACCAGCCCCTCCTTCCATGATCTATAGATTTTCCTTTTCCACTTAAGTTTGCCCAGTAGTTCCTTCTTTAACCATGCAGGTCTCCTAGCACCCTTACTAGATTTCCTAACCATTGGGACACTCTGATCCTGTGCTTGCAAGAAGTGGTCCTTGAATGTTGACCAGCTATCTTGAGCTCCTTTATTTTCTAGCACCCTGTCCCATGGGATTTCCCTTAATAGATGATTGAGGAGACCAAAGTTTGCCCTGTGGAAGTCCAGGGTTCTGGTCCTGCTGGGTATTTTGTTCCTTCCACACAGGATATGTACTCATATAAAATCTGTTTTGTTGTGATTACATCAGCTCAGTTAAGATTTTATTAGCATTTAAATTCTATCACCATGCCTTACAAATTAGGTAGTTAATATTGTACAAACAAGGCAAACAAATAATTATCTTACTGTATTGCTTAATAATCTACCTGGTCTTCTGACATTTTTCAAAAAGAATTTTCAGCTTCAGTACAATACATTTTTTTTCTACTATGTTCTTGTTTGTTACACAGTTGTCAGGCTTTTCACTCTCAGTCTATCCTTCTTTCTCTCTTTCTTTACCTTTCTTCTTTTAGATTCTGTAGTATTGCTACATTAAAAGAGAAAGCAAGGAGACTTGCTATTAAGGGGAAGAAATTCAAAGTAGAGTGAAAAGTCATAGCAGTACTGTGAATAATTAGAATGCAATGATTCTTTGAAATATAAATATGTGTAATTTTGTAGGAGTGTAAAATGGTTTGGTTTTTTTGTCCCTTGTTTTTTCTTTCTGGGTTTCAGTGTTTAGGAGTAAGGTAGGACAGGTAACAGCTTCTGTTGTTCAAATTTAAAAAAATGGAAGAGAATATTTCAGATTATCCCATATTTTGTTTTATTTTTATTTTTCTATTATAACCACTTATTTATTTGTTTATTTGTTTTATCTAAATGTTGCATTTTAAAATGCTTTTAAATTCCCTCTTTCAGAGGTTTACCTTTTCTGAATTCACAGCTCAGCAAATCTGCAGGAATTCAAAACTGTTTCTCTACCACCACATTTGTTTTTATTATGTATGTCTTCAAAAAGAGGTTATTCTAAACATTACAGATTTACCTATGGATAAGAAATCATGAGTTATAATATTATCTTTTCCAATCCTTTCAGTTCTCAGTTTTCTCAGTCTAGCCTTCTCTTTGACTCAAAGATTCTTCCAAGTTTAGTCCACATTGAAACTTGTTCTGGTTCTTCTACTCCAGAACACTTTACCTATCTCTATTTTTTCCTGTATTTTCTTTATTTTAGAAATTCTCTATTCAGTCAAATCATATATTTGCTCTTCTTACAGCACTGCTTTTCTTTAGGTTCCACTGTAAAATCATTAAAATAAGAAGCTTTTAAAGGCCTTTCAATAGCCCTTGGAAAAGGTCCTATGTATATATTTTGGGGGAAAACCTCCCAAAATCTGCATGGAGTGTTTAGACCCTATGTAAAAAAAAAAAAGGAAAAAAAAAAAATAAGTCTTGAAGGCTGCTTTCTCTATTCTCTGTTCTAGAGAAGTAAAAGCATGGTCCTTTCTTTGGAAAAGAGAGGAGAAATTGATGAGAATTAAAAGGCCTGTTCTTAGCAAAATCTTAGCAGGTCTTCAAAAACAGCTCAAAGGGGAGTTTTTTTACTGATTTATGTAAATAGAAAGGCAAAGTTGTCAGAAGCCCAATACAAAATATGGAGTAAAGTTCTTAATCCCCACTCCTAGACATATTATTATTATTAAATCAGAGTAGTTAGGTTGGAAGGGATCTTAAATATCATATAGTTCCAACCTCCCTGCATGGGCAGGGACACCTCCCAGTAGACCAGGTTGATCAAAGTCCTGTCCAGCCTGGCCTTGAACACTTCAGGGATGGGGCATTCACAACTTTTCTGGGCAACTTGTTTCAGTGCCTCATGCCCCTCATGGTGAAGAATTTCTTCCTAATATATAATCTAAATCTACAGTCTTTAAGTTTGAAGACATTACTGCTCATCCTGTAGCACTGGTATTAATAAGTTTGCAGAAAATGTTTTGACATTTTGGCATTTTTTTCATTAACACTAATAGCATTAGGTGTAACAAAAGTGTTAGTTTAAAATTCTGGATACAGAACAGAAGTGAGAATATGCTCGTTCTATATGCATCTGTATAACTGCAATATCTTTTCCTGCTTCATCCAGTGACAATCACAGAAAGTCGAACACTGCCAGATCAAGGCAAGAGCTTTTCGCACTCACAAGAGAAAAGGAACTAACAAAGTGCTTTCCAGTTGAGCTTGTGCAAACTGGGTGTAGAAACCATTAGGAGTTGGGTTTGCAAGTCTTTCTCTCCATACAGCTCCACTCACATGCTGTTAGAAGTCCACATTTTTCAGAGAACTTCTTTATCCTAAAGAAACACAGAATATAAATTTTTCTTTTTATCCCTCCTATGCACATGGGAAGAGACCCTAATACACTCTCCTGATGATCAACATTAACACAGAAAATACAGACCCTTAAGAAATAAGAAAGTTTGAATGGCAACAAAGAACAGATGTCCAATAGAAATGAAAAAAATGAAAAAAAAAAAAAAAAGGAAACCTTCACTTACAAAAGTGATGGTAAAAATACAAATGTGTTATGATAAAAAACATACACGCACCAAATTGTATTCTCACATCTATCCCACAAGAGAGAGAGGCAGCAGGATGCTCCAAGTGTTCAAGTACAGCTTCCAGAAACTCACCAGAGGCTGATACAACAGCAGTGTTTGTTTAAGAGCAGAAGCACTTAACGAGAGGAGCTGGGCAGGGTAATCAGCACAGCAACAGCTGCAGTCACAAGGGGGAAGGCAGATTCATGGGATAATGTGATGCTGAGGCAGTAGTGCTCTCCATGGGATCCCTGGAAGTGACAAGATAAGAATTACAGCTTATGAATGTAGAAAAAAAGGGTCTTTAACACTCAGTACATCAAAAGTCACTTTCCTAAAGCAAGTAGAGCAGGTGAGTGGACTAACATCACCATGACATCTTTTGGGCACTAAAGACAGGAATGGGATGGAGAAAATGGCCCATTTCCCCAGCTATTCCAGCTCAGCTGTGCTGTAAAAATGGCACAGGAAAGAGGATGTGATGCTGAGAGCCACTTAGGGAGATAAAATAGAAGGTGTGGGCTGTCTGCAGATGAAGGTGAAAGTGGGAAAGCCCAGATGGCAGCTCACACCAGGTGATTTAAACTTCAGAGTCCCAGGCCTTTTCAAGTACGCTGCATAGTTCTCCCTTTGCTGAAGTCTCTTCACCTAGCTGGCCTTGTGGGAGCACAGAGATGACTGTAGAAATACTCCAGGCTTTTCTCTGCTCCCATCACAACCAGCAAACACAGCTGTCCTTCCTTCCTGGCTGTGATACCTCAAGCCACCCAGCCATGTATACACATTTTCCAAGCCCAAGTTTCCAAAAGGGAATTGTTAATTTTGCGTTTCATCTTGTGAACAATTTTATGGCAATTGAGATCTCTCCAATGCCCAGTAACTGTGACCTGTGCGAGTTCAAGAAGTGCTCGGCCTCTTGCACATTTAGCCACAGTGCCTGGAGAACTGACACATTAGTAGCAGTTTTGGGGGCAGATACTTGGCTGCTGAGTTGACTTGAAGACTTTTAAGCCAATGGGTCTCCTCCGTTTACACCAGGAGGGGTTATTAATTTTCTCACTTTTCTCCAGCAAGTGTATCTTTTTTACTGTGACAGGGGAGTGTTAAAAGCAGACTATGTAAAATGCCACTGCAAAGACTGATGTTCTTTAGGTGTTGGTACAGCTGCAGCTCCCCTGTCTTTGTAAAAGCAAGCTGCTAAAAAAAGGTTTGACACTGTATCTAGTTCATCTATACAGTAGGATACATCCCTGGTGGAGACTCTTGTTCTTGCTGTTCTCACCCAAATAACTGTTTTCACCTCCAAGAAAGAGTCATTCTCTCCACTCAGTCAGGGCAGTCATAAGTGGCCAACTGGCCATTAGCTGTCTGTATCCTGCCTGCCCTCCTGTCACAGAGTTCAGCTGCAGTCATCTCTGTTTCTGCACCTGTGAAATGGGTGTAATTAAGCCTACTCATTTCCTCTCCTTTGCCCTTCTTACCCCTTCCTTGACCTTCCTTGACTTTCCTTTCCCCTCCTTTCGTTTCATGGCCCTTCCTCTCCTCTCTTTTCCCTTCCTTCCCTCCCCTCCCTTTCTTTCCCCTTTTTGCCCCTCCTTGCCCTACCTCTTCTTCTCCTTCCACCTCTTTGCCCCTCTCTTCTCTTCTTTACCCTCCTTGGCCCTCCTTTCCCTTCATTTCCCTTAGACATTAGGAGGAAATTCTTCACTATTAAGGTGGTGAGACATTGGCACAGGTTGCCCAGGGAAGCTGTGGAGGCTCTATCCCTGGAAGTATTCAAGGCCAGGTTGGATGGGGCTCTGGGCAACCTGATCTAGTGGGAGGTGTCCCTGCTAATACAGGGGGTTGGATCTAGATGATCTTTAATGTCCCTTCCAACCCAAACCATTCCATGATTCTATGATATTAAGCATCCAGATGTAGTCAAGTGCAGGGGAACATATAGACTCCGATGGCCCTGAGATCTGGGATAGACCCACCCACTGGGACCATGGGGCTTGCAGAAAGCCAGAGAGCAGGGTCAGAAAGTGGTGCTTGTTTAGCTTAATCTTTGGCATTTACTTCAGAGAAGATAAATTACTTTACAAGCAAAACCAAGGGAAATAGAGAAAGAAACCATGTTGCTGTGCAAAGGTAATGCAACAGCTACCTTTTCAGGTCTTTGCTTTAAGTTGACAAGACAAGGATGCTACCATAAAATTGTATTAGTGCCTTCAAAATGTAGCCTACACTTCCAGTGGGGTGTGGATCTCTTTCATTTTGCATTAAAGCAAGAAAAGAGTGGAAAAGATCATTGTAACTGAAGTCGTCTTGCTTTGGGATTAATTTACAAGTTATCATTTATTCCTACTCTGTGGCACTCCCTGCAGCTTCCTCTTGTGGTTCAGCAAGAGAAGCAGGGGTTGTGAAGAGAATAGGAACTTTATTAGGGAAAACAAGCAGTATAAAAGCAGAAGACTCGGAGAACTTACCATGACTCTCACTGTGCACAAGTGCATGCCCATGTGACAGACCATCAGCTTGAGGGACACAATGCAGTTAGTAACAAACATCATAGCAATACCAAAAGCCCTGAGCATCCTTCCACACTCTCAGAAAGGATTTATTCCCTCCCAGAGGAAAACATCACCTAAACAAACTGGAAGCAAAGTCACACAGGTACTGTCTTGTGAAGGGGCTGGAAACACAGCAGAGGTGTCCAACTCCAGTTACCACCAGCTGGACACCACTGCTACCCAAAAACTCTATAGACGCTCTCATCTGGGTTTGCATTGAGTCTCTCCATTTAGTAATATCAGCCTGAAGTAGATGACAACATTCTTTGATCCCTCCAGTGTGAACATGGCATGGACAAAACCACTAAAAGGATGTTGAAAGCAGTTTGGAAACTGTGCAGAGCAAGAAGTGAATGGGCATGACAGACAATTTTTTTCTGAGGTGATCTGTCTGCATGAGGGACAGGGCCCATCAGAAAAACAGAGAGGAGGTATTTTAAACTGCTGTTGATCATATTGTGGAGAAAGAGGCTATTTTTCCAAAATTTTCATGCTGTTGTCTTCTATTCTGGAAACCTTCCAGAGATCGTCTTATACATTGGGTTGAAGGGGACTCCTGAGGGAAGGAATGGTGACTTAAAAAATTTCCTAATGTCCATGGAACAAAGAAAGCAACACTAGGAAAAAGCAGCAACAGAACCCCTCTGTTTTCTAGTTTCTCACTTAAAAATTCTTATATGTAGTTACGGGGGGGGGGGGAGGGAGGAAGTCTAACAAAGATGAACCTGAATTCTGATGGTAGGATAAGTAAGGTTTTTTATTTTATTTTTTCCTAAAGCAAGAATGCAACCTAGTGATTTAAAAAACAAACACACACACACACAAAAGAAAACACATTAAAAAAAACAAAACACAAACAAACAAACAAAAAAAAAACCCAAACAACCCCAAACCAAAACAAACTAACAAGCTGACAAAGATGAACCTGAATTCTGATGGTAGGATAAGTAAGGTTTTTTATTTTATTTTTTCCTAAAGCAAGAATGCAACCTAGTGATTTAAAAAACAAACACACACACACACAAAAGAAAACACATTAAAAAAAACAAAACACAAACAAACAAACAAAAAAAAAACCCAAACAACCCCAAACCAAAACAAACTAACAAGCTGAATTTGCTTTGGTCTGAAGAAAATGAGAAATGCCATTGTAAACTTGAACAAGAAGGATATTATTTGGAGCACCATAATAAAAGCAGGCAATTTAAGGTATTGTGTGGACCACGACAGGTGCCCATGTCTGCAGCTCACCACCCAGAATTGCAGTATGCATCTGAACGTGCCAGCTCAAAAGGGTTATTCAGCAATTCTTCCCCCTGTCTCCCTTCACATTTAATTTCCATGCTCTACAGTTTTAATTCAAAGGGCTTTCATTTCTCTCTCCACTGTTATGTGCTGTGTGCTCCTTCAGAGGCTGTCAAAGGGCAGCTGGACCTGCCATGGTCCCTGGCAGGCAGGCAGAAAGCCCTACACTGCTGCTGCATCTGAATTAGTTTGTTTCCTGCGTTGGTTTCTCTCCTCTTCCTTTGCACATCCCCTGCACACCCTGGCCCTGCTGCTTGCAGACAGTCCCTAGCAGCTTTCCCCACACTGCGAGGCAATACCATGGGCACTTGTGCTCCTTGGGGACAGCAGAGATGCACCTCCTCCTGGCAGAGGCAGGGCCAAAATCAGGCTGGCTCTGCTCCTTTTAGGTATCCACACTGTCCAGTTCAAGCCATAAACATGCACTCAACAACAGAGTAAACCTACCTTTTATTACCTGCCTGTTACAGGATGCTCTGCCTGCTGCTCCCCGTGCTTGGTAACCTGTGGAGCCTGGCAGCCCATAACATGGATGTCACTGATCACTCACTTCCTGGGGGAGAGCACAACGGGGTGGCTGTATTTGCTTGTCTGTCCTAGGCTGACTTGTTAGTTTTCTGAATAGGAACCACCTACACACACCATTTGAATTCTGAACCTCGACGAGCATACCTATGGATTTCTCTTCCCAGTGATTGAAATGCAGTTGTTTATTCCACCTCACAGGTGTCAGCAAAGTCTTACAACTAGAGCTTAGACCATACAAAGCAATGGCCTTCATTTTTTTTCCTTCTGTGTTATTAATGAGATACCTACCTCTCTGGGTATTGTGAGTGGCAGGAGGTAGAGATCTGCCAATCAAAATGTTAAAAGGACATTGTCAATGTCACACTTCATCCTCAGTTATCCATCTGTTTGAACAGAGAGACAATGTTCAAATTACAGTTCTGCTATTTGCAAGGTGAGAACACAAGGTCTGCCCCCTGCACATGGTAGCCTGAAAAAAATTCAAGATGCTGTATTAATCCAAAAATATCAGAGAATACAAACTATTCAAAGCCTTCTCATGACAATATATCTTTGTAAAAGTACCATCTTGAACATCTTCAGCCAACAGCAGCAGGCCACATCCTGCCACCAGTTAAATTGGTGCTCAACTTCTCATCACCTTCCTCAGTGGAAACATTTGTTGGTGGTATATGGCACCTACTGAAGTTGTAAATATTTATTCCTAGGGAAGGAGTAGGGTAATCTCAATCACTACAGATGTAGTTCAACAGTCTGTGAGGTCTCTTATACTTTCTAGATTAATCGTTAAATGGTTCATTTCCATCACAGCCTGTTCTACAGTAAAGCCATCCACATCCATTTTCACAGCTTCATGGAGTTGGACACATAGAGAGCAAATACTTATTTATTAAAAGAGAGTCAAAAGCCATATTCAGTCTAATGTTTCAGAAACGTGGATCTTATGTGGCAGGTTCTGACTCTGGAGCAACCAACAAACTCTAAGATTTGGATTTCCTCCCAGGGGCAGAGATTCGGGTTAGAGCCAT
Source organism: Chaetura pelagica (assembly GCF_000747805.2). NCBI lineage: Eukaryota > Metazoa > Chordata > Aves > Apodiformes > Apodidae > Chaetura > Chaetura pelagica. The sequence continues at coordinate 1,100,733 of NW_009953067.1, forward strand.
GACATTTACCATCTACCTCACTCCCTCAAGGACATACCATTGGAAAATAAAAGGAACAGAGCACAGCACATGAAGCAAGGGCCAAAGGACATGAGCATGCATCTTTCCAAAAACAACAGCATCTAGTCATGTTGTGTGCAAGATTTTACAAGTACGTTCAGAAGCAGCGTCCCCCTTTCCCCTTGGATAGCAATTGCTGTCATCACAAGATTGAGGCAATAGGACTAGTGAGTCTCTGACAATTCCCATGTAATGAGTTGGTTTAGATATAACTCCCCAGAAGGAAGATTAGGAGTCCCTGATTTAAGCACAGTTGAGGAGAACAACATTTTCTGTGTAGTTTTTATGAGGCAAGGAAGGAAAGGTATAGTTCAATCATTCTGTACTCTGGTGCAATCATACAAACACTCCTCTTTTTCAAGCTATACTGAACAGTTGCTTCTGTGTTGGCATTCAGAAAATAAAATTGTTCTTTTCATGGGTTCTGGCTCTGCAAAGCTGTGATCCTGCCATATTTTTGGTGTTCAATTTATACCCTAAAGTGGATTTTGCAGTCCTGCTATCCCAAGCAGCTTCCAACCCAGCTGCAAGCAGGCTCACTCCTTTTTTGGGGACATGCAGAATTTCTCAGCTGCCAGCTCGAGTTATCCTATGCTATAGTGCAGCCATGAGAACCCTGAGATGGTTAAAATCACACATGACTTAGCAGTTTCAGGACATGAAACATTATTCAAATGTAGGGTATTTTCCTAGCATCTACATTTTTCAGACTCTGTGAGTCTCAGAGAGATGTAATTATTACCCTCTTCACATACAAGACAAGTTTGTGTGGCTCTTGAGAACAGATTGCAATTCCTAGCAGAAATGTAGTCTTTCCCATCCTACTGCTGTACACCCAAACCTGCACAGCTAAGGCCTCCCATGGGTATGGGCAGGATCCTGTCAGAATCACCCTTGTTTCTGGAAGGTTTAGGTTGTTAGCTTTTTCCTGAAGAATAGGAGTGGCCTTTTTTTTATTTTTTATTCTGTTTTTTTTTTAGTTCCCTCTTCAAAAAAGGGACTCAGCACATCACCATCCTGCAGGTGTGAATTGGCAAAATGTTCCTCTCTGCTTTGGGTCTGGGATGCTCTTAAGATAATTCTTCCTTTTTCTTCCTGATCCTAATCTTTCCCCCTGAAAGCAAGCATCTGGTCAAACAACTACAGGTTTTAGCTGCTTTGCACCCTGATTCCTATCAGAGCCCCGTTCCTTCAAAACAAAAGGCAGAACTAGAAAAATACAATACCATGATTTTCTGCAATGACAGAGCAAATAGCATTAGCAATTAAGTTAGACTGATCTCTAGAGCAAGGACTCTCAGTTCTCACGCAATTCATATCTCCTTCAGCACTGATACAATGCTCCTCTGGACTCTACCATGTTGTTATTATTACTGATATTAATATTTTGGTTACTGATCAATCTCAGAGAAATCTGACTGCACCCAGCTCCTCTACAAGAAATCCTCCATCAAGGAAAAAGCATTTTAGAAGTATTGTACCATCAAAATAAACACTGGCAATTTCTTTTCTCCATTTTTATGTTCTTAGCTTACAACTGCTAGTTTTTACAGTATCCTGATTGGTATGGCACAATTATCTTTTCACTCACACATAAATGGGTACTAGAATAATTTTGATGGTTTTCACCCAGCCCAATCATTGTGTTGGATGGGAATTCCTGTCCCACACTACCCAGAGAGCATTTCACAGAAATTAAGTAGGAGTGATGAAGTAAATGTGAGGGTTGGCTGGGCTGGGTATGTCTGAGATGGAGAGAACCAGAATGTTCTAAGTATCAACTAAACTGCAATGGAGCAGGGACTTTCTGCATTATTTCTTCAATGAAGTCACTAGTATTCACTGCTGGGCACTGAGAATGTAAGTGCAAAAATGAACCATCTCACCTCACCTGCTCCTATGCATGTCACCTTCCTGGATTCTTAAAGACAGAGACAAAAAGCAGTAAAAGCAGTACAGCAGCCCTTGAAAGCATGCAGAGCAGAAAGGAGTATTTTGCTCCAATTCCAATCATAAAGCACTGCTTTCATTGCACTGGACTTCTATACTTTTTTTTTTTTTCACCTACTACCACCTTGGAAGAGAGGCACATGCAAAGGATGCATGTAGATCCAAGCTTGACCAGGATTTTGGGTCCTTGAGTCAAGATTACACTAGTTTTTTTGGGCCAACCTCAAATCCAGTGCTCCTAGCAGTTTTGGTTGTTCTAGCAACTTATCTAAAGTATCCATAAGCCTCTTCTTTCATGTTTGCTATTTCCTTCTGTGAGTACCTCATGCTCAGGGATGGACTTAACAGTTGGACTTGATGATTTTAAAAGTCTTTTCCAACCAAAACAATGATACGATTCTGTGCTATAGCTTATTCCTTCTAATCTCATGGGAAAGGACAATGAACATCATCCACTTCACCAAAAGGCAACTGAGGCATAGAGAGCAGGCACACTTCCTTTATGGTTAGACATCTACAGGTTAAACACGGAAGATACATGTGATCCAGAAGTTTTAATCTTCATTTCTAGAAAAAAACAACCAACAACCTACAGGTACTTTTAGAGCACTGTAGATCTCTAAAAGTCCAAAAGTTTAACTGATTTTTCTAATTCTGTCAAACGGTCCAATACAAGATATTACATTCTTCTTGTAAATCCTGCCTCTTTGTGTGGGTATCTGATAGAATATGTTTACCATCTGAGTGGAGCAGAAAAATATTGCCCCTGGTGGTATTCCAGTGGCACCAAACAGCCTTCACAGTCTGGGAATGATCCAGTTCCTCCTAGTTACCACAACATCTCTAGCACAATGGCAGAAGCAAGCAGGACCTTACACTTTTCCTAGAGTTTCTAGGGTTAATTCTTCATTGCTTTGTTGGCTATAGAACATTTTTAAATTAGATTTAATAAAAATTAAGGTAGAATTAAGCTTAATAAAAATGTACTGAAATGATAACTTTATATAATTTACTGATTTAGCTGAATGCTAGCTGACTAGTTTTTTTGTAGAAAGATGATGAAAAAAATTATGCTTTGTGAAACAATGTATTTTGTGAAACCCATATTCTTGGGTAAATGATTAGGCACAAAACTATCAGTCAGCAATGCGGGTGCATCCTGTAGAAAGAGGTAACAATAAACCTTAACCTTGTGAGTCCAGCTGCGCTTGTGTAACTCCAGAAGACGTTTTTTCTGACACTTTCAACAACAGGATGTTGATTTGGGCTCACTTGGGTAGTCTCCAGGCCTTTTCATGTAAGTTGATAACAAGCTCAAGGAACTAGAGGCCTTGCAGTTGGAAATTGGCTGAGACAAGCTGGCAAGAAAGAAGAAAATAACCATACTTTCCACCCCCCTTGGGGCAGGGATTAACCAAAGGACACCTCAGAACTCCCCTGAAAGACCACCAAAGACACCCACCTGAGATGGTTAAAGCACATTCATAAGGAGAATGCAAATATTACAGTGAATTCCAGAATGCATGTGTATCTAGAAGGACAATATAAGTCTTGCCTGTTGTCACTCGTGCCATGCACCACTTCGAGAACTGTCTCGTGAATCTAGTACTCCAATAAAGAAAGCCTGT
>NW_009953067.1:1104380-1105245 GCF_000747805.2 Chaetura pelagica
CTGCTGAATGTTATGGGAACAGCTTGGCACCAGAGCTGGTCGTTTACAGCAATACAAAGCAAGACAGCCCTATGTACTCTGTTTCTGTGCTTCTGGGAGAAGGACAACTTGCCTTGGCTTACAAAACAAGCAAGTTGAGCCTTGAGAAAATCAAGGGTGAAAACACACAATATGGAATTTAGAGTAGAGACTGATGGACCATGTTCCCACATCATTTATATACTCAGAAAGAAAATGCAGAATGACTTTGTGTTTGCCTTGTAAGTTGATCAGAACATCAGAGTAACCACTGTGAATTATGATACATTTTATTGTCTCTCACTTTGACCAGTCTGGGTAAAGCTGTGGACTCATTGTGAAAGAACCATTAGATCAAGCTGCTAAACTGTGAGAGTTTATGGGCAATTCAGAGTCTATTTAGGCAATGAATATTCATGATCTATCTAGGCGATTTCACATTCATGCTTAGATAATGCAGATTTATGCCCACACATAACAATGATTTGTGAATATTTATAGGCGAACACCTGGACAGTATTTGACACAACCGTGAATATTCATTATTACATATGAAAGAAAGGGAAAGGCTCTACCTGAAGTCTGAACTACAGAGGCTAGAAGCTAATCCTCAATACCTATTGTGCCTTAATGACGACGACGTGTAACACCCAAAAATAGCATAAAGAAGAGAATTAGAGGTAGGGATCTGAATTCAAAGGATCAGTAAAGAGGAAGTTTCTCTGAGTTGCTAAAAAAATTGCCATTGGATTAATCTTCTGACACAAAATAGGTTTCTGATGTAGGGCCTTTTAAAGAAGAAAAATATCTAAGAATTGTTTGTTTGGGTTTGGGGGTGGAGGAGTGG
>NW_009953067.1:1107676-1119318 GCF_000747805.2 Chaetura pelagica
CACCAGAGCTGGTCGTTTACAGCAATACAAAGCAAGACAGCCCTATGTACTCTGTTTCTGTGCTTCTGGGAGAAGGACAACTTGCCTTGGCTTACAAAACAAGCAAGTTGAGCCTTGAGAAAATCAAGGGTGAAAACACACAATATGGAATTTAGAGTAGAGACTGATGGACCATGTTCCCACATCATTTATATACTCAGAAAGAAAATGCAGAATGACTTTGTGTTTGCCTTGTAAGTTGATCAGAACATCAGAGTAACCACTGTGAATTATGATACATTTTATTGTCTCTCACTTTGACCAGTCTGGGTAAAGCTGTGGACTCATTGTGAAAGAACCATTAGATCAAGCTGCTAAACTGTGAGAGTTTATGGGCAATTCAGAGTCTATTTAGGCAATGAATATTCATGATCTATCTAGGCGATTTCACATTCATGCTTAGATAATGCAGATTTATGCCCACACATAACAATGATTTGTGAATATTTATAGGCGAACACCTGGACAGTATTTGACACAACCGTGAATATTCATTATTACATATGAAAGAAAGGGAAAGGCTCTACCTGAAGTCTGAACTACAGAGGCTAGAAGCTAATCCTCAATACCTATTGTGCCTTAATGACGACGACGTGTAACACCCAAAAATAGCATAAAGAAGAGAATTAGAGGTAGGGATCTGAATTCAAAGGATCAGTAAAGAGGAAGTTTCTCTGAGTTGCTAAAAAAATTGCCATTGGATTAATCTTCTGACACAAAATAGGTTTCTGATGTAGGGCCTTTTAAAGAAGAAAAATATCTAAGAATTGAAGAGAATTAGAGGTAGGGATCTGAATTCAAAGGATCAGTAAAGAGGAAGTTTCTCTGAGTTGCTAAAAAAATTGCCATTGGATTAATCTTCTGACACAAAATAGGTTTCTGATGTAGGGCCTTTTAAAGAAGAAAAATATCTAAGAATTGTTTGTTTGGGTTTGGGGGTGGAGGAGTGGGTGGGATTGCTTAAAAAGCTTTTTTCTTTTTCTTTCCCCACCCCCTCCAACAAAAGGGCTACAAGATTTGTGGTGAGAAAAAAAAACACACACGTGTGTGAGTGGACATGTGTGCCCAGACGTGTGTGCCCATGTGTAAGGGTGTAAGGGGTCTTTATGCCAGGCTCCCCTGTGCCTTCAAGGTTCATTTTTAAGTCCATGCTGCTCTGATTCAGATCCACTGTGCTTTGTCCTCATGGAGAGGTCTTTTAAGCCAGCTGAGATGAGACTGGATCATTGCCTGAGGCATGTGTGAGTTCTAAGAGCCTTTGTGTAGCTTGAGACAGGAGAATCGTAGGATAAGGATCAGTTTTTGTAAGAAGGGGATTTCAAGGCAGAGATACAGATGGGGATGCCAGGAAAGAAAAGGTCGTAGCAGAGAGGCTCAGGTGAGGGGAAAGGCAGCTGCTAGTTTCACATGTGCTTGTTCACACATTGTCCTTTTAGGAGGTGACAGAAACCTGATATTCGAGCTCCCTCTAAGGGAAGGAAGAGCCTCTGTCTGAGGGAGGGGGAAGACAGAGATCTTGTCATCTAGCAGATGCAACAGCAACCAGTAACTCTGTCTCTGCTGACAAGCCTCTTGTATAAACTCCCAGTCTTAGTGCCAGCTTCTAAATATCACTATATCCAAGCTCTAAAACTAATAATGATCTCCCCATTCATAAGAGAACCAAAATCTTCCTCTCTATTTCCACGGCAGTTTAGCTCCTACTTCGATAGCTCGTTAATACAGGACGAATTAAGCTTTCTCTCCACTTTCACTGGGAGCAAACAAAGGAGTGATGGCCATTTTCAGAGGCTCACTAGCAGCCAGAGCACAGAGCTTGGGCTGTCTCCAGTCACATTTGGCCGTGCTTTTGTCACATTTCATCCTGCCACAGAGAGGACTGCACACAAGATGTGGGGCAGCAGAAATACAATGAATGCCATCACCCTTACCTATACAGTACTCAACAAGTATTTTCTAGTCTGATAAACCATCACGGAACGGTTTGGGTTGGAAGAAGCCTTTAAAAGTCATCTAGCCTGGCCTCCCTACAGTGAGCAGGGACATTTTCAACTAGACCAGGTTGCTCAGAGCCTCATCCAACCTGACCTTGAAGGTTTCCAGGGGTGGGGCTTTTACCACCTCTCTGGACAACCTGTTCCACTGTTTCACCACTCTTATTTCAAACATATTGTCTGGACTAAGCTGCATAACTAGCTCTTTGACCTAAATTCATTGAGACAGCTGAAAATTACAGCAGTTGAAAATAAAAGCATCTCCAGGATAGTAAATAGGTCTTCCCATTCCTTCAAATGATGTCAGCATCTGGCTCTTTTCTGCTAAGATGGCCTCCCTGTGAGAGAAAAACACAACTTCAGTTCTGCTGGGACACTCAAATGGATGGCACACAGCAGTCAGATGTCAATGTTGGGTACCCATTTCTGTCCCAGACATGAATGTGTTGCCTTGCATCCTCTCTGCTCCTGCTCAGGTTTCAACTCTCTTGCTCCCTATTCATTCTGGTGTTGCCTCTTCTTGCAATGAAATCAGACAACATAAAGAAATACCCCTTGCAAATGTCTGCTCTCAGCTTACACTGAAGATGACCATGAGCCAGCAATGTGTCCTTGTGGCCAAGAAGGCCAATGGCATCCTGGGGTGCATTAGAAAGGGTGTGGTTAGTAGGTCAAGGGAGGTTCTCCTCCCCCTCTATTCTGTCTTGGTGCAGCCACATCTGGAATATTGTGTCCAGTTCTGGGCCCCTCAGTTCAAGAAGGACAGGGAACTGCTTGAAAGCGTCCAGCACGGAGCCACAAAGATGATTAAGGGAGTGGAACATCTCCCTTATGAGGAAAGGCTGAGGGAGCTGGGTCTCTTTAGCTTGGAGAAGAGGAGACTGAGGCGTGACCTCATTAATGTTTACAAATATGTAAAGGGCGAGTGTCAGGAGGACAGAGCCAGGCTTTGTTCGGTGATGTCCAGTGACAGGACAAGGGGCAGTGGGTGCAAACTGGAGCATAGGAGGTTCCATGTGAATATCAGAAAAAACTTCTTTCCTGTGAGAGTGACAGAGCACTGGAACAGGCTGCCCAGAGAGGTTGTGGAGTCTCCTTCTCTGGAGACATTCAAAACCCACCTGGACAAGTTCCTGTGTGATGTGCTTTAGATGGCCCTGCCCTGGCAGGGGGGGTTGGACTAGATGATCTTTCGAGGTCCCTTCCAACCTCTAAGATTCTTTGATTCTGTGATACTGTGATTCTGTGAAATAGCCTTCTTGAGATGTACATATTGAATGGTCTCTCCAAGGTGGGCTGCAGCTAGCTCTGAAGGTTAAAAATGGATGGGTGAACAGCTCTGCCTTCCTCTGCTCCAAAATGAGTTCCTCCAGCAGCAACTAGAGCTGGAGCAGCTGTTGGTGCTCTCCAGCAGCAGTGTGGCTGAAGTCTCTCTGGAAGACAGAGCACAGCCATTCCCCATGCAGGGTGCTGATGGAGCAGGGGCTGCAAAGGAAGGCTGGGTCTGCAGCACCAGATTTTATGGACAGAACAGGGTGTGAACCCTAAAGGATTAAACAACTGAAAACATATTAAGAGAACATTCACTATTTCAAAGCCTCCAGATTTTTTAGAGGCAGTTTCATGATGACAGAAGGGTTGGTCTCTAAAATGACTAATTATTCAGCTTGGAAATAAAAGACAATTTGATGTACAGTACCTTTTCTGCCCTGTTTTTCCAGTTGTCACTTATGTTGTACTTTCTATCAATAGAAACAGAAGAATTTCTGTATCAGACAACAGTGCCTTTGCACATTCTCTGACAATCACCACCTAAAACTTCAGGGGAACAGTAATGTCCTCCCCTTACTCCTTAATCTCTGGATACCCACTGGATATGTTATTTGTATGTTCTCTTTCAGCAAAATTTCTTTCCAAGCCCCAGTTTGCTTTTAAAAAGAACACAGACGATAATATATAAAAGGTGAAACTATGGTGACATTTGATTATCAATATTCCCATCCCTTGTTTGAATTCATTCGTAGATTTTTAATACCTTGGAGCTGGGACTGACTTTGTCAATGTATCAGTGCAGAGCCTGCTGCAGTGAAGCTCCAGATAAGGACAGAAGTTGCTCATTGCTAAATGATTAATAAACAGTGCATGTTACCTCTGACAGAGCTTAACTCTGTCAAATAGACTATTTTCAAAGATGTCCCTACCCATCCTTTGGATCTCATTGCCTGTGTATCCTGTGGCAGTTAATTCCGTGTTTGTTACATACTGTGGAACTAAAGTGTATGTTTTAGTTGCTTCAATAAGAGCTGCCCTTTAGTTTTACTGAGTGCTTTCAGTGTTTCCAGCCATGAATCTCACAATGGGAGTCCTTATGTTGCTTCTGTTAGGGCATTTTCTTCAATAAAGTCCTTCACTTGAAACCGTGCAAATACTGTCTCTTTGTGATGAGTCAGGGTCAACTCTTCAGCTAGACCCACAGTCCAAGGCCCAGTGGCAACCCTCTGTTGAGATGCTGCATTCTGTTGTGCAGTGCTCTGTGCTAATGATGGGGGTGAAATATAACAAACACCAGCAAGCAGTGAAAACAGCTCTGCTTAAGTGTTAATCTGCACCTGGCAGCTCTTATTCTTTTTTTTTTTTCTTTTCTCCCTGCTGTTCTGCTGTGCAAATGAAATGCAAAGAAGTAGCAGCTACATGCAACAATCACAATATCTTTAGAAAGAAGTGTAAGGGAAGAGAAGGGTGAATTCTTAGGTATGATCTTCTCTTCCCAACCCCACAACATACAAACCATGCCACCTCTCCCCATCCTACAGTCCCTGCACTCACTGCGTCCGAAAGCAGCAGCGTTTCTAGCGTGTGTTTGACCAAGAGCAGCAGTGACTATCAGCCACCTCCAGCTACCAAGCTCCTGCCTGGATCTCCACAATCACATTTTGTCTCAATTCCTACAGGGCCCTGCTGGAACAGTAAGTGAGCACATCACCTGAAGCAGGAGAAACTTTAGAGCATTGATCTTCCTGTGACACCTGAAACAAAGCAGGCTCAAAGGCACACGTTAATGAATTTGTCCTGACTACAGCTGGTCCGGAAATGTTTCAGTGCAATCAACTTTCCAGTGGAAAAACACTGATTTGTCAAAACCACTATTTTTCTTGGGATAGGCTTGGATTCAACAACATGTTGGGCTGAAAATGTTTTTGAAATCTAGAATTAGAGTGTCTGGGAGGCAAAGAAGAGGAAGGATGGAGAAGGCACAATTATCATCCTGTTGACTTCATAAGACCAATCCCATTCTGTGGGTAAATGTCTTTGTCCCAGAAAGCTGACAGGGCTTATTAGGGGTACAGCAGTGGTATTAGAACATCATGAATAAACAGAATCCTGCCTCCAGCTCTGCCAACACACTCTGCAAGCATTAAATTCACGCACACACCAGGAGGCAGATAAAGTACCACATTTACTCAAAGACTCTTAATAAAACTGCCATTCAGGGTTTAATTAACATATTTTTATTCTGCAAAATCACCCCACAGCTGCAACAAAATCTGGTTTTCTACAGCCATTCAGCGCCAAATTCTGCAGTAGGTTGTGCCCAGGTGCATCTGCAGCACGGCTCATTCAGGCCAGCCAGTATTTACACCAGCACAAAGCAGAGTAGCCTCTACCCCCTTAAAGTTCATCTGATATCTTTTCCCTTCCTGTGGCTGGGTTTTTATTTTTAGCTTGTCAGCAGCAGAGGAGAACAATAAAAGCCTTGTATTTCTCCAGCCAGATGGTGATTCTGTTTCCTCCTGCCTAGCTGACTGCACAGTGAGTTGTGCTTCTGCATGTGTGTCTGCATCTGTGTCTCTTCTCCTCGTTTCTACCGTGCTCCTCCCTGCCCTGCACAGTTTAATACGGATAAATGGTTTTGAAGAGAGGTTCTGGAGGTTGCAGGTATGATGGGGCCAAGCTTCTTCCTGGGGGCAGGATCCACTGGAAACTTCTGTGGTCCTTCTGGACCACAGTCAGACACCGATTATTTGCAAGTCGTCTCAACTGAGATACCCAGATAGGGCAGATCTCAGTGTTTTCAGCTTCACGATCTGCTCTGTCTGGAGGAACAACAGGAATCCAAGGAGAAGGAAAAGGGATGCTCAGAAGAGGAACCAAGATGCAGCTTGATCGTTTTATCTGCATTGTCTGGGTGCCATCGGAATGCATTAACTCCTTCATTTATCACTGCACTATCATTAGAAATCTCAATTATTTCTGAATGCCACACTGACAAAATGTTTAATTAACTACTTTCTTGCTTTAATCATTTCTCAGATACAAGGAAGAACTAGAGGTGCCAGTGTGGGGCCCATTACTTTTTATAGAAATGTGTGGAGGGTGAAGGAAGCTGTAATAAATGTCCCAATCATTACACAGGGATAAAGGTCAGACATGAACACAGCATTAATATATCTCTTAAGCCTTTCACAGGGAGCTACAGCCATCTCTACTTGTGACAGAAGAACAATGTGAGCTGCCTGGAGACCAAAGCATGGAAACAGCTCAGGGCTTTCCACCTCTCCTCAGAGGGTGACACTGCACCAGTAGGCCAGGGGATAAGCAAGATGAGCGGTTAAGCAGTTCAGATATTACCATCAGGATCCTTTTATAGCTAGGTTCTCCCAAGCTTTTTATTAAATCTGACTGCAACTGCAGGTGTCACTTTGCTTTATAAAACCAATTAAGCACAGTCCTACTAGGAGTCAGAATGGTTGGGTTTCATTTTTGCCTTGAAGTCACTCGATCTACTACTGAGAAGCCAGCAGCCATGGAAAAGCCTGACCAATGTTCCCATTTGCCCCAGAACAGGCACAGTAAGGAGAACAAAGTGTGGATGCCCCACCAGCTCCTGCAGAGGCACAGCACCATGTTGGATATGAGTTTGCTTAGTCCCCTAAGTTCCAGAGCATTTCCCCTGGTTTCAGTCCATAGGCAGCAGGCATTGCAAACAGCACAGTTTGTTTTTTTTCTGTTTAGATTATGTCTGTTTTACAAAGAGTAAGACACAATGTCATTTCTTATCATGAGAACACATGCCTCTGGATGGCATGCGGTTATCATTTAACATAAATCTCAGCCACCGAGTGACTTCCAGTTATGACAGATCATCTCAAGGCAAAACTATCTACAACTCAGTTTGGTAGGACATTTGGCATTCAAGGCTCAGAGAGCAACACACAGGCTACATTCTTTCCAATACTTAAAGTCAATCAGCATGCTCGTACTGGATCATGAGCTTCCTAACAGCCTAATTTTATGGCTTCCCTGAAGTTCCCTGTCCAGGGCTAAGAGGTACCAAATATCTTTTTGCATCCCACAAGGGACCCAATCCATCAGGTGTCCTCCTCTCCCACCTTCAGCTATGATTGGCATCTGCACAAAGCACAGCAGTCACCCTGAAAAACAGCAAAGGAGGAGATGGTGGCATCAGTGACCAGGTTTTGGATGAAAGCCTTGTGAGAAAACTCACTTCTAGTTCTCCTCACTCAGCCTAAGAGCTGCAAAACCACATCTCCCCTTTGCTCAGGCTCTGTCCTCTCCAAATGTCTCACTTTCTCTCACATAGAGGAGAGGGAGCCAGAGTCTGATGCCTGTTTCTGAAAAACTTCCCTAAAAAAGAGATGCCCCAAGTCCTAGCCCCTTCTCCATAGCTGTTCATGCATTAATCCAATGAGATTTTATTAAATGAGCCTATGGTGACATGCATTAAAAATTCAGCAGTGACTAGTTAAGACCTGCTGGGCTGTTTTTCAAGCCCTAGTCACACACACATATCTCTGAGGCATTTGTAAATAACTCACATTCATTATTTCAGCCAAAATTCTTCCTGTGGTCCACCCTCTGTCCGCTGAAGCACTAGGACTTAACAAACTGTGAAAGGATTTCTGGATGGAAATGATGTGTCCAGCTCAGGCTGATGCTGGGTATCTAAGAAGACATCCTCTGCAATGTGCTTCCCTGCCAGTCTTCCCAGCCCATTTCTTTTACAAACTCCCAAAATCCATAGGTCTGAGTACTATGTTTGATCCAGTTGTGGTCTTCGTAACAGTTTGTAGACAGGGAAGAAGAGAGGCAAGGTTGTTTAATAGAGGCCATACCAAAAAAATAAAAAATAAAAAAAATGAGAAGCATCTAATTCAATTATTGTTTCAGATGGTCAAAGTAATGTAAAACAGAGAAAGGAAATGCATGGGTAAAATGGGTTAAATTTTTACTTCTAGGCAATTTCTACATTTTTCTTTAAAGCACTTTCTCACACACAGCCTCAGAGCAAAGCCATTGGAAGCAACTGATTTCTGCAGCAGACATATTTAATAGAAGGAGATGTTTTGGCTCACAAACTCCAATTAGTTCTAATATTAGGCCTGACCATAAAACATAGTCTCCCTTGTTTTCCACAACCACATCGATAAACATTATTGTGCAGGGATATAAATATAACTCATTAGTTTGTTGACACTCAATGGCTTATCTATATATGTAATGCCATCCTGCTGTTATTGATGCTTTTTCAGTGGCACAGTATCATTAAGCAGTAATGTTTTACTTCTATTAATATCATTTGGGCTGGTTCTTAATAACTATGCCAGAGTGACTGCAGCATCATCTGCGGGATGTAGATAAGTGCACAACAGAAATCTCAGCACATCATCCATAATGTTCAGCATCCTCCATGACCAGAAATACACAAACTTCTTCCAACTCCAGCTGCTTGCTTTAGGAGGCATGGAGCTCTATAGAGAAATGTCCTGCCCCCAAAACTTGCCTGTTTGTTTCCCAAAATCCATTATTCAAACATGCAGTGGCAGATTACCAGTGGTTAGTTGCTCAGTGGTCTGCTGTACTACAGTCAGGTGTACACAGGAACTACCTGAATGGCTGACTGGGTGTCTTTGTCCTCTTTGTCTTCTGATAGGGTCACTTTTTAAAAAAAAAATCTTTCATTTAGCAAATCTGTGTTTTTCCCTGTGTCGTGTTAATGCTCAGCAAAAATAAAAATGGTGGACACACAATGTACTTGGCCTGTGTTATGTCATGAGTCAGACTGCAGAGGACCAGCTTCTAAGGACAAGATATCTTCCTGCCTTTACGTGTCCTGACCCTTTGTTCTCTTGTCTCCGACACCATTCTTTGCCAGCCCAGTTAGAGGAAATTTGGAGACTGCTACAAAGGCCTGAGAAAAAAATACTTTCTTATAAGACCTCCACTAAGTACAGGAGCTGAAGGAACCTCCACCTAGATCTGAATATTCAGGAGCGAATATTTGCACCTGGATGCTGGCAAGGAGTGCTGTGGGCTACGCAGGAACTCTGGTGGGAGCCAGTGGACAGCACAGCCAGGAAGCCCACTCCACTGAAAGCAGAGCATTCACTTCAGGACATGTTTCTCAATGTTCAACAGGAAGACAAATTGAAAGGCTTAAAGCAAAAGACAAATCTCCAGCACAGTAACACTTTGGATTACGAGAATATAGATTAAATGCAATTGCCTGCTAACCGTTAGCTATTTAATTACATGCTCTGGGCAGTGTGAAATGAGGTTGATTGCTGATATCTCTTACCTACTCAGCCCAGTGAGTTGTTCCTGACCTATATCACCCTAAATAAAGAGTTTCAGGAATCTTTTGGGGTTTTTGTCCAGGGGAAATACAGGTACCAGAAACGAACAAGTGCATTTTTGGGTATCTGGGACTAATCAGAAAGGGCACCAGGAAGCCTCCTCTCCCACTGCCCATCCCTGTCCAAGCAGTGCTGAGAGAGAGCCAGGGCACTAGCCACAATATATGGGTGCTGTGGGGTTAACACCCCAGAGCCCAGCTAAAAGGCTGACACTTATGATCTCTGTCTGGGACCAAAGGCTACCTCATGGTGACTTTTAAACCCACTAGCTGTAATGACTCTGACAAATCTAACACATTACTGCAACTACTGCAGCTAATAATGACATGGTGTTCTCCAATAACCCCCTCCCAGCAGCTCTGCAGGTGAGCATGTTTGCATGGTATTTGTGCTCAGCAGCTGAAAAAGATGGTGTCCAGCAATTTAGGTCTACCACTTTTCAGTGCAGTAGGGGGACAGATGATAAAATAGTCTTCATTTTTAAAGAAAACTTATTTTCAATGGAAATGTCATAGCTTTTTATGCTATGTCATGTTTCTTTTAAACTGTATGGGAGATAATAATCTACTCATGCTGCCAGCTGAAGGAACTACATTTCAGCTGTAGAAAGCTGCACTTTGGAAGTACAGGTCCCTGTGTTAAAACCTGTTGCTCTGCAAGGCAGCATGGTATGGCGTTAAAGACATTTTATGTGCCTGAAAACCAGATATTCAAGCTGACGTAAAGTAAAAGCTGCACGAATTACATCAAATAGCCAAAAAACAGAGTTGATATTTTCAAAATCAGTGGCTCTTCCTATAGCAAAGCATGTTCATGATGGTGACAGGCTGTACACGACTGCAGGCTCAGTGGAATCAGGAGTGAACTAGGAGATCCTGAAACAGCCCGGTCTGGCTGAGGAAAAAGGCTGCGCAAGGCTGGAGGGGATGCTGTCATACACCTCCTGCACAGTGTTCCTATGGGGATTGGGAATGCTCACTCCTCTACCACTAGAGGTTTCTTCATGCTAAGTCATTTTAATTTTGATCCTGCTCATCTGCAACTAACTGAAACCTCCCCTCTCCAGGCAAATGGAGGTTCCTGACCGTGGGATAACCAGATACTTGCCTCCTCTGTTTTATCTGCCGCAGTGGGGGTTGGAATCAATGATCTTCAGAGGTGCCCTCCAACCTGTATCATTCTATGATTCTATGATCTCTTCATAACTTCTTATAACACGTGGGAATGAAAAACCCACATAATCCAACAGAAGAGTGGTCATAACATTTACAGTTCTTTGAGGTGGCACAGCCCTGAAACAATTGAATGGTTAACAACTCATCTGGCCTTGTGTTGTTTTCATCTCACCAGCACAACAACAAATGCCTCTCTAACACCTGAAAAAACACTCGTATTCTCACCTGAAGCAAAGGCAAGGCAGCAAATATATGGTGAGCTAGAAGGAGGACAGATGGCAACAGGGATGTTCACTACATTTACCTTTGGCGTGGGCACAAGTAACCTACCTGTAGTTACAGCACAAGTGAGGGATGAGCTCTGTGGTGGGTGTGCAAAAACACTTAGGAGTTCATTTTCTTTCAGCTGCCATAGCAGCCATCTGATTGGCACACCACATAATTTATTTACTTTACTGATGGAACCTAATTGGGTATAATTGCTGAAGCATCTTAAATAATTCTAAATACAGGAATTGATTTGGAGATTAGATGGAAAATGATAATTGCGTAATTGAACAAAGTAGCTGGAGTCCTCACCCAGCTAAGTGGATTTCGTGATTGTGGCTGATTGCATCAGAATATAAATGAGGCTGATTTGCATGGCTGACATCAGCTGCCCATCCTCCCCTCAAGAGCTGCCTTTAAACAGGTCTTATTTAGCAGAACAGAGAGAGTAGAAACCTTGGAGAGAATCCCCTTGGATTTGCTGCACGGTAATGGAGCTCTCCACAGTCTCT
>NW_009953067.1:1119676-1125685 GCF_000747805.2 Chaetura pelagica
AGCAGGAATTTGTGTTCCTCTTTGGAGGTGGGTGCTTTTCCCAAGTGTTGGGGGAATTTTGGCACTGGCCAGGACCTGTTCATTCATTTATTCACTTACGATGCTGCTTTTCTAATTATTAAATCACTTGATAGTTTGGGCCATGCTTTCCTAGGAGATCTCTCTTGAGATTGCTCTGCCAAGGTAATTTTTAACAGAAATTATGAAATTTAAGCAACATAACCCCAAAGGAAGTTAGTGAGGCACTTCATGAAAGCCCCTCTGTCTCTCAGATGTGCTTCTAGTCCCATCTGAGTTAATCCACAGCTTGATTTGTTGGAGGACTCCAATTTTCCAATGGGAGATGTCCAAAAAACCTGGCTGAGGCTGCAGTAGGGCTCTTCAGGAGGATTTGCTCTGTGGCCATATGCCAGTCTAATTAGGAAGGCTGTAAAGTGTGCAGTCATTGCAAGTGGCTCTATGTGAGCTGCTGGTGCACTGTGGATTTTTTTTACATTCAGGAAAAATAAATGTAGTTCTAGGATAGGAGCTTTATATTGTCAACATCATAATTTACATTTTGAAAGTAGTAACATACACAGTAACATTAATTCCATTTGGAAAAGCAAGATAACTCCTAACTCTTTAATCTTTTTCATTTTGTCTTCGTTTTTGTGTGCAATTTAGGCTCCAGCTATTGGTTAACTACCTTTTTGTGGCAGTTTATATATATAACATTCCACATAAATGTTTATAACCACATTACTGTAAGACTGCGCTGGCTGTTAATAATTTGTTAGAATTATAAAATCAAGTATATCAGTTGTGTACCTGGATTAGAAGGAACATGAGGAATAGAATGTCACCTCTATAAATAAGTTATATCAAATATTAAGAATGGCACTAAGTTCTATTAACTTTATTAATTTTGTGCATGCATGTCACTTTGTTTTCAATGAAGCAAGAGGGCATTTAGAGGAAGATGGAAGTTTCTTCTGTTGGATCAATCAGTCTGAACTTGTCATTATTCATTCCTAAGTCTTTTGAATGGAAAAATGTCCTTCTTTTCCCCCCAAACTGGCATATTGATTGCCTCAGTGCAATGAAGATATTAATCAAAGTAAATGAGAATAAGTCTGAGGCTCTGAAGTACTCCTGGCTTTCTCTTTGAAGCGTTTCTGCTCCCCTTTATGTTTATACATGACTGCTGTCTGCCCATGCCAAAGCTGCACTAAAAGAAATAGAACACTCCCCCAGGACCATCAGACCTGGTTTCAGATGATAGGAAGGACCTGTTGTCCTTCACTCTGCAGGGCCTTGCTCTCCACAGGGTAGAGTGTTAAACCCCTAGGCTGCTCCCTGGCATTTGAAGTGGGAAGTCAGGAAAAGTGCAATAGTACACTCCTGCAAAACTAGTAGATTGCAAAATCTCGTGCAGGCTAAAAATGGGGACATGGGTGAGTGTGCAAATTAGGAAAAAAAAAAAAGTAAACTTATTTTGGTGTAACATAACCGTTTTCTTTTCTAGGCTATGCTGTAATTTGGACTTAAAAACAAGGTTTGGAAAAAGAAGAGGAAATAATGGATAATTGGAGATGGCATAGTATGCTGAGCTAAAAGGAGGACTGATGTCAGCAGGGATGTTCACCTTTGGAACAGGCACAGGTAACCTGCTTGCAGTTACAAGCAAAGAATGAGTTCTATAGTAGGTGCACAAAAGTCAAGTCTCAGTAGCTCAGGCTTCAGCTTGCACTTTCAGTACCCATTCACCTGAAGTGGAGATCTTTGTCAGCAAAGACCATTGATTTACATTTAGTGGAGGCACTGGTCATTTGCTATCAGCCATTGCTAAGCCTAGAGACAATGTTGGGATCCATGGAATGTTTATTCCTACTTGGCAGACTACCTCTCAGTGCTCCTTAACATCTTGGAACATACCTATACATAGACATGCAAGAACATGCAAGATTTCTTTTGCAAAATTTTATTCAGGTGCTGAATTCTACAGATAACTTTTTTGATTTCCAAACTAGTTTTTTGGAGTACTTGGTTGGAGGAATAACATTTATTTTACTTCTCTCAAATTAAAATTTATGTCAAGAAGGTCAGTATAATAAGTGAAGGTATCAGCCACTGAGGTATCATTTTCAGGTTTAATTAAGGATGGGGATTTGGAGGGGGAGAGAGAAGGGTAAATAAATGCAAAACTGTAAGTTTATTGTCAGATTTTTTGTGGTGCCTACTGTCATCTGTCAAACTTGGTTAATTAAACATACGATGCATTGTGCAGAGCAGCTAATATCACCTGTTTCATACTTTCAGCTCATAATGGTGTCAGTGCTCATGTAAGGGAATAGAAAAATAATGTTTGAGGGATTCCAGATTTCTGCTTGTTATCCTGTGGAACACATGACCATTCTTAGCAAGATCTTAAGGATCACTGATTTTCAGCAGACTGTACTGATGTTGCTGTTATATCCAAGGCTGTAGTTAGTGAAGAAACTACATCTATAGCTTGAAAATGAAAGGGCAACTATTCTGGCTTATTGATGGATCTTTTTTATTCCATTGAACTAGGTTGAACTTTGCAATTTTGGTGCAGTTGTCTAGGCTAAGGGCTGAAGCTTTGAAAAGTACAAAATGAGGAGGCATTTCATGTTGCATCTTCTTTAGAACATGCACCAAGAATAAGGGACAGTGTTTGCAAAGGCTGGAAGATTAAGAGGATTTTCATCTTTCCATTGTTCTTTGTCCTTGAGTAAACCTTAAATCTAATCTGAGCTGTCACTTAAAAGGTATTCATGGTCAGATGATCAGTATAGAAAAAATGAAAAAACCCTTGATGGATGAAATGCCCTAAACTTCAGCCTGTTGGATTTGAAGATCCAGCAAAAAGCTAGTGGTTTTAATTTTTTTGCTTTCAAAGCCTTAACACCAAGTCAAAAGAGCACATAGCCAAAACAGCATTAACAAAATGAAAATTCCTATCTGCAAACATGCTGCTGGGCTTTCTGGATAAAGGTTTTCCCAAGGCATCAAACCCTATAGACCTTACAAAATCTGTAACGATAGGTCACCTCATATACCTTTGTGTTGATACTTGGGATGTAGTTTTGAGCCAACATCTTAATGCAGGCATCCATGCGTTGCCATCTCAGAAGAGCAAGTATACTTGTACCACACTAGCTGTCATTATTGAGATGTGTGAGGCTACAGCACGTGTTCAGATTAAGGCTTTAGAAACCTGGAGTTAAAAAGACTTTCTTATGACCACAGATCAGGTTATTGTTGCAGCTAGAGTACTGAAAAAAAATTACTAAATTCACATTACTGCTCTGTCTGTAAGGATTCTTGAGTTACTATGAAGGCAGCTGAGAGCTAAACACATCTCAGAAATACATGGCAATTTCTGTGAGGCTTAAGATTTCCAAGGCAGTCCCAGCCCACTGTTTGGACTATTTTTAGTCTTAGGCAATGTTATAAGCAATTAATTTACAGTCCTGACACACTGTGCAGAACCTTTTACATGTGGAGTTGGTGTAACAAGTTCTGAGAGCTCAGACTGGAGGTTTCTAGGCACTGGACTTTGATCGGATTTCCTACGCACAGCTCCTGTTGGAGAAATACCTGCTTTTTCCAAATAGAGGCAGGATTCAGAGTTTTAAGAATTACTTTTGCCAGTAGGAGCTCTTGACTCAGAAGACACCACACTCTTCTTCAGTTAGTGATGACTAAACCCTTGTGTTCTCTGGCCACTGGCATTTTCAAAGCAACTGTTTAATGATGTGTTGTCCCTGTTCACACAAACACTCAGGTAGACATTGTTAATATGTAAATGAGGAGAACACTCATTTGTGGTGTTGTCTTTTTACTTGATGGCTTTTATATCATTCATTTATTCTACCCCTAAGGAATATTTGAGGCTGCTGAATCCAGACTGGATGCCTCCTCTTTCCCATGCAGTACAAATATATCTCTAAACTCCACCAGAATTATAAATACTCAAATTGCCGCTGGAGTAGCCACTGGTGGGAATGTGCTCACTTTGCATCAATGTCTGTTCTTGTTACAATGCCCCTAAGTCTCAGGCTGAGAAGACCACTTAATGAGAAGAGATCAGGTCTTGACATTTTGTGACAACTCATTTTCTTGGCAAAGACAGCAACAAAAAACAAAAAATACACAGCCTTAATCTCCTCCTTTGATAACTTTAGGGCTGTAATGAGAACAGACAACTGCAGAAAATGTTTCTTTTTTCATCTGAAACTGGAGCATTGTGTCCCTGCTATGGAGCACTGTTGCCAAGCAAGATAAAAGAAAATATTAGTGCCAAAACCACCACTAGCCTAGGTCCTTCATGAAGAGGCTGCTGGAGCTTCTTCATTATGTATAGCTTCAAGCACAGGTTTAGTACTCAGGTGAAGGGCCTTGTGAATAAGTCTTATGAAGAGCTGCTGATGGAACTGGGACAATTCAATCAAAAGAAAAGAAGGCTGAAGGGAGACCTCATCACTCTCTACTACTACCTGAAAGGACACTGTAGAGAGCAAGGTGTTGGACTCTTCTCACAAGTAAATAGAGATAGGATATGAGGGAACAGCCTAAAGATACACCAGGGGAGATTTAGGCTGGACATAAGGATTTTTTTCTCTGGAAGGGTTGTCAGTCATCAGAACTGGCTTCTGAGAGAGCTGGTTCAGTCTCCATCCCTGGATGTGTTTAAAAGTAATATAGATACAGTGTTTGGGGATGTGGCTTAGGGATGAATATGGTAGAGTAACATTAAAAGTTTGACTCTATAACTTTAATGGTCTTTTCCAACCTAAACTATTCTATGGTTCTATATTAAAGCTAGAGGTCCTTCCTCCTGGTAGAGATTCCCCATTCCCTGCATCTTAGCTGATCCACCAATGTTTTTCTGCCAAGAGCACTCTCCAGGGCAGGGAAGAAGCTGGAGCCACAAAAATCTGCATCAGCCTAGCTACAATCCAATATTGTTTGCATTATTGTGGCCTGTGAATATAAAATTAACAGAGAAAGAGGCTCACAGAGAGCACACTAACGCAGACACGTTAAGTGTCTGCAGCAGATGGTGTTAGACAGGGTCATTAAAGCAGAAGAAGCTAAAATATTTGGTATAAAGGTTGGCAGATAGGCAGGTTCTGTGAGGAAAATGTGTGCAAATTAACAGCCTGATTTGGAAACATACTTAGCCCTCGAAAGGAGGGGAGGCTTCCAGAGAAAAGGGTCAGTCTGTGAGGAGAAGGCTGAAATGATGCACTGTGACGGCACATGCACAAAGGGGCTCAGGGTAACTGGGAGTTTGTCTGGAATTCATGAGGGAGCTGTTTTGCACCACAAATTTAATTTTGCACATCTTCAGTATAAGATCATTTACACAAGTGCATGAGCAAAGGAGATTCTGGATGAATATGGATGAATACTTATATATATATATGTACACACAGAGTATGTAATAAATAATTCAATGCAGTATTTTGAAAGCTTATGCAGAGAGCAGACATTTTTCCAAACTATCCAAGACGGTAAGCAACAGGTCAAGACCAAGTGAGCACCAGGAAATAATGAGGTAACACTGGTCAATGTGAGAAGTGCAAGACCTCTGCAAATCTGGCAACCTAACCTTCCTGTAGGCTGCACAAAGGGGAAGATATAATGAGAGTCCTAACAGAGGATAATGAGTTATTTGGGCATGTTTACATGAAGTCCTCCCAAAATGCAAAGAATAATATGGAAAAAAGTGCTCACTGAGTACCTTAATCAGTAACAGGAGAAGTGACTGTCTTTGAGTGCTGATCAGTGACAAGATGTAAATTGTCAGCTTGAAAGAGGAGACAAGCTCATGTTTGATGCAAGAAGGAAAGGGAGTACCAATGCTGTCACAAGGTTCTCTGGTGATTTCTGCTGTCTGGACCCTTATCTTTTCTCATGTTTCACACCCATAGTCACACTTTTCTCAGGTCCAATATTTGCTCTTGCTAGTCATCAGGGCTCTGATCCTTCAGCAGG
>NW_009953067.1:1125723-1129121 GCF_000747805.2 Chaetura pelagica
CAGCAGGATTTCTTGCAGTTCTGATGTTTTTAACTATTATTGTACATTACCCTGGGTAGATTATGTGTTTCAGCCCACATACATAGATGACACCATGCAGGAGGAAAGCACAGAGGGACTATACAAACCATTTCATTCCCTCAGGCCTGAAGTTGCTGGGGCAGGACATGTCTCCCAGCATGCATGAGGCTTCATGTTAACTCCCAAAATACTGAAGAAAACATTTTCCCAGTTCCATCTACTTTTCTTTGCAAACCCATTCAGACAGTTCAGACTGCTGTGTCACTTCTAACTAGCATTTGCTCTTTGCTGATCCACAAAGTTTTGGTGGGAAGCCAAGTGATTTTGGGTGGTAACTGAGTTCCACTTTGAAGTTTGGGGACTTTTCACAAGAACTGGCAGCACGAGGGTTCATTTGGCCTGAAAGTTCATCCAAATACTATCAACTGGCCTCTTACTTACTACCAGCCAGAGGGCTTGTTCAGATTCACTGTTTTTTGAATAAGAGTCACCACTGAAAGATAAACACTGTGCCTAGATTTCCCAATCTACAATGGAGTAGGATTCGCTACACACCTATTACGTCCTTCAGATTTTTAGTTAATCTGATTGCAATAAACTTGCTTAATATATCCAGCACAAATGAGCAGCTTTAATTCCCAGTACTTGATTCTTCTTGTCTTGTGGACTGAACACGCAACTGAAGGTGGACCAGACCACAGGTGTGCATCTGCTTCAGCCAATTTTATGGCCAGGTGTGAAGGACCAGGGATTTCCTCACACGAACATGAAATGCCCTTTAGGTCAGCAGACATACCTGACTTACAGACGGCTGCTCCACGTGGCACTGAAACCTCTCCTGATGACTTCCCTGATGCCCCAAGGGGGCAGCTGCTGCGGGAGAGGAGCCGTGGCCAGAAGAACGGCTGGCAGGGGGGGTCCGTGCGGTCCCAAAGCCACTCCAGCTGCTGCCACCGCTACTGCCACTTTTGCCGCTTGCTTTGGGGGGGGCGACCTGTGCCTTGGAGTGCCTGCCAGCCTGAGGTCCCCGGCTGCAGCCCGAGTTCCAGCTCGCGCCTGGTTCCGGTTCGCTCCAGCCAGACCCCGATTGACCCAGCTCGTCCTGTCCCACCGCCGCAGCTTTTCCTGCCAGCCTTGTGGTGAGACTTAATTCCTGCCACCCCTGGTCCTAACCGGGTTGCAGTGGAAGGCATAATCCTGTCTTACTTGCACTCAAACTGTGACCCTATACGGGACAAGCGTCGGGCATATCCCCCTCCTCCTCCTCTCATAAATAAGTAAATAAGGTGTGTAAACAAGGTATACACATATATAAGTATTAAGACATAAGTTCTTGTTATTTGATGCTTAAAAGATATTTCACAGCTCATATGTGCTTTAATTACCCTTTTTGAACCTCTTGCCCCAAATTGCTTTGTTTTCCCCACAAACTGTGCATCCGTAAATTCTAATTGGGGATTGGCTGCTGTTATTGGAAATATTAGTAAGCACTGAGCAAGTTACTCACTCGAAAAGTCAGTGCCGAAACTGCTGCTCCTCTGTGAGAGGTGAGCGCCACGTGCGGACCTCTCAGCAGATCCTGACAAGCTAAATACACTCCAAAAAGGAGGTATAATAGGTCGCAGATCACAACATCAGGATGAGAGGCAGGCCTTCCTTCAGTGTGGTTCAGCTCAGAGATACCCGTGCGGACATTTTTATCCCTGCATTATCTGAATATGTTCCTTACAAAACACATAGATCACAGAATGCACTCTCTCAAATTTTATGCAATCTGGTTCCTTTCCTTCTGGGCAACATAGATAGTTCACTAAGCAACAGGTTTTAAAGTTAAGGGAAAAAAAAAAGAAATATTGCTGTAGCAAAGACAGTTGTGAGAGGTTTTGGCATGGCTGAAGAAATAACATGGAAGCGAGCAAGCAACCTGAGCCAGGCTCCATGTGCTCAGGGCAACTTATTGGTATATTGTACTTGATATATTCTGCATCAACAGATTTTTATTCCATTACAGTGATGTTAAGGTTAGAAAGGCACATGAAGCATCCAGAAATCCTTCCTGGCTTTTTGCAACAAGGCAGCTAAGGACTGTCCATAAGACATCCATCAAGGGAAAAGCAGGGTTGTGATAGCACTTGTTAAGCTTTCCTTCCAACAGCCCCATCTTGTGTGTTCCTTTCAGCCTGGTGGTCTGGCTGCAAATGAAAACAGCAAGTCAATGAAGATCAAAGGGAAACAAACCAACTTCAAACATCTATTTTTGCGGAGATAACAAAATTATTCTTTCATTTCAAAAAATAAAATCTTACTTTCAAGAAAACATCATGCGCATCCCCCACGGGCTCCCCATCTGCTCCACTGGAGGAGCACAGGATCACTCCCCATACCAGCCTCAGCAGCAAGGGTGAAGGATGGAGCATCAGCCATCTGGAGTTGTCCCCTGGGATCTGGCTTGTATCAGGTAATTAAAAGATGTAGCAGGTTTCCTCTTCAAAGCACTTAACAAATATTCATTAATTAGCCCACATCGCTCCCTCTTTATGGACAGAACTGGTGAAGTTCCCATATGTGCAGAGGGGAGAAGCAGATGTAGATTAGATTACTTTCTCAAAACCTTCTGAGGAGTCAGTAACAGGGCACATGTTTTCTCATGTTTAAGAAGTCCCTTCAACCCTACATGTCATAATCCCTATTCTGCAATAAAAGGAACAGGCCAGGTTTTTCTCTGCTACACCAACAGCACTAAAGGTATTGCAGTAATCCCAGATCTGACCTTGCACTACAGCAGAACAACAACAAATCTGTGTGCTAACACCCTATATACTTTTGGTTAACAGAGCAGAAATAGTGCCACTTGCTCTACAGAGAAGTAAGGGAAGGGCCTCATGTCCTGAAGGCATTTATCAATATCTAGTACTATGTTTTTTCCTCCCAAGCAGCACCACAGGCTGGGGTTACCAGCAGGTGGCTGGAGGACTTGGCCAACGTATCAGAGCAAGAGCTCTCTGGAATGTCCTGGTTGGCAGGTTGAGTCTCCACCTTATTTCTATTCTACTGCTGTAACAGAGGGATGTCATTTGCCAGTGAGTTTATCTCTGGGGAGGGAGCAGGACCTTCAGGAACCTGGGAAAAGGTGAATTTTAATGAAGGGCTTGAAAAGCAACCCTGTCGGACTGATGTCTTTGGAGGCAACTTAATGGCTGGAAATGAGAGTCTCAGAGAAGGTAAATCAGATTGCACCTGCTCACGTTGACTGATTGTGTGTGTAAGAATCTTACATCTGCATTAAAATGCAGCTGTCTCAGCCAGTTCGTACAACTAACATTATGCACTGGCACATTTTAAGAGGAAGAACTAAGGACAGTCCTTTTGTTTGAAAC
>NW_009953067.1:1129395-1143872 GCF_000747805.2 Chaetura pelagica
TAGGGAAATTTTAAGTAAGAAGTAAATACGATTAATCAGTTTGCAGCTTGAAAATAACCAGAGTTATGTAAAATACTAATAAAAAATGAAATTTATTACTGGCCTAAACACAGCTCCATTCTGCTGTCACACCTGTTGGGATGGCAGCACCAGTGACACTACAGTCGCCAGTCATCTCCTTAGGAATCTTTTCCTTCCCAAGAAGACAGTCATCCCTTGTGACCAGCCCTCAGCTCCACAACCTCCCTTGAAGGGCTTTTTATCATGAGCTCACCCTGCACCTCTTTAGGTCCATAGCACTAGTGGCACCACCACTCTGATAGCAGTACAACAAGAAGCAGAGGCATGAGGAAGACCAGCGGGGCCTCAGAAGGGCTCAGCTTTGAGGCAGGACCACAAGCACGGGTGTGAGGACCAGAAGCATGGGTGTGAGAACCAACACCAGTAGAACCAGAGGTCCCAGGGACACATCTTTCCCTCCTTTCCCCTCGCTGCTCCCAGACAAGCCCCATGCATGCCCACAGCTCTCTTGTTCCCAAGTTAACTTTAAAACTCATTCTGTCTCGAGGTTTATCCTGTGTATTTATCACTATTGCTGCAGCAAGGGATTGCTTCTTTTATGGCACCTCAGGTTTTACACGAAATGTCACAGGTAATTTGAGTGGTAAAAGGAGCTGCAATATCATTGTGATGTTTCCGAAGCTGTGCCCATCCACTCAATTGACCCCTCCTTGCTACAGGTCATGAGCAATGAAGTATCTCAAAGAGAAAATATTTCACTGACACACGGTGCTGGGAGATCATCTGTCCCTGAAACAATCTGACAAAATTACTGAGGTGTAATAAACAAACAAATAAATAAATAAATAGACTCACATCTTCCAAAAAATATTTTGAACTTACACTGCACCGATAACCTGTGGTAACTTGCAGAAAACTCATCAACTGAACTATCCATCAAATTAAATTGATCAAATTATACAATAAGACCAGATTTATCCCTGCCATAGAGACTGCCATTTTGTTGCACTAGTACAGTCAAGAAGGGAATATCAGAATTCCCTTGTCTCCTTTGTTCTGGCATAGTTGTAATCCAATACATATCACAGACAGTAATTAGAGGTAAATAGCATGTGCCTGTGCATGTGCTAATTTTTTAAATTATGCTAAGTAGTGTTGAAGTTCATCCAGAATCTCCTCCCATACATCACCTTTTTCTGAGGTGCCTGCAAACGCTGCCTCTCAAGAAGCGTCCTAAAGGAAAAGGAAATGTCTCAATTTGCAAAAAAAATTCCAGTGTTTACCTGTCCAGTAATGAAGATTAACTCTGTTCAGGACTATATTCTCATCTTAAGAAAAAAAACCTCATGTTTTCCCTGAATTTTGAGTGACAAGGTCAGATAATAATATCCTACTCTGAAATACCAATGTCACCACAGAGAACTCTGACTTGCTCCACCAACCTGCTATACACACAAGAGAGTGAAAAGTGATTTCTTAGGCAATAAAGTGCAGTGGCCTGTAGATTAATTGCATGCTGGTAATCTGCCCAAATCCCTTGGAAAAAGGGAAGGCAGAGTCATCCCATGCTGGGATCTTAGAACTGTTTGAATAGCTGAAGTATCCTCTTCAAGGTGGTGTGAGGCTGCTTCCCCTTTCCCTTACACTACTCTCATGCCCTTCATATTGAAATCACTTCAATGGGTAGAAAATTAGAGTTTTGCAACTTGTGGATCTTGGTGTGATAACTCTAAAACATGAACACCCATTGACTGATTTGCCCCACAGTTTAGAGAATTTTCATTTTAAGAATTCCATTCAATTCTCTTTTCACTTCAGCTGACAAGTGCCTTTACTTAATTTAATAACAATAATAATAAATGGTCGCTTGAAGTGTTCCCCACCAGGTCGTCCTCTAAAATCATTGTCTCAGTCATACAGATGGGCTCTGCCACAGCTGTCTGAAGGGGCATCATCAAATAAACACAAACATGTTGGTACAGGTTTCAGAGTTAGCCACTAGGTGAAATGGTTTCTTTCCAGTCACAGAGTTCCACTAAAGCTTCTGCTAAAGCAAAGACATCACTAGGGAGCTTGCTTTGTGCCATTTTAACCTTGCACAGTTCATGTCTTCAATAAAATTACTCATGGTTAACACTTACATAAGCTATAATGGAATCAAGAGTTAGATGCTTGAATTGATGTTTATTGAGAAATCTTTGAAGTGTAAATCACGTGCACCTGTTTCTTTAGCCTTGTCAGTACACTCAGATTTCCAGCAATTAACTGCAAATATTTGCACAAAAAAGCTGCCACCGTAATGCAAGCTTTTGTAAAATCATGGTCAGTGTTTTACCTTGAAGTACGTCACTTTTGAAAATATATAGGTGCTATTACTAGGTGGAAAAGCAAGCTGTCTTGAAACACCAGGTCTAATAACCACTCTGTAATATAATTTATTTGCTCAGTGCAAGGAAAAAGAGTCAGACTTACTGCAGTGAGGGCCAAGAGTAGGCTTCTCAGCTAGAACAAATAAAATTATCACTCTTGAATTTGGTTTGGAGATGAACTAATCTGTATTAGAGGTGTCCTTCTTTTTCTTTCTTCCCCCTCCCCATCCTGTAAATAGGTAGAACTTGCTGCCTTTGCAACGCAATACAACCTTCCTGAATCTCCTGGGTTAAAATACCTTATGGTTCAGACTTGAATCAAGATTTCCAATTCCTCTTTGCTTTGCCTAATGTCCTGTTGCACGGGGCATTAGCAGCCTAGCTTGGAAGAGCCCCATGATCAAAGTGTCGAATAAATCTTGAGGGTCCCAATATGAGGAACTCACAAATCAGAAGTCAAATATCCAAGAATCACAACTGCAAAAACAGCAAGACTCATGAATCAATGCTGGTCTCTTTAAATCTACTTTCTGAACTGTGAGAATTAGCACATGGTTGCATCAGACTTTCAAGTTTACTGTTACAACCTGAAAATTTCAGACCTTAATTTTTGTTTTGCTGTATTTTATTTTTAAGGAGAGCAAAGGCTCTCATGTAATGGCTTGTCTCCAGGAGCTGTGGCTTGAATAGTCACCCTGCTGATCACGAGACTCCCAATAAGGTCACCAATGATTTAAAAACTAATCCATGGAGTAATACAGTTCCTGAAAAATTATCATTAATTAATTAGGTGGCAGATGGTGAGTCCAGGGTTTTATTAGTATAAATTCAAACTGAAAATTATAAATAAAAAAGAGAGGTTAAAATAACTACAAATACAGAAGAAGGGTTTTCATTCATCCTTTCAGTTGAGTGCCACAGAAGATCAATGAGTTCTACTCAAAGTGAGATAGGCATCCCATACAAAACCTTCCAAAATGTGTATTTCAGAGTTAGGCTGGGGAGAAACTGGAAACATGATTAAGCATCACTGTGGGTTGTGTATGTGCGGACAAAACACTTGGGAAGTTTACCCCAAAGTTAACCAATAGCCTCTTCCCTTTCCCCTGATTTCTCAATCTCAGAATATTTTATTGTGCCTTTTTTAGAAAGGTGCAATTTAGCTGCAGCCAAGGGTTACCTGAGGAATTGTTAAGTACTAGTATTTTAAGGAAGTGGAAGTTGACTGAAATATCAGTATGAAAATACAGCATTTTCTTTCTTTACATTAAATGTGTTCAGAACAGCTCACTGTACTTTGAAAAGCAAACTGTTCTTGGTCCACAGTTCACTGGCTTTCTCAGACCTAGCATACAGTAAGGGAACTTCTGCAAAACCCAGGTGTTCAAGACTTAGATTTGATGAAGTATGAACAGCTGAAACTTCTTTCATGCTGGAGATTCAAAATTTGGTGGTTTGAACCCAAGGCAGCCATACAATGGCATGGAGAGAACCTCAGCTAGAGGTTACCCTGAGGTTACCTCACCATGTGTTTGAAGCCAGGGTAGGCTTGGCAGCCAGCTGAGGTTGTCAGGCTTTTTGTAAAGCACAAAGCAGTCTGTGGGTGCTCTTTCCAACCAAACTTCAAAAAGGTAGCTGAAAATGAGCAAACTTGACAATCTCATTGATATTCAAGGGTCATTGTTCTGTGGCATCCTATTCATTCCTGGTAGCACAGCGACCCCTGTTTCTCCAGCCTGCTTGTAGAACAGCCAGGAGATGATTTCTAGGAAACAGCATCACTGTGCAAAACAGTAAATGGTTTCTGGAGGCTTGTGGTGGCTCCTTTGAAAAAAAATTTCCTTGCAGTTTTGCTTTCCACAATAAGCACGTGTCCAGGAAACAGAAGGTACATAATGAGATTCACAAACCTGGAAATAATTTAAATCTCAAACAGCAGAGACAGACTAAAGATGGACTAAACAGGAAGACAAAGCTTGATGTCTTACAATCAAGTCAGCTCTTCACAAAAAGACTCTTTAAGTTACCTTGGGTGTACTCAGGCAATAAAAACAACACCTGAGAAGTCATCATACAACAGGAAGAGTATTTAATTAATACCATGCAGCAATTCCCTTGGCATCAAACAATGGTGTCGCCATCTCCCTAAGCAACATAGTTTTCCATAATGAAGTCAAAATATGAACAGCTAAAGACCTCCTGCTCACATTTCTGCTCACGCCTCCTGCCATGTCCTATCTCAACCCTTTTCTGATGTGATGCCATCCCGGTGACCAGATCATGCACAGTTCTTGCAAATGTCTCTTGTCCTTGTTTTCCCCCTTTCTGTTTGTATGTCCTCCAAGAGAAAGCCGCCTTCTTGGTCAAACATGGTCCTTCAGTGATACCCTCTGGAAGATACCCAGCATGAGAAAACCAGCACTTCTATAGGACCCAGCAGGATAGTCCCATGAAAGACAAGGTGGCCATAAAGTCCCACCACTTGTGTCCTTGGCCTCCCTCACTTTTTTGTGCTTCCTTCCACTTCTCCATCTCCATAACTGGGGATTTTCAGCTCCGGTTGCTCTTACTTCCATATAGAACTAAGAGCAGGTTCCAATCTGGAATAATAGTAACAAATACTAACTGAGACATGCAATGGGGATAGATTCCACAATCTGCCTCTGTGAAGCTTCTACTCTTCTCATTAAAGCATCCAGCATCCGTGAAAACCATTTATTACCCTAATCAGAACATAGGCCTGACAAGGTCTGACAACTTCTGCTAGACAATTTGGAAAACTAACTCACAAACTCATAAATTTTGGAATACCCCTGAATGTTTTTATCAGGATGCAGGGCATTCTCCCCCTTCTCTAGTGGGATAAAAAGCAGAACTAAGGTCACAGGGTTTCAGACTCCCCTTGTGTTATAACATGCAACTCAGTGGATTCACTGATTCACTATCAGATATTATCAAAAATAAGTAAAACCAAAAAAAAGTTCAAATCCATTCCAAATATAATACATCAGTTCAGATGTGGTTTTCCTTAGGAGTTGCTGTACTTCTTCCTGTGCATTTTTTACTAACTAGTTCACAAATGTATCAATCTGCCCTGGAACTTTAAGTCATTAGTACAGTTTTATGAGGCTCTTCTCTATACAAACTGATGTTATAGCCTGCAACAACATGTATTTAAATCAAACCTCCAACACAGTAATTTTTTGACAAATATTCAGCAAGTCCCACACAGAGACTAAAGAAGTTCAATGACAGATCCTTTGCCACATTCAGCTGCACTTGGAAAAATCCTTTTGAACATTTGTGCATTTTCTTTCTTTCCTGTTGGCTTTTCTTGGCTTTCTTTCCTTTTTGCTGCCATGGCAGATGAATCAGATATAAAAAATTCTGTTCTTCACTGACAGAAGAGTTTGCACCCAGCAAAAGACCTGACCTTGAGAACCCTGAAGAGGAGCCCATGCCCCTGATTCTCACTAGTCTTCTGCTGAAGGCAAGGATCTGTGAATAGATGCTGGCAAAGTGGGTGTCTGTTCTCCCCCTACAGAGAATTTAAGCTGGCGATGACAACCTTCTTCTGCTATCAGACACTCTTTAACTAAGGGGGTGGAGGTCCATGCTGTGCAACTGAAATTTTCCAGCCCTTGTGATGGCTCACACACAGTCCTGTATTGCTTCATGATGTAAATCTTGCCTTCAGCTACGTTGTGGGTTTTTTTGGTTTGGTTTGGTCTTGTGTTGTTGTTGTTTGTTTGTTTTAATTTAGGAAACAGCACACATACATTCATGCACACATGCATATCCACTTGCAAAGAAAGTTCTTGTGGTTTAAAATTCAGCAAAAGCATGCAAAGGATAAAAATGTTAGAACCGAAGATGCATATGCAACATTTTTTTGCAATTATAATACAGTCCCTAGCTGGTTAATTTAATTTTTTTCAAATTCCTAAGGATTTTTTTAAAGGTTCTCTTATGTTCCTTCACTCTTACTTTTTATCCTAGAGTCTTGTCTCTTTCTTTTTTCTTTTTTTTAAGTTGAAAAATTTGCATAGAATGAAGATGGTTGATTGCAAACACAAAAGGGTGTTGAAAATTGCACAAGCAACTAAAAGTAATTTTCATTCATGTGGCTGTTCTCTAGCTCCCTGATATGTTATCTAGGGGTCTGGTTGGCAGAAGCACACAAAAGGCAGATGCAGGCAGCAGTGGTGCCACTCTGTGAACAAAGCTTTCCTCACACTACAAGGTGTTCTGGATATCACACATGGGCATCAACAACGAGCAGCCCCTTTCAACTTTCCCATCACATTCCCTCCACTCCTTTGCTCCAAAGAGTAGAAAACAGCACCCCAGTTCAGTTCACCACATCATCTGAAGATAAATTAAAGGGGGGAGTGTTCAGATACATCAGTGGCAAGCAATGCAAAAAACAAACAAACAAAAAGACCCAAACAACTGGAAATTATTCATGCTGTCCTCAGAGCAACTCCCAGTTTGATTAGCTCCCAGTAACAAGGAAAGAGGATGTGTCTTCATCAGTGATGATAAAACAAAATATGGAGCAGCTGCTCATTAAATGGACGCTGTGTATCCTCAGCTCTGAAAGGAGCCATAAAACATATGAGATAATGTAATTACAGACTTTCAGTGCACAGGTGCACAAACAACTAAAGGAAGTTGCCTGGGCAGTGTTAATTCGGGTGTTGCTTCCATTTTGTGTGCCTGCTTTTGTGACTCAGTATTCTCCAACCAGAGGTATGAATGTGCATATTTGCTTTGTGTGGCATTTATCTACAAATATAGTGGTAATGCTGTCTTCCTGAGGTTCCTATAACAGTTAAATGACAAACACTGTTAAGAAACAATTTAATATTTCTACATCCAAATGGAGCAACTATCATCATTGGTCAAATAAAAATGGACAGGAGATTTTTACTAAAATGAATGTGATTATGTACAATTATGATCATCCCCTCTTGTCCTCAGCTATGGGCTTTGAGTTTTCGTTGCCATGGTTTAGATGGCTGCTGGTTAAACCAGTTCATATGCTGCTTGGCCCCTTTCAAAGGGGAGCAGCTCAGTCTCGTGGCAGTGGAAGCTGCAGGCTCATGCTTCACACTCTACACGCACACACAATGCAGAACCACCTTTTCCAAAGCCAGCACTCATCTTCCCTGCCTGCTGCTACCTAACCAGACTACAATTCCTCCAGACATTAATTTAAATCATAAAGCACTTCCCACTGCAGCATGAGGCTCATGCTGCTTCACTGTCACTGCTGCATAATGCAAACAAGTTCCTCTTCCCCAGCTCACTGATTCCCATTTCAAGCAGGGAGAAATCGAGACTGTCTGAATGTCAGAGCAAATTTACACGGCTGTAGCACATAGCTGAGATCCATGATGCCTCTCAGGATTGTTTCTCTAATTAGTTGGTGGAGAGATCAGAAGAAATAACTTGAAAGAGAGCACAGCAGCATGGGCAGGTAAGGGAGTGTGTCAGGAAAAGAGGGAAGATGATGCAAGGAGAAATGCAAATATGGAGGGGTGGGGTTTATGCCATGCTTCAGTTAGATGCTAAATACACAATTGCAAGTCATTGGGATGTATTATTAGGTAAGAAATTCTTATTTGACATTGAGGGAGCCCCAGATGTTGTATAACAGGGAAAGTATGTTCTCAAGTAGCAGGTAATAGTCAAAAGGAGATCTCATTGCACACAGGTTTGCAGTTATCCGGCTTGTACCCACAGATAGACACTTTCCAAAGTGGTAAGGACAGCAGGGACTAATGCCAGCCCCGAACATTCTGTAGTCATTTAAGTCAGGCAGCAAGCAACCAGCTCAGCAGCTGTCTCACACTGTGTCCTGTTGCAAATTGCTGCCCAATAGACTAACTCGGTCATTCATTGAAGCCTAACTAGCAAGTTCACAAGAAAACAAGAAAATCATGTCTCCCGATTTGCATTTTGCAGCCACAGAAAGATTTTGAGTTTCCCTTGCTGAGAGCACGTCCATGTTTACAGATGTTAAATCCAATATGCTGGTGAGAAAGTATGTGAGAGGAAAACTGTACTCTGGCAGCTGGCTTGCTAGTCCCAGAGCCCTCATCTTCCCCTGCACAGCTTCTGCTGCTGCTGTTTCTGTCACAAACTGAAGAAAAAGTCAGGCTCATCTCCCATTTTTCAAGCTCCTCATCCAAGTTCCTGCCCATCTGCTCTGGTTCTCTGGAAAAGCAGCAAGTGTTATGAGTTATATACCTAGTACCAAACAGAGGCTGCCTTTGGGGACAAAGAGTGGTTTGACCTGTGAAGTAGGTCCCACATTCCCTGGTCAACACTTATAAATTTAATTTGGTAAGACCAGAGGAGAGAGCAGCAGCCATCGGGGCTGTGGGACCATTTATTGACATTTCAACGCATCTGCCACACACCAGTAATTAGCCCTAGGAACAGAGGATGTGTAAAACCAAACTTTAAAACCAAACATAATGGCAATAAAAAGCAAAGGAGAAATAGGAATTCTTGTGAAGGAAAAAGGGTCAGGGACACCTACTAAATCAGCTTTTCCATCAGAGAAGTTGCAATGTGGACAACTACTCTGAGAGGCTAACTACTCTGGGTAGATTAACTACACTGAGGGAGACACCTGCAGCATTACAGGTTTACTCACTGATCTCGGGATCAGCTGGGTTTCCCTCCTGCCACCCTGGGAGAAATGGGACATCCAGCCACTTCCAACACCTCACTGCAATGCATGTTATTTCTGTGAGCCTCTCTTCCCCTGCCCTTGCGGCACCAGGGGGAGTAGCCTACCAGGAACATGACAGGTGAAAAGTGCCTGTCAGTGAAATGAAATACAAAATGATCCAACAAAAGCCCAGCCCACAGCTAATGAAAGCACCTTGTGCTGACAGCAGCTGCTGCCAAGGGAAATGTGGACAGGCCTATCAACCGCCAGCAATTTCACTTAGCTGATGGCAAAGCTGACCTTTGCTGTGCCCACATGCAATTTGTTTTCCTGGCTGCTGGAAAGCTGCAAAGTACCAAGAGGCATTACAAAAATGATGCACGCCCTAACCCTGTCTCATCATCATTTGCTATGAGATGACTCTCCCCTGCAAGCTGGGGCTGCCAGCAGCTGCAACACAGCTTCCTGCTGGCTCCATATGGTGACTCATGAGGTTGTGTTAGGGCAGGGGGACCTTCTTCTGTTGGACCATCTCACTACTGAGCAAGGAGCAGGGGGACTGCAGGCAGCAAACTCTGCTGCTCCCTTCCTGTTCAGCTAACACAGCTTTTCTTTAAACTCTGGAGGCATTTTCAGTAATAAGCGGGGAAATAATCACTTCTAAATGGCATCTTAGAGACACTTGCAGTGAGCAAAGTGATAGCTAGAGGAAACAAATTTCAGTTTCCCAGAGAAATCTCTGTACAATCAAGCTGGATACCCATTCAGGTCCCACATATCTAAGAGAACAATAAAAATGTATTTGCAGATTATCAAATCCAGAAAGTTCAAAATCCACAGGGGAAGGCACAGTCCAGAAAACAGCTTCTGAAGCCCTGTCACTTTGACTACCAAAATCTTCAGATGCCAAGAAACCAAAGCATAAAGTTACATGTAAACAAAAAGCCTCACCTTGACCTGAATGACCAGATTCAGAGGGCTCTCACTATCTGGACAAACAATTCCCTTCTGTTGTTTCCAGACAGCTGGAAGCACTGCCTACTGCTGTCACCCACTGAAGGGATTATATAGGTGTGGGTCAGTGAGAATATCCTGCATACAAATTAAAACATGACTCCTGGCACACTACATGAAGAGGTGTGAGCCAGTGCTATAGCAGAGGAGGGGGAGAGGTCCTAGTCATCCCATGTTGTTCACTCAGAGAGAGTCTCCCACCCATCCATAGCTCCAGTGATGCTGGAAAGCCATTAATTAGTTGCAGGAAGTTCTCGCTAAGGAGCACCATGGATTGAAACAAGGGTTCTGTGGCTCCTGATGAGGTGCAGAGCAGGGAGGGCAGTAGGAGTAGGAGGTGACAGAGGGGAACAGGGGCACCTGGCAGTACCACTCAGCTCCACAGCAGTCCACCACAGGACGGCTTTGGTCTGTACAGGAAAGACTTTGCCTTTTGGCTTTCCTGCTCTGCCCTTACACTTTTCCCAGATTACCTCTCACTGCTAACCAGGAAAGATCATTATAACTGAGCCAGTTTATTGCCCACAGGTATTAGATCTCCAGAATCTTCATGCTACAGAGTGTTTCTGGCAAGCAGAGGCTCTATCCTGATTCAGTTGCCACTGTCATCCCCAGTCCTGTGTTCCCTGTTGGCACTCACAGGATTGCATCAGAACAATCATGTTAAAAGCTGATCTAACAGAAAATACATAAGGAGAAAAGAGTGAGGTAAAGTCACTTTGACCAACGTGAACTTTTTGTTCTATCAAAGATGAATAGGGCTCATTTATTTCATCTTTGCAAATCAGAATATACTGTATTTATTACAATGACATTTCCCTTCCTGTATTCCTTCTGCCTACTTGAATGTTACTGAAGAAAACAACAACAGAATAAATACAACTTCTGCTGGGCTTCTGGGAAGCCAACCTCCTACACTAGCACTTGTCTGAAGTTTTCTACAGCAGTCACACATCTTCCTTAAGAGAGGGATCCAGATGCCTCAAGCAGCAGAGGAGACTACTGTTTATTTTCATTTTATGCCAGATCAGACATATAATCAATCTAGCCTTTCCATCCTCTGGCCTGCCACAAAGAAATGCTTGCAGATTTTTTTTCCAATAGCTGCATTTAGAGAACAAGTACTGTTCAGATACCTGGTTTCATTTCAAGCTATGTCACCACCATTTCCCTTTTCTAGGTCTTTTCTCCTTTTCTCACTGTGGGTGATGTAGGCAAACAGCTTGGTAAAGCAGAAAGCTTTTTGCTGTGTGTACAGAAAGCAGCTGGTACAAAGGGTCTGGGATCCCAACTGCAAGCTCTGATTCTGATATAAACCAACATAATTAATTTGGTGTCAGTATATGTTATTATTGATACTGCTTCATGAAAGGGAGAAGTAATTCCTTTTGGGTTCTTGGTATGCCTTGGATCTCTGAATGACCAGAGATTTAATGCTAATCCTCATTATCCTTAAACAAAACATTTTTATAGACTCCTTTGTCTGAGTCCAGTGACCTTTGTGATGTGCACCTGCCCTCAGAGAAGCTGCCAGGTTCACACTCAGGTCCAGATTTGTTCAGAATGATGGTCAGGGAGGAATTACACAAAAATTGACTGGAAGGTTGGCCCTTTCAGTGGCACAAATCAGAAGCACTGAGTCTGACTTAAAATCACTACCTCATTTATAGCTGTTGAAGAGCTGGATCCTTCATATTCAGCTCTAGCTTATAAATATGGACGTGAACAAAACTGTAGAAGGTCTACCTGGACAGGTAGGAGCACCAACAGCCATGACTACAGTTGGAGAAAAGTTTGGTTAAACTTCACCTCTCCTAATGGAAATCTGAGTCCCACGAGCCTCTTTTTAAAGGTTGTTTTTTTCTGATGC
Organism: Chaetura pelagica; assembly: GCF_000747805.2. Classification (NCBI taxonomy): domain Eukaryota; kingdom Metazoa; phylum Chordata; class Aves; order Apodiformes; family Apodidae; genus Chaetura; species Chaetura pelagica. The sequence goes on from NW_009953067.1 coordinate 1,141,355, forward strand.
ATCAGTTTTGATGTATCAGGTACTGGACAGGCTGCTCAGCTGCCAGATCAATGTCAATCACATCTTCCATACTAAGTCAGCCTTCATCCCACTTACCAACGAGAAATACAATTCTGCTGGAATTACTTTTTAGTGTTTTTGCTTATGGGAGCAGGACTCCAGCAATATATGAACAGGCAAACACTTCCTTTCCATTCTTCTGATGCCCCTCAGCCCATGTTGTGCAGTGACCATTACTATGTCTGAGTCTACTGAGCACAGTCCTCAACTCACAAGCTGAATTCCCCACTATGTCAGATCATCCTCCTTTCCTGTGTGACTAAGGTAGCTTCTTAAATGAAATCTCCAGAGAAAAATATGTAGATCCTTCCCTTGCCGCTCCCACATCATTCCACTGTTACATTGCATTCAGAGAGGACAAAGAAGCATCCTTCCCCAAGAGCTCAATTAGGTTTACACAATTACAAGTCATTCTAGATTTATACATTTAAGAACAATTACAAGCCATTCACTAAGAAATAGCCATTAGTTCTCTGCAGAAGCTGAAAAAAGGAAGGAAGGGAGAAAAGGTTAAGCCTGGAAAATGAGCCTGCTCAGAGCTATTTTCTTAGGTGCCTCCTCCCTTCCAGTCCTCCTGGCAATGTCTATCCTGCTCAGCAGACCCCAGAGCTTCTACCTCTGATGTGGGGCAGCAGAGCCCCTGAGGGCACCTCAGTTGCACTTCCCAAACCTTTCCTTGAAGTCTGCAGCAACAGGGAAGATCATCACTACCTTTCTTCATGCAGCATCACAAGAGGACATTACCAGAGCTGAAGTGGACTTGCTGTTTCCCCCCCCAGGATTAAGAGCTGGAGGTTCTTCAGGATGGCATAGTCATTTGTCATTAAGCTGTCTCACTCACTGCACAGTAGACCCAGACAGATCAAACACTGTCTGTATTTACAGAGGTCATCGGTGCACCTTTTAAGTCTGTTATAAAAGCCAATTCTTTGTGGCCTTTTTTTTTGCTTAGACATTGTCTGAGGAAGAACATATTTGCTTTAAAGCAGGGGTGCAGATAATGAAACAGTGTTGCATCATTTTTCTCTTGTTTATATTCTTTTGCAGAAAGAAAAGGTGAGAGAGATGGTTTTTTGGGAGGTGGGCGTGTCAAAGCTTCAGACAAGGCTAAGCTTAAAGAGGTTAAAAAAAATAAATCCTGACTAATAACCCCTCGTTGCTGATGGCCTCTTCACCCCAGAAGAGCAGGGCAGACTGAACAAGCACCGGTATTTATTGGCTCCGTGATTAAGTACTTGAGCATTACAGAATACAGAAACAGAAAAGAGGGATGTTGTTTAATTGCTTCTAATAGTGCTGCCTGTAAGGATGATGAAGGGGATAGAGACTGACAGGTAAGAAAGGATCTACTAAATGAAAAAATAATGTCTGAAATGTGATGCACCAGGTTGAAACTCAGAAGCTTTGGACCCTAGCTGGAACCTATAGGACTTACATTCAAGCCCAGAGAAATGAGTTGCTGAGATACTCCAATAATAAATATTTGTTAACTTCCCATCAGGGAGAATTTTTTACATACATCACATTCAAGGCCAACTCATGTTTGCCAAGGTCTGCCATGGCAATGCCTCCCTTTACCAGCCCTTTCAAAGGATTCTGAAGGTGTCTCTGGGTCACAGTCTGCACTGACCAAGACACACCTCACTCTCTGACATCAAGGCAAAGGAATGACACAGGGGAAGGGTATTTCTAAATTTCTATATACAAATGGGGCCACATATTCTCCACATAATAGCCATAGCACAGCAGAACAGCACAGTACCTACAGCAAGCAAGGTAAGAGTGTGCATCTTCAAACCTCTGAAGAAGGAGGACACAAGCAAGCTCAGACACTCAGCTACCTCACTGCATCGAGGAGCATCAAACTCCCACTGAAGGTAACAGAAGCCTTAATATCAATATAATTTTGTTTTTCACTGGTGGAAAGAAGCATACCAGCTAGCCATACCTTCAAAAAAGAAATAGATAAAATATCGCCAGGAAAATATCATACTTCTGCTCAAGAGTCTGGTTTTCTCAGTACTGATTTCATTGCAACCTACATGAGAAAAGAAAAACCTCCCTCATCTGACAGCCTAAGGGCCAATGTTTCTGCACAAGCACTCCATTCTTCCTTGGGAACTAGCTTGTCACACAAACACAACTGCCTCCTGGAAGCTCCCAGACTCGTGAAGGCATAAGTATTCAGGAAATAAGCACATATCGTAACAAACCTACAGCTGCTGAAGAATCAGCCAGGCTGCTGGCTACGCACATAATACAACATCCGTGCCTACGCAAACCACTGTCGTGTTGCTGGCACTTTTACACAATCTCAGAGCCATGTACAACTCAATCCATATAAAATCATATAATCTGCTCCAAAAGGAAAAGCACAGAAGTTGAACATAGCCTGGGGGGCAGGGGAAAGAAGGTTGCAAAAAAAGATAAATGGAAAGAAGTATAAAATTTTTCAAAT
>NW_009953067.1:1143920-1144164 GCF_000747805.2 Chaetura pelagica
CCATTTACAGTGCCTAGCCATCTTCAGTAACTTATACTGTCTGTCACCAATATCCCCCTTTTTCTCTTGGGCAGTTAAATGCTGCATCATTCCCTGTTAGTCATGGCTTCAAGTGGGACTGCTTTTTGCACTTATTTACTCGATATTTTGGCCATCTTGCTCCTGGGGACACCTAGTCATGTTTATCTACCCTCTGCATGGGGTAGCTCCCACCTAGGTGAGAGGGTTCCCACAGTGATCCAGT
>NW_009953067.1:1144197-1194144 GCF_000747805.2 Chaetura pelagica
CTGATTGATCTGCAAGTTGTAAGTTTCTTTGGGAGAAGTGCACGGAATACTTTATTTGGGGAAGAGAGCTTTATGTTTTATATGTCAGCTCCAGACTCTGCTGAGCCAGCAGCAGGTGCAGAAATGGCTGTTCTAAGTCAGGCCAAAGTTGAAACTCCTCCAGTGTCTTGTCTCTAATGACTGTCAATAACTAACATCTAGATGTACAATGTAAGAAGATGATGAAAATAGTGTGACCCTTTCCCAATTACATTCTGCTACCTTCTGGCAATCCGCTGTTCAGTAATTTTCTCTGCATTTAAAAATAGCTTGTGACAATTACTTCTGTAACTTCTTCTAACTGTATGTGATTATTTGATTGCATGCAGTTCACACAGTTTAGTGGGACCATAGACAGACAGTGGTAGGGACAGCAGGAGGCACCTGTAATTGTGATTTTATTCTGCATGAGACCAAGCAGTGTGTGACACTTGCTATGTTGGTATTTGGTAGTTTTGGAGATGAGCAGATACCTGGCAACTTCTAAGTGAGCTAAAAACTGAAATTCAGATGAAGTACCCAAAGACACTTCATCTGGTGGTACCCACCACACCGCCTCAGTAGCAGCTGAAAATATCTGTGAAGAAATTCAGAAAGAGGGGACATTTCTAGAATATAAACTTTGGGCTTTCCCTTGATTGCTTTCCAACTTGACTCCTGCAACATCATGTTCAAGTCTATCAGGATTTTCTTGATATTTCTGAGGACTTGTTTGAAAAGACTGCCAGACATAATACTGTCTCATCATTTCCTCCACTAAATGGATTACTTGGGGGGGGCACAGTACAGTGATTTTCACTGACCTTACAAAGGGACAGAGATAAATATCCTTTAAGGGCAAAAGTTAGCATTCTGTCATAAGATGACATCAAAGAGCTTGATAAAGCACAAATTGATTTTAAGTTAGGAGGAGGGCATAGATGTGGAATAACAATCAATATCTGTAGGAAGGTATTGTTCCATTTTTCAAGACACAGAAAAATTAACCTCCACTGATGCACAAGCTATTTCTAAACATTTCTTCTGCAGATGGTTTAAGATCAAAACAGCAGGAAGGAAAAAACTGGAGAGGGAAGTCTTTTTTTCAGAACCTTTATAAACTTCTAATGTATTTCATCATGAGAAAAACTTGGGGGAAAAGCAGGTGAAATTCTCACCCTATTCTGGCCCACCAATCTTAAGAGAAAATACCAGGTTAGAGCTAAGTGGCCTGGCACATTTACACCTGCTCCCAGCACTGCACAAGCTAGCAGTTCCTTGTTAGAGGGATTCAAAGAAAGACCAGGAGATCAAGTGAGAGCTGGGTCTGCCTCTGCAGGACTGTGACAACCCAGAGTGCTGGAGCCCAGAAAGCAGCCTGAGACAGCAGCTGTGTCTTACAAAAGCTGCTGATATTGCACTGCAGAGGAGTTCTGTTCCCAGATCAGCAGAAGACAACAAAGCATATTACTGGTGTTAGGGTTTGTACTGCAGTGTAGAAGACCCCAGAGGTGCTGGCCAGGATTTGAATATCCTGGTGCTGCTCAGTATCATAGGAAGCTTTGTACGGAAGACTATGGCTCTGAAACAAATTAGGTGTGTAGAGAGGAAAAGAAAAAAAGGGTCTGTGCAAATGAAGTGCTTTGGGGACAGCAGGTATGTTCCTCTTTTTCTCCCTTTTGCTGAGAGAAAACACTACAAACCTACATATGCAGACTGTCCAGAAGCTGGAGGGGCAAGAAGGATGGACATGTAAACTCATTTGATACTTGCTTCTACCAGTGTTTAGACTTCAGTCAGGAAGAGGGTTTAGAGGCAGGGCTGCTGCAAGTTCTCTCCCTGCCTTAGATAAAACCGAAGCAGCTACGCTCTCTTCTTCTCAGCACTGGTGACACCTTATTCAACTGCTGGGTGGGAGCTGCCCCACACCACTGGGTGCAGGAGGTGAGCAGGGCAGCCTGGTCCCAGGGCAGCCAAACCACCATCCCTGCCCATTCAGTGCATGCAAGGAGATAAGCTATGTGACTACATTTGCTGTGGGAACTCACACAAAGCCCAGTTCTTCTGGCTGGCAGTCCCCCTAATCCTATGCCTGCCTTCCTCTCAAGGCTGCATGTGCACGATGTCCAAGGAATCTTGAAAGGGGGATCAATTTTGCAATATTCACATGCATATCATATCAATGGCTTTTACATTATGATAGCAGCACAAGAATACTGTTTGCTTTTTTAATCCCATCAAATAAATTACTGCTGAGGACATGGGAAAGTAAAGCATGTTCCCTCCATGACTGGGTCAGCTGTACCACTGCTTTAGACTGTGCCTAGGAGGAGGTCTAATGGACAGGCAGGTTCCAGAAACTAAATTATTTGGCTGCAGGCTAAAGTGTAAAAACTGGGAAAGAAGGAATGGGAGTAGAGCTGAAGTGAGGATGAAAAATAGGAGGGACTAGGAATCAGTTTCCCAAGCCACAGACAGACCACAAAGCAAAGAAGGATGCCACAGTACCAGGCATCTTTTTCATCAGTCGACTTCCCTCCTGCTTCTGCTCTCAGGAAAGGCAGAGCCACTTTTTCCCCTGTCAGACTCACTGCTGCTCTAGCTGTGATCTCCCCACAGGAGGAAGGGAGAGGTGACAGCTGAGGCCACTACATTCTGCCAACAGATTTGTTACCTCCATCCCTGCCTCCCACTGGGCATCCATGTACACCTGCACATATATGTGCACACACACATAAGGATAAGCTGCCATACACTAATAGAACTATTAGTAATATATAATAGAATTGTCAAAGCCACCCAATGCTGGCATAATAGGTAATTCTTCATTATTAACAGGAACCACCAGCAGAACAGCTACCAGCATCCAAATGTTTAATTTTCAGACTGAGGAAGAGCAAAGCTCTCTCTAGCCTGTGGCCTCTATTTCTCAGAGGCTAAGGAAGTGTCATTGGCAGAGATAACGGCAAGCTGATATCGACCAGATCAGATCTAATCACCAGTCCCCAATATGAGACTTTCTTAACCTGTGAAGTTACACCTGCAATAAAAAAGAAAAATAATAAGCACATTCACTGTGAAATCTCTGTCCACTGCCACTATCTGGCTAGCAGCATGGCAGCACTGGGACATCTGCAGTGCCAGCTCAGCTGCCTTGTATTCTTCATGCACTTCCAGACTGGAAAAGGAGCCAGAAAGAATGCTTCCTGTAGTTATACTTATTATTGCAACTGCAAGTCAGGACTCTGGCCAGAGCCTCATTCTGCTCATCTAGTGGACAGCAGCTCAGCCAATATGCTGAAGACCCAACCAGAAGTTTCAGCAACAAAAGCCACAGGCTACTTCTGCCTGAGCTCATGCAAGCCCCAGGAGCCTGCTCCCAGGTGCTTCTGCACCTTGTCCCTGGGGTTCCTGGCATGCAATGTCACTCCTTGCTGCAGTGTGTCCTGTGGAGAGTGCTGTGGTGAAGCCTGGTAAAAGGACATCTGTTTGACCACCATGCATGGGGGGCTATCCCCACTGGCAACCAATCTGATGTACCCAGTGGTGTACCCAGACTTGGGGCAAAAGTGCAGTCATGTGGCAGATGGCAGATGGGATCAGAGCAAAACAAGGACCCCTTAGCAAGATGGGCAGCAATCTTGGGGCTCTAAAAATGGAGCTAATACAAACAGCTGGAGTGGCTTAGTGCTCAGCAAAGACTCACAATTATTTTTCAGGTGCCCAGCTGGTGCTGCCTCCATCACCATACAACGCAAGCTTGTCTCCGTTCCTTGTCTGAAAACACTCTTGGAGTTACATTATCCAGGGGCATGTAGCACGTGTCAGGATGTACTGGTCTACACAGTGTTTCCCAAGGAGGAGCAGGTGTCCACACCACGATTCTGCCCTGCCCTCCTCCAGCCCCTCTAGCAGCTGTACCACCACCATAGATGTTTGTCATGCAAAATCAGAAATCAGCTGAACAGTGAGAGGGCAAAAACTCAGCAGCTCCAGTCTCATGGGCTCTACTACATGAACTGCAAAAAGCAACATGTGACAGGGAGCAGGCCATGCCCCTACCCCACATTCAGTGTCCTCCCTCCCCTTTCAGAGCACCTCTGCCTCACCCTGCACTGCGGGGCTGCAGCCCCTGATCTTGCTGTCCTGTCCTCCTGACTGCTTTTTACTGCCTTTTTCAGATGCCTTCTCACCCTCAGACACACAGGCCTGAACCAAAGCACAAGGAAAATGCTGTGTTTCCTCCAATATCTTCTCCCATCTTTTCTCAGACTGCTTGGCTAGATCATTCTCTCTCTTTAGGACTCTCTTGACACCCTCCAAAGATTATTTTTTTTTGCCTCATGCTATCCCTCTTTGCACTCTCTCCTGTCACTTTTTATACTCCTTACCTCTCCCCTGCCCTCATTTTGGAGTCCTATCTTTTTCTTACCCTCACTTCCTTCATTTCCTTTCCACTTTTCAACTGGGAACACAGTGCATTTCCCCTGCTCAGTTTAAATCTCTCGTGGATATGCACCAGGTAGACAGGAAACAAGGAGAGAAGAAGGTAATGCTCCTGCTTCACAGGTTTTGGTATGGATATTTACTTCTTTTCTTAGTTCCTTCCTCTCACTCCTAGATAAAGAGAACTTCTCATGTTAATGCAAGCAGGGATAAAACTAAACTGAGAATGAAAAGGGCAAATATATTTACCTGATGCTCATGGCATCACAGGATCTGCAGGATGGATTCCCAGAATCTTCTGGGGAAGCTGGTGAGAGAAGATAAAGAAAAATAAGAGGTCTAAGTTGTACTTAGTAGAGGGAAATCACTAACTAAGTACCAGAAAAGTGTCTTTTTCCTTATGTTTTGAGGGTGTTATTGTAAAAAAAAAAACCAAAAAACAAACACAAACGAACAAACAAACAAATAAAAACACTAAAAAAAACCCTACAAAACAACTACTGGACAATTTCAAGATGAGGAGAAGGAAAAATAAAAGCAAGAAAGTGGTTGTTTTGTAGGCAAAACATCTTCAGTTTCTTGAAAAACAATACATTTCATGATAGACATTAAAATTCTGGGGGTTTATATTATGAGTGAAAACCAGTTAACAGTTTTGACTCACATGCTGTCCTTTAGCTACCTGTAGGTAGGTCCTGTAGGACCCACTTTTGCTCCCAGGACCATGCAGGTGGCTGCAGGAAGGGTGCATCCATTGGGTAAGCAGCAAAAGATTGCTCCCAAATCCTTGCCTGCCCACTTTTGGGAACTGGTAAGACAGGATCTAGACCTACTAGTGAGGAAAAGGAAGAAGACCTGCTGCATGGGGGAAGCAAAACCAAGGCTAAGGCTGAGATCAAGAGAAAATGATATCACACCCTATCTCACCAAGGACAAGTTTAATCTTGGCTTTTTTGTGGTTTTAAACTAACAGAGCAGCAAAAGGGCAGAACTGTGGCTGGTAGCAGGCAACAATATCCATCTGGCGTTAGAAATGATAGAGAAGGAGTAAAGCAAAGACAGAGAGTATGCCAAGCTGTTCAAATGTTTGTTTGGGGGATTTGTTTCAAACACTGAAGGAAGATGCTGGTGGAGCCACTTTTCTAGGCTTGATTGCAATTAGTAGGGAGCTACTAGTTAAAATTCTCAGCTGGGTGCAGTCATTCTGACATAGTGGCACCCTCTGCTCTTTGAAAGACAGGCAGAATTAGCAAGATTGTAAGGAAAATGCCGACTCTCCCTCTTAGACCCCTACAAATTCAGCAACACAGCAGCTAAGGTCTCCTGAGAAGGGAATTTAAGCATAGAGGAGAGCAAGAAAATTGGCAGTTACTGAGAAAGACCATGCTAAAGCACAATGGCAACCTATCCTGTTGTGATAGAAAGATAGGAAGCAGAATAAGAGACCATTATGGCTGTGTCAAGAGCTCTTTAGGGACCTGAAAATCAAAAAGAAATTACAGAAAAAGTGAAAACTAGACCACAAAGCTAAGTACCAGCATAAAAGAACAGCACAAAAAACAGAAATGCTAAAGCACCAAATTAATTACAATTAGTAATGGGCATAAAGCCACAAGTGAAAGTACTGGGGTATGAGCAGAGGCAGAAAAGCAGAACATACAGGCTATTATTTAATGGAAAAAGAGGAAACAATGGCTGATATAGAGAAGAATGAAGCCTCTGCTTCAGGCTTCATAACATACTTCAAAAACTAATTCAAACAAGGGGACAGAAATGCAAACCACGGAGAAAAAGTCTTGAGATAAATGAGATATGGTCAAATTATCAGTGCCTTCTGAAATCCACTCTCAAGCATTGAAGGTACCAGCTGTAGAAATCTCTGATCCGTTCAGAAATCATCCCTGAAATTAATGATATGGAAGAGATCCCAGGAGACAAAGGAAGAGGAAATACAGAATCTTGATTTAAAAAAAAAAAAAAAAAAGAAAAGGGAACATGGAAAACTGTAGACTTAGTCATTCTCCATGGAATAGCACTAGCACAGGCTATATTACCTGATCAATATATAAAAACCCAAAGGAAAACCAGCTGATAAAAAACAGCTCAGCATAATGAATTTATCAAGAAAAAAAAATAAATATCAGTTTTTCATTTCAATGGACATCACATCAAATAAGTCGTTCGCTTCAGAGAAAACTAATTTTCCTCTTTGACAAGGTAACTGGCTTTGTGGGTAAGGAAGAAGCAGTTGAAATCTGTGTTTTAGCAAAACTCTCTATACCGCCCCACCTGGCCACACGCAAACCAAAGCAGTATAGTCTAGCCTAGTAGTTCTTCAGCTTTTTGGACCCTTGCAAATGCTGTCTGCCATTAGCATCAAACTTTTAATAGGAAAAAATTCATAAGGAAGAATTCTTTCTTGGACTGACTGCAGACCATGGGCCACGGTTTTGCAGCTTATCAGCAATTCACAGGTGGTGGTGTGAGAGTTGTTGGCCTACATGAAATTGACTGTAAGTGCAGCTAGATAGAAAAAAAAAACAACAACAAACTGAAAAAAAGTGTGAGTGATTAAGTACCAGTCTGAGATTTCACCTGGATCCCAAAATAATCTGTCCCAGTCCTGTACCTGTTCCAGTTCTTCATCAGTAACTTGAACAAGGGAAGAGAGTGTACATTATAACATCTGCAGATCACTCCAACATATGAGCTCATTTGTAGAAAAGAACTGGAATTCAAAATAATCTCAATAAATTAGAGAGAGAGTCTGAAATCAAGAAGCCACTATTCAAGAAAACCTTCAACAAAATACGAAACTAGGAAAAAAGAAAGCAAATGCTGGGACATCAGACAGGGAATAAGAAATAAGTTAGAAGTATCTATTTCAGGGTACAGTGAAATGCAAACTCAGTGTGAATCCAGTCTTACTTTGGCAGCTCTTACTCAGTGTCATCTGCAAAAATCATGGAGAAATCTCTCTGTGCTGTTCCACCCCAGTGAGAGCTGAGCTGGTGTCTGGTATCTAAGGCTGTGGAACAGAGATGAAGATTGAAGCAGATGAAAATGTGGAAGACAGCTGCAAGGAAGACAGAGGCTAAGGAAGCATGACATCAGAGGAGATGGTGAAAGACATGGCAGTGTTTGCCCTGGAAAATAGGAAAGGTATTTTTTCAGAAAAGGTTGCTAGAAAGAGGTTTTCAATGAAAACAGTTGGGTTTTTTTCCCTCTTGGATGTTTCAATGTTTAAAAAGTAAATTTTTAAAACACACATTCTTTTGCTATATCTGTTTTAGAGCTTGCTGAGGGGTTGAATTCTTTCCTCTATTATTTTTCCTTAATCATACCAAGGAAAAAATAGGATGATGAAAATGAAAACAGCAGATGAACAGGAGAGAGAAAAGTCAGAATGTTATAACAAAAAAACTGTTACCTTGTCAGTTTTCAAAGATTACAATTAAACAACAAAAGATAAAACCAAAAATAATTAATGCTATTTCCTCTTTCTTAAAAAAAAAAAAAAAAAAAAAAAGTAAAAATAATGAAATGGGAATACATTCCTAGTATTTTCTATGAAAGCATAACTGGATATTTTTTTTCACCAACTCCAGATGTTTTAGTCCTTCAGCTGCCTCATGAACTGACATTACCTGCTTCAGCCACCAAAGACAAGTGCAGATATCACAGGCCCCTCTCCATGACACTCTCCTCTCAAATTCCTCCCAATGCAGGCTGAGACTTTATTGGCAAAACCATAGTATGAATATTTTCAGTCTCTATCGCTTTGGCCACCCTGTTAGCAACAAGATAGTTCCTCATCAGAGCTAATGCATCATCTTTGATCATCCTCCTAGTTTACATTTCTCATGTCTTTTATTCACGTCTCACAACCCTCATTATTATACACAGCTCCAAACTTTCATCTCCCAAAGCGCAGAGAGGGAATAACAGGGAAGCTGGAATTTAACAAGATTTGGCACAAAGCTTTGATTTATTGAATCAAAGACAAGGGGGAAGGAGCACAAAGGAAAGGGCAGGAGAGGAGTAGTGCACAACAATAACTTGTGAAAATCTTAGGTTCCAGCAAAACCTTGCTTGCTAATGACAGGCAGCCTTCTGCAACACTGATGGTGAGGCAAACCCTCCCCAGCCTCCTGGCCCCACAACTTCCCCAGTGCATGGAGTCAGGCAGGCAGCTGAGAGGAAGCCCAGCCATGGGCTGGAGAGCTGTCACTCTGCTTAGGACTGTCTCCCTGCAGACACGGACACCCCCTGGGCAGGTATGTTCCCCCACCCCCGACTAAACAAGGCTGGGCTACAGCCCATCCCGCCACTGCTTCATTCTGCAAGGGAAGACCACAGGCACAGCTTGTCTTGCTCTCCCTCTCATCTCACCTCTCTGCTCAGCTGTGTGGAACGATTACTGACCTCCCACCCTCCCACCACATCCCCTCTCTGCCTGGCAAAGAAGCTCCACTGGTGAAAGAGAGCAAGGTCAGCCCAGGGTGGGGAGCCCTGGTGGACCCTGGTGCCTGCTGCATGCCTACAGCAGCAGAATGGGGCTGCACAAGGGGTTCTCAGGATGGCGAAGAGAGGGTAGCTGGACCCCACCACCCTCACAGTGCCCAAGCAAGTTGGAGATGGTTTTGACACAAGCCCATCTTTAAGATACATGCCAGAAGAGCAGCAATGCTTAAGGAACCATGCAAACCTCCTGCTCCTCTACTGATAGGAGCTGCTGCTCTCCATAGAAGCTCATCTCCAGCTTCACTGACTGCAGTCACCCCTTCTTCAGATTAAAGGTGTGAAAACTGAGCTGCACTTGGAAGTGCTGCCTGCTCAAGCTAAGCAAACAAAACTGCACAAGTTTCATAGTTGTCAGGACAGAGGGGGTAGCCACACAGAGGCCTCTGCAGGGTGATAGAGGAAGACAACGCTGTTTCTCCCTCTTGCACAACTGTCTGCCATGTAAAAATCACAACGGCTCCATCTACAACAGCCCTCTAGCTGTCAACACCTTCAGATGCACATGAGCTTTGCAGAAGACAGATGACATATTTCCCAATTTGCAAACTGTTACCCAGGATACCAGAGATACAGACAACCAGTCTGCATGGTCAGAGAAGACAGAAGTCATCAACAAATTTATCAGAAGCTTTGAGACCTTCTGTGTAAATACACTAACCACGTGCAAAACAGAAAGGATAGACTGAGCAAGGGAAGAGAAGACATTACCACTGCTTGTGTTATACCTGTTTACTGGATAAACAAAGGACTCTTGTAGATAAACAAAATATTGTAATTCTAAGACTTTTCCCACTGCCATATTTAGAGATAAATACACAGACTAAAAGGTTTTCTTAGAATAAGCTGGACTGTTTTCGCTTTTGGCACTGGAAATGACAAGAGATTTGTGTCAGTGGGGCTCTGGAGTACATTAATCCTTTATAAAATCCTTTATAAATGTGTTTTAAATTATACATGTGCCCTGAAAGAACATATGAGGACTGCCTTATTAAACTGAGATCTGAATTCAAAGGCATATTTGAAGAAAGGCATGATTTTTTAAACTGTTGCCAACACCTTCCAGTCCCAGAGGAAGCCCACAGCACAGCCATCCCTTTTCCATCCTGCTGGATCCCTCACCAGCCCTGCACTGCCTGGCCAAAGCAGACGGGCAGGGAGCTGCATGGCCCTGGGATGGTCTTCCCATGGCCAGGGCCAGGCTGGACCAGTGCCCCCAGCATGGGGAGAGCCCACCAAGCCTCCATGCCCCACAGTTTGGTGCAGAGCCCAGCAGCAAGGAACACAGAAAGCAGCAAGCCATGAAGTCCTTGCTTCCCCCAACAGAAAGCAAACACATGATGCAGCACATATTAAGACATCGCCATGACTTTCACTGTGGCTTTTATATGCATCAGTTTTGGCTTCTGAATGTCTGAGCTGGCAAAGTCTGTAACAGCTGCTTGTTTTAAGCACCTGGGTGATTTCCAAGCTTAAGGCAAAGCTCACAGTAAGTGTTTTGCTCTGTTGAGGACCTGCTGACCTATTTTCAGAAACATATGTCCAAAAGTTGAGTTCTCCAGACAGACTCTACCATCTTTCCTGGATGTAGGTGCTACACTGGTCTCTTGTAGGTGACTTCAAAACCAAAGTTTGGTCCTGACAGCACTGTTCTTCCCAGCTGAGTTCCATGATTCCTGACTTATCTCTTCGAGGGTGTGTACACCTGAGCCTGTGTCTATATACCTCAGGCCTGATCTGCCTCTCCCTCACTGTGGTTGCGGGGTCTTTTAGCAGTGGGCAAATAGGAGTGAGGACTACCTGCAAACACATTTAATCCACCTGTGCTTTGCAGAAGCCCGAGACCAGCAAAGACTGATTAATATCTGGCACCTCTGGGAATGAATCTAGATAGAGATGTAGCACGGATGGATCTTCTAGCCACCACTAAACTATACTGGTAATCCCCCTTTCATACTGGCATAAACAGTAGAAACACCCTCCTTTTCCTAACGAGGAAGCCTCTAGGCAGAGGGTGCATTGGAGGATCTCCAAGTGCTTGTGCTTTAACCTCGCTGGACTGGAAGAAGCACTAGCCCCGTTTTATTCTCCAGAGGAGATCAGAGCCATTAGTCAGCACCCAGCCTCCTGCCATGAGGCCATGGGAGGGTGGGGAGCAGAGCATCAGAGATGTGACCTGCAGACCTGAACTTCTCCCTCCCTCCTCCCCTTGGACCAACACACGTGTGCTCTGCCTGGCCCAGGGCTTGCTGCCAGCACCAGGCATCCTAGTTTGCTGCTCAACGACAGCAGTTTTGACAGCGTTTATTGTCAGGTGAACAGTCTCACGCCCAACAAAAGCATTAAAAAATAGAGACAGAAAAAGAGAAATTCCTGACATGGCCTAATTTGAGGTCTAACACCAAACAGGGCTGCAATAAATTGGAAATTTTCTTCACATAGCAGAGATCAATAAATGTAATTATTTTGACTTAAACCTCATGAATTCTGAAGAGTTTCTCAGATTACTTGGAGAATAAGAGCTATTTTATAAAATGTCAAAGCTGATCAGAATAACAACGCTCACAGCAAAGACCTGATCAGTGGGAATGAAACCTTACAATATCTCACTACCCCCCGCTCTTCTTAAAGAAACATTACCAGGGCAGAAATCACATTACAAGAATTGATGTCTCCTCTCTTGAGCTATTAACAAAGCTAGCTGGGTTTGTAAATCTCTCATCATTCCAGTCTCCATCTCTGATCTTAAACCTAACACATTCTTCAAATTTCATTTGTTTTCCTCAGTGACACTGGCTGTTCAGGCTTATGCTTTCCTTAAGATGGATGGTGAATTTAGACAGGACAGAGTCCCCAAATCCAAGCCATATTTCCACAGCTCTGTGTTCTGGGTTTTGACAGAAAATAGGATTGGCATCCAAGACACCCTTGATATTAAAAAATTAAAACTTGAGCAGCAAGCTAAGTCAGATGCAAAACCTGCCCTGTTTTGGTCTGTTTCCAGGACCTTTATGTAGACTGGTATGAATCAGGGGTAATTCCACTAAAGTTAAGGTACTTCTCAGCTGGAAAACTGGCATTAGAGGATAATTTCTCAGGCTCTAGGGTTTAATCACTTTCACTTCCCATTAATCCTCCCCAGTTTTTTGGCAGTGAACAATGTGGCTGCACTGAGCTCACAGCAGTACAGCACAAAGTCTGAAACAAATTTGTTCCCAGCAGCCTACCAGTCCAGAATTCTATGCATTTTAACCACAGCTATGTGCTGGAACCCAAATGCCATCCTTAGAGATCAGAGTATTTAGGTTGCACTTGCCTCAGATGCCATAAATGGAATTTTAACCAACTTAGATGGTGCATGACCTTGTCTAAGCAGAAAAAACAGGTCAGGGTCTCCTGTGAACCCAGAGGCTGAGCAGCCCCCTCCATCTCTGTACAGCACTCCCGGACCCTGGCACCCACAACCTGCCTGAATACAAGCTGAAAGTCAGCATGAGGGCTCCAGTGTAGATTTATGTATATTCCAGGTCACTGTAGTGGAGACAGAACCCAGATTGATTACAGACAGAACCCAGAACCCATGCTGGCTTTTATAGTTCCTGTAAGACAGGCTTCACACCCCATTACGTGCAGAGAAGGCTGTTCTTTTTCACTTAACTAAACATTGGGGTAAAAGTGCATCTCAGTCCTTTGGCTGGAGCCTGAAGGAGCTGTCATCCATACATCTGAAAGCTGCGTGTGCCATGAAAGGGGCCACTCAGTACACACACAGAGCTGCAATTATCCCAGCAGGTCTTCCTGCTAGAAATATAGATTATCTTTGCTTTTGTCAACCAGGTTCAGAGCAGTTCTGAAAATAAAACAAGCGGACAAAGTCCACAAAACCAGTTTTTAAACTGGTAGTACAATGTTGTTGGCTTGATTCACCCACTGTAAGGACATAGTCAACAGGCAAAGAGCAGATCCCTGCAGCATGATGAAAAAGGATGAAAATGCCTGGAATTCCCCACACTCCAGTAAGCAAGATAGAAAAATCTTCAAAGCAGGAATAAACTTGAAGAACAAGTAAATGAAGCAGTGTCCTTTCTTTGCATTTCCAACCACTCTAGGACAGACCATCTTACAAGGCTGCTGCTGAAGATGGGCCCATGTTGGGGTGTGAATCCTACCACTTTAAAGTGCCATGGAGAGTTTTCATGGAGGCAGAAAACAAGCAGGACCAAGTCAGGCAGAGGAGAGGGAGTTGATTTACTTTGTGCTAGAGTCATTATCTATCTCAACAAGTCCAAAACAGGTAAGATATCAAGGTAGCTGATGGTGACCCTGGCCTTTCTCCCTTGATGCTTGACGTATCTGTGTGTGCTGGGTTTACTTCTTGGGGCCAGCTCTCAGGACATCACCCACCGTTTGTAAAGTACCAAGGCTGTACCTGGGCTGCCACTCCACAGAGACCCAGCTGGCAATGAGCTCTGTGAAGGACCTGATGTTCTCTGACATGCAGCTCTGCAACACCTCAGGCTATATTCAGCTCATCTCAGGTTTCTCATCTGAGAAGTGGAGCATGGAGTGCTTTAAGGGGTTATCTGAAAGACCTTGGGCCTTGTCCCTGGGCACACAGTACAGCACTGACACTCTCAGTTCAGGTGGGGAAAACTTCTTTACAGGGAGACACCAGCATCAGGAATTCTAGAAACAAAACAAACCAAAACAGAATTAAAAGAAATGTTAAAACAAGCTCAGGAAAGAACAATGTGTAAGTAGACAAGTAGTCTATAAGGTTTCTCCACAAACTACTGTGGCAAAACCACGCTGTGTCTGGTGTCTCTGCTAGTTGTGCTAATTGCTTTTATAAGTCATCAGCTTATC
Source organism: Chaetura pelagica (assembly GCF_000747805.2). NCBI lineage: Eukaryota > Metazoa > Chordata > Aves > Apodiformes > Apodidae > Chaetura > Chaetura pelagica. The sequence goes on from NW_009953067.1 coordinate 1,158,049, forward strand.
ACCTATAACTGCATCTGGTAAGTCAAACAGCCTGTAATGCTTGGTTAGAAAAGCCCTCAGGAGGCAGGCAAACAAATCAGAGTGAGGCTAAATTACTGGAGAGGAAAAGGTTGCTGATTTTGTTTGCTTTTAAAACAGGAGCCCAGACTGATGACCAAAAGAGGAACCTCCAACCTTCTGCACAGCAACAATTTTACCACAGTTACCATATGCCCTCCAGACACAGGGAAATGCTTCCTTCACTCTGAGAAATGGCAAAAGCAATACACGACCTGACTGCCCGAAGTGAGCGATGTCCTGTCCTTGGCAGCCCCAGGTGAGATGGAGACAAGGGACCTTACTTGACTAGTGTAACTGAGATGAGAGGCAGATACAAGAGCTGACAAAACCAGTAATATTGACATTCTGGTAAAGGTAAAATACGTTGGCTGCTACCTGTCTTTAGGTGCTTTATACTTTTAGATACCCACAAGGATGTCCAGCTATGCAAAAGGGATAAGCTCTCCAAAACTCTTGGAGGCAGTGAGAGGGAAGAAGAACATGCCTTTTCTTCAGCCACATGGTTCTTTGTTTCTGGGTTTGTAGGTGTGTTGTTGGTTGGGGTTTTTTTCTTTTTTCATTCCCAAACCAGAAAAATGATTTTTTCAGCAAATAATGACAGACAATAGGTGGGGGATAGACGTCAGAAACATCACTGCATGTGTGTGTCATACTCTCATTTCTATTATTTCTCTTCTACACCTTCTTTTTCAACCTGTCTGCATTACAGACAGATATTGCTTTCAGTTCTGTGGAGATCATTACATTTGCAATTGGAAACCTTAAGAAATTTTTCTTCCCTTAGCCTTCCTGAGGAACAGCTGACAATAGAAAATTTGATGTCAAATTGTCATTCAGATTATGGGAAAGGAGATCCAGCTATGAAAACAACCTAGAATTTTTTTCCCTTCTCTCTCTTTCTTCAAGTACAGTTAACAGATAAAGATGTTGCGTTAAAAAGCCCTGAGTAACTGGGACCAGGGTGAGAACATGGTAAGTATAGACAGATGTTCTCATTGTATCTGATGCAATTTTAAATCCAGATTACTTTTATATGCAACTGTTTTTCTCTTCCAGTCCGTCAATTCTGCTCCAGATTACAGCTCAGAAGGAGAAATGTCCTTACACAGGGGTGCCTCTCCTTTCTGCCACCCTGAAACCACACCAGCCATATCTGCTTTATCATGCCACCCCTCTGAGTCATACCACATAGTATAAACTCAGATTGTCTTTGCATCTGGGAGCAATACCTGCCATTTTATCCTGTGTCTCTGCAAAGCTTGGCCAAAGTGACCTTGGCCACAGTGAGGGTCTCCTGGTTACTCATGCTTTGCCAACTGCTGTATTTCATCATCCTGAGAAACAGCAGCAACCATTAGTAATAGCAATAGATACTTGATATTCCTTGATATTGGTTTTGTCACCTTGTGCTAAAAGCCTCTGAGGCTGTGAGCAGAGAAACAGGGCAAGAGCAGAGCCTGGAGTGGATTCTAATAGAAAGGTTGGTCCAAAGGGAGGGATGGCATAGAAATTTTCCGGAAAAAAAAAAAGAAGGAAAAGATGAAATGGAAACAAAAGTACAGGAAAGCTTTCCACTTCTACAAAAAGAAGATTAAATTAGGGCTTAAACACCTTGTTGTATGCAAACACTGTCAAAAACTGAAGCAAAAGAGTCTAGCTGCGGTGGAGATACTTAAAGACCTTTTTTTCTGTTTAGCTGGAATATAGCATATAGACTGCAACTGTGAAGAATTTTCTAATGGGAAAAAAAAACCCACAACAAAAAAGCCCAGCAATAACAAAAAAACCAACAAGAAACAAACAAACAAACACACAAAACAAAACAAAGAAAAGGGAAACAAGAGAGGAGAAGTGAGGAAATCCCCCTGCATTGCCAGCCAACTTAGAAAACTTATGCAGTACCTTCTGAAGAAGGATGGAGCCAGATTTCAAGACCTCCTACAGAGGTTAAGAGAAGAACAACATTTTGTGATTTAGGTTTAAGGCTCATTTTACATTTAGGCCAATTCTCATTGCTTTGGCAATGTAAAGAGCACTTCACTTAGTAAAAAATATAATTTGTTAGTATTTTACAGCTCCCTTATGTTTCCAAGATAGCAAAAAGAACCTTTCTATGACTAAAATCAATCTCCAATGTACAGATCTGTTCAGACTGAACAACTCTGCAGAAATGTGTCTCCAGACAGATGCTAAAAGTGGAAAGGGAAATGCTACCGTACATCCAATGTTTCCACACACCTCTGGCTTTTTCTGCTTTCAGGTGTGCCCGGGGCAGACTTTCTAGCCGTTTAGCTGGGGTTTCTGCTTTGTTGGCAAAGCAGAGACATGCCCTTTCTTCTCAGTGTCTATGCTGTATGTTATTCTCTCTGGGATCAGCTCAGGGAGAGCTCAAGCCTCAAGCAGGAGAGTGATCTGCTTTATGCACGCAACTGCTGCGGGCTTCATGCTCCCAGGTAGACAATAAACTCAGTGTGAGGCCAAATGCACCCTAACATGAGCACACGTGATGAGGTCTACCTGTACACCCTGGAGACAAGCAGTCCATCAGCTCTGGACAGCACCTGGAGCCACCTGGAGGAGGCAGAGCCTCATCTATGGCTACTGGGAAGTCTACACAGAGCCTGTTCATTTTCCCATGAAAAAAGTTGGGAGAACTTTTCTCTGTCCAATTATCCATGCAGATCTGGTGATCAGGACTTAGCCTTTTCCACAAGTGACAACCTTGGACATCACAGGCCGCTCTTTGTAACTCCAGTCTCTCCAGACTCCTTCCCCCAGACCTTGTTCTATCTGTCCCAGAACCAGACACACCATGGCCATGTAGCCAAGCCAAGTTCTACCCCTGCAAATATGGCCCTTGCCTCATGGCTCAGTGAGCTGTGCAGGGCCAGGTTTATCACTGATTCATGAGGCTGTCATGCTGTGGCCCAGATTCCCATCACCCAGTTTGTAAATCTGTGTAACCAAGCCTTATCAGAGCATTTTTCCAGCATATGCTGCTGTAGTAGATGTGGCTGTCAGCACAGGATCCTTAACAAGAAACAACAGATTTTGTACTGGGTTCTCTAATGCAGTGGTTAATCTTTTTTTCAAATTTCATCTATTATTAATTGTTATTAGGATTTTTATAATTTTTAAGCACTTGCAGCCTATTTCTCCACATGTGAAACTGAATTATGGTCCTGATCTCTGAAAGGCTGTATTCTAAGTAGACAGATTTTTCTCACGAACTGCTGTAAGCTCATCATAATTTCTGCAATATTTACAATATGTCTTAAAGGCCTGTGTCCTGGTTTGAGCCAGGATGAAGCCAATTTTTCTTTTTACTGATTTTTTTTTCCTTCAGTAAGCTCTCTTGTAACTAGCAACAGTGTGTTCTGCTAGGCTGATAAGACAGTGGAATGTTTTTCTAACTACTGAGGCTTCAAGGCTGCACCTGCACTCTGCCGGCTCAGACACTATGGGGAGATCTGTGACCCCCCCCGTAGGAGGCTGAGTTAGATGGACAGCAAAATTGGCCAAAGATATTCCATTCCATATATCTACGTAAGCTCAGAGGAAGGTCAGAGATCACAGAAGACAACTCCCTTCCTGCTTCTTCTCCCCTTCTCTTCCGTCCATGGCCGGCGTCCAGGGAGGACTCTGTTCATCCATCACTGTCGATCCTCAGGCTTGATCTCTCGTGACCCCCATAACTCTCTGCTTTCTCCAGCAGCAGCTCCGGGATTCCTCGGGACTCTTCCCAGTTCAGGGAAGTGCTGTGGGAGTTGCTGGGGTGGGGGGAGGCGAGAGGCTTTTTGCCCATTCCTGAATATATTTGTATATAATTGTATATATTTTCTTGTATGATTCATTAGTGTTTTAATTAAAGCTGTGTAGTTTAGTTTTCAATCCAGCCAAGTCTCTCTCTTTTTCTCTCTCTCCTTCCCTACCTGGGTTGGGGGGAGGGGGGATCGAGAGCATTGTTGTCGGACCTGAGTCAAACTGTGATAGCCTGCCACTTAGATCTTCTCCTGTTTGCATGGAGATAAAAAAGATGTAGAAACATAACAGTTCTTTAAAAAAAAAAAACACAACAACAACAAAAAACAAAAAAACCCCACTTTTAGTATTTTCTTATTAATTATATAATTTCCCAACCATGAATCTCATGAATTTTCAACAACTACAGTAGACTCATGAGGAAACCTAGTGAAAGCTGATGGTAGTAAAATTACATTCTTCAAGCACAGCAAAAAGAAAAATATGGTAGTTTACACACGTAATTGTGTTTCCTATACCATGGCTTGTGCTACATAAGGGTATGCAGAATAAATGCTCTTAGATGTCTTCTGGACTACACGCATGGTTCACATGTGTGCTGGGTAGTTTCTGATCTGCAAGTCTGTGCTTGGTGTGGTTCCTGCCCACCCTCACAATCTGACCATGGTATCTCAGGGCACGATGTAGTCCCTGGGCACTGTGAAACAAAAAATGACCCAACCTATGACTTACTAGGAAATTTTTTTTACTTACACCAAGCATTGGTGTTTCTGGCTCAGAGCCTTCTTTTAGACATAATGACTAGAGGAAATAAATTTCCCCAGCCATGGACTGGGGCAGTGAGTCCTGGGACCTGCTATGCTAAAATGGGGAGAGCAGGAAAAGCAGCTTGTGACAAGGAGTGATGATGGATGAGAAAGCTCAGGTCAAAGCTGCTCTGTGTGTCACCTTTCAGAAGCAGGATCTCTTTCCAGTGCCTGGAGGCAGGAAAAGAGTTCAGAGAGAGCTGTAGTGCGGGATTCTGCTGGCAAAACAGCCCAGCACAGCAACTTTTGCCCTCCCATCCAAGAGCAATACTATAAATATGTAGTAACCTGTGGTTATTTATCATTTTAAAATGAACTGGGCATATTGATTATTTTTCTCCTTTTCTTTCTGAAAACGCAATTGAGTTGGTATAACAAACAGCTCCACTAATGGACTGTGACAGTAACTGATGTCCATCCTGAGCTGCAACAAAGTGCATCCTTCTCTGCTTGGCTCACCCTGGTGTTCCCTGCTCTGGTAGAGGTCCACATTCTGACTTGTGACATCTTTCCAGACCCACCATACAGAGCTCTCTCTCCTCTCAAAGAAAGCATAATCATCTTTTTTCCCTACTGTGGTACGTGCAATGAGCAGATGCAGCTCCTTCATCTCGCACTGACTCCTTATCCCATTTGAATAGTGTGGGGCAGCCATCACCAGCCAGAGTCCCAGGAGTGTTTCCCATCCATTGGGAAGTTTTCCCTGACTAGGAAAGAGGAGGAAGATGACAGCCCTCTATTGCTGCCTCTCCCACACCCACACAGAAAACATGTTGGGAGTAGAAGAGGCCTCTCACAAAGGTGTATCAGAAAGAGGACCTGGCAGGTTGAGAGAGGTGATTCTTCCCTTCTACTCTGCTCTTGTAAGACCCTACCTGGAGTACTGTGTCCAGCTCTGGTACCCCAACCCAAGAAGGATATGAGCTGTTGGAGCAAGTCCTGAGGAGGCCACAGAGATCATCTCAGGGCTGGAGCACCTATCCTGTGAAGATACACTGGGAGAGCTGGGGTTGTTGAACCTACAGAAGAGAAGGCTCTGAGTGAGACTCTGGAGCAGGTTCCCCAGAGGAGGTGTGGATGAAAACACTTCACTCCTGAAAGTGTTCAAGGCCATATCAGATGGGGCTTTGATCAACCTGGTCTACTGGGAGGTGTCCCTGCCAATGTCAGGGGATTGAAACCAGATGATCTTTAAGATGCCTTCCAACCCAAATAATTATATGATTCTATGAATATAGCTGAGGCCACACAGCCAGTGCCACAGAAACTTTACATCCCAGAAAGCAGCCCTGTTTCTTGACACCAGAGATGGGACTAAATCAAGTAGAAATATCCAATACAGCTCCTGCAGGCAAGGAGGGGCACTCTCCTTTCCTCCCTGCTCTCAGATCCTTCCAGGAACACATCCCCAGGTTTTCAACACCAAAGCATCACGGTGCCACAATTTCAAGCCAACCTTGTGGGGCAGCGGCTCTCAGGGTCATGGCACAGCAACTTACAGCCAGAGGGTCTGAGTGGTGCTCACACAACAGGAACTGGCTCTGCACTGGGTCACACACAGTGGGTGCCCAAAAGTCTTCTGGCCTATGATGAGAGTTCTGCGGGAACAGCCACATCCATAAACTAAACTGCAAACTGGTGGGGCTGCTCACACATCTACAATTCAACACATGATTCAAAATGCCATTGAACCAAGGGCGTGTCAGGCATGGGGAGTGCCCCAGCTGACAGCACCCCCACCTCACAAAGCTTTGGGGATCAGAAGCACCCTGTGCAGAGAAACGAGCACCCAGCTGAGCTGGCAGGGCTGAGGGAACCAGTCCTACCTCTCTCTGAAAGGATTACAGAGAGTGGCCTTGCATATAAATAACAGAAATGCACAACCCAGGACTTTCTGTCTCTGTCAGACAACCCTCGATAAGCAGTTGTGAGAAATGAAGCAGGCAGACAATAATAAAAACCAGGCTTACATTTGTCACTTCATTGAATCCAAAACAGCAAGTATAACATATGATACATCTTTCTTCAGGAGACAATGTCTTTTGTATCACCCACAGGCCAGGTTCAGACCCACAGAGTCCCCTGAAGGAAGGTATAAATTACAGGCACATGTATGCACTGGGGTACTTCTACAACCACCAAACACGATGAATTCAACACCTCCCTGTAGGGAAACTCATGCACAAAGGATTAAATAGCCTGTCCCATCCCATCTCTGCCTAGTTCTTTCCACTGCCTTCAGTGAGGGCTGTGAACATGTACTCAAAGGAAGAAGATCTGTAAGCCTCAACCCTGCCTGCCTAACAAAGCAAATACCTTTATGTCCCAACAAGCTGACTGTCACACACTAGCAGCCCAGATACTAGCAGAGCAACTGGTGTGAATGAAACTACACGGTGACTTGGCCAGAAAAGCCATTCAGTGTTTCTACATGGACAAGTCACTGCCAGGGAAGATGCACCTGTTGCTTTTCCAGGTATTTTTCTACCAAATTATATCAGCAAATGGGCAGTTCTTCCAGAACCACAGTGAGGCTGCAGAGCTGTGAGAGCACAGCTCATTACCCCCACAACTCTGATCACTGTCTGCGCAGAAGCAAAACTCTACAAATGCAAACATTTGTCAAGGAAGGCACAGTTTAGGTCTCAAAAACTCAGGACCCAGAAAGCATGGATTCTTTCCTGAGCTCACCAAAAGAACAATTCTCCTGCTTATCCTAGGCTGTGGAAAAAATGAATGCTTGCAGTCATGCTTACTGGGTTGGGTTGCATGGCTACTTGATCTTCTTCATATCAAGGCAGTATGTCTCCCTCAGGGGACTGATCATCTTTTAATTTATACTCCAGAACTTCCTGTGTATGTCTAAGGTTGGTTTCATCCAAGCAATGCTTCATGCTGTTATGTCAGTCTGATGCTACAGTTCCCCTCCAAGACACACCATAGAGATGTGAACATGGTTTGCAGGGGACTGGGCTGCACTGCCTACTTTGTAGGTGGGTAACAGGGTTCCAAAATCTTGAGCTGCAGTCTTTGAATCCAGCCAAAACAACTGTTACAGTATGCAATTGGGCCTTTCCTCTTTTGTTACTATTGTTTTCCTGTTTCAAAGACAAAAAGAAGTTGAAAAGAAAAGCAACCAAATAATTAACCCACTTCCACTCACAATCAGGGAGAAATCCTCCACATACTCCCAGCTGAATGAAACCAAACCTTTTCACTTTCATCACATTTTTCATAGAAAAGAGTTTGAATTTATTAACCATCTCTGCTAACTAGGTAGTTGCAAATGCAATGAGATATATGAATTGGGTAGGGCTTAAAATTTTCTTTTGACAAAAATCCAAAGCTGCCCAAAAGTACCCTGAAACTGATAGGCTGCTTTCATGGACACCTATTTCCCACACCACCAAGACCCTGAAAGTTCCTGGTGCTGACACACCCTATGATGGGGAAGCAAGCATCCTCCAAAGGGCCTGCTGGGGACCAAGAAAAAAGCAGGGCTCTCTGGAAGAGTGACATCAGTACAGGTCAACTCCTGGGAGGCAGGCAGTCCCAGGCAGCTATTCCTAGAAATTGTTCTGAAAGTCCAGCTTCTAGTTTGAGCAAACATTTGTGTTGGGACCTAATCACAGCTGCCTTTCTCAAGTGCTCCCTGGTAAGGCCTTCCTTCATATTCCACCACACTGTTCTGTGCTCATGGCTAAAAGCGTCCACAGGGTCCTCTGCACTTACCACCGAAATGGGGTTAGTTCATGCTCTGGCAGACAGATGAGGCTGTATTGTGTATATTTATGTTTTTAAAAAATATATTGCTAATGCATTTCAGTAAAAAAAAATATCTTTCCAGCCATTACAATAATGGCTTTGAGCTAATTGCTTACATTTGCACTCAAATAGGGTTCTCTCCTCTCTGACTCATTTCCATTTTTATGGAAATCAGCTTGCTTGCTAGACTTTTAACTCAAAGCTCTTGAGGCCCAGCTGTTGCCTGACTTCCTCACTCAGGTAGCAACTTACTCAACCAACTGCAGTAGGACCACTTATGGAGGAAGATACTACTTAACACAGGTAAAACTGCCAGAAATGGGATGATTTATTTTCTCTTGAGCAACACAGAAAGAAAAATATCACTAAGTCATGCATTTTGGAGTCACCTTCAAGCATTTACCAATGAACAGAGTGACTGACTCTGGTCAAGGATTGTTGCACTGTTTACAGGGAACACAAAACCTACCAATAAGTGTTTGCTGCCTAAATGCTGCAAAGTTGCCTCTTCTCAGAGCACACCATAACTAGCTCAGAAAAAAGAGAAGCACAAGCAACAGACCCTGAGATTGCGGGAGAAGGACTCCAGCACTGAAACAAGTGTTGGACACTGACCTGCAAGGAAGGAGGAGATATTCCACTGCCTCCCAATGCTTGGATGCTCTTTTTCCACATGCAATCTGGTCACACAGAATCAAAAGGTAGACAGGAAGAGCTGCCTGAAAAAGTGATGTATCAGTGCCAGTGCCTTTTCTTCTCCAGGGTGACTGAGAGATTTCTTCACTCCTGCTGAGCACCTATGTTGCATCTCTGCTTGACCAGTGTGAAGTCCTTGTAAGTAGCATAGGGAGGGGAGCTGTTCCTGAATTACCTGCTTGTGTTGCTGTCAGACTGATGTTTGGGCTTGAGTTCTCAGAGCTAAATGGCTATACTCAGGTGCAACTCAAGGATGACTTTGGTCATGTTGGATGAATTTCCTTAGCTTCCTCTGCCAGAAGAACAGGGTCATTTCTAGTCATCTTCCCTTTCCATTTAGCAGCTCAGCTGGTCAGTTCCACCAATATATTTCCTACATCCTACTTTCCACAGATCCATGTACTCAACACTTTCTCCATCTCTTTGCATGTTACTTACCAGATCTTTCCTCCTTTTTATTCATTCAAGTTGTTAAAATGAGCCTTCCAGTCTCCCTTCAGGCAAAGCACCTACAGGTGTCTCCAGGAACTTTGTCTAAATGTTGCTGTGCTCACTTCAATGTTGGACATAAATTACGCTAATGTATCCCTGAAAACAAAATGAAGTTACTTCATTACTGTGTCCTACTGCATAGATGTGACCCTTTCCTCCCACTTGTGAATGACCTGGGGGAGAAACTAAATTAGTATCTCATAGATCTATATTCCCAACATAGAGCTTGTAGCTCTTTGTACCTAAATCTATCTGTCAGCTTCTATCACACATCAGAGCCCTTGTTGGAACAACGGCCACACCATTCTTAAATTAGATTCTCTTGTTGGTGCCTAAATGAAAAGAGACAACTAATTTGCGAGTGAAAACGTTTGTCATTTCTTAGGGGGATCCAGCACACAAAATACAATTAACATCTTTAAAGAAAGTTGCACAGAGGTTCAGCCGCAGCTGACAAGGAAAATGAAATGAAAACAAATAAAATCAGTTGTTCTAATACCATAACTTGAATGGCAAGTGTAATCTTCTCCCTTTATCTGAGGTCGAAATTGCTTTCCTGCAGCAGCTTTCATTATGAAAATGCGGCACTTCTCAGCACCAGAATATTAAGACAACACATGCCCACAGGGGCCCAGATCATTTTAACGAGGAACAAACAATCCAGAATGCAGCTTTTATGTTTTTTCTGAGCTAACACCTGCTTTGCTGCAAATGAACAATGGTAATGATAAGCATGACAGCTCACACATATCTAGGCTGAGATGTGCATCACTGAAATCTCTTTCTTCCTGCCAGCTAAAGAAGGGCCCAGTGGCCAATGTTGCTTTTAGGACAGCCAAAACCCTTGGCCACGGGCTGGGGACAAGGTCTGTGTTTCGTGGAGCTGTTGAGTTTGCACAATGGTGCTGAAATCCTCAGAAAATACTAAAAGCAGCCAGGCTAGTGAAGGTTCCCCATTCTCAGAATTACTTTATTAAGGGTTGGATGGATCTTTACTGCTATTTCACTACTGTGGTTCAAGACTCAAAAGAGATTTGCTTATAGTCACAGAGTGAATTAATGACCCAAGCAGAGGAGAAAACAAAAGGTGTGACCCCTGCTTTCTGGCATCTCCCCGAGCAATCCCCAGCTGCATATTTTTCACCCTCAAGTTGGGAGCATGAAGAGAGGGACAAAGGAGGATGCTGTATTTTTCTACAAGCATTTATTTCAGATACCTTTCTTAAGGCCTGAGTGAATGACTTCAGCACCAAGGGGAAAAAAACCAAACAAACAAAAAAAAACAACCCACCAAACAAATAAACAAACAAAAACTCCAGCTTTATTTATTCTCTGAGCAGGTATCAGCTATGGCTGTAAAATTTACATGCCAGAGATCCTCAAAGTGAAATCTCCTGTCCAGATCAGATTTGGTATCTTGGGGCTGAACTCTGCCAGGGTTTCCACCATGGCATGTTTCCCACCTTCCTGGGAAGACATTGTGCCACTGTCTTGATTTCTCAAAGAGCTTCCATGTGCTGTTCTAGTTCTGTCTGGTGAAGGTAGAAGGACACTTGGCTGGTGTAGCTGACCTGGAGCCAGTGCAATGCCTGCCACGGGAGCACACTTCAGGGAGAGATAAACCACCTAGATGGAAGTGACTCAAGGGTTGATCCAGGCTATGAGTGGAGCCATGCTGTCACACACCATAATTTAACAATAGTGAAATATAATCCAGGGATTGAGATGCAAATAACACGACAGTGAGTCCTGTTAATAAAAAATATCTTTATTTCAAACAAGGATTTCACATATAAAGACAGCCTGATAGTTACTGAAAAATACAAAGAAGTATTAGCTTTGGGAATCATATTACCTGCCTTCAGTTATTTGCCACTGCTGTTTTTCAAAAACTGTTAGGTATGTCTTGTCCTTGGTTTGCCTCTATCCAGTTTTTTTCAATAAAAATTGGATGAGGGAAAATAGATAGAATATGCTTATTAATTTTTTCTAGCAGTAAGCTGCAAAGGACTGTATGTGTAATGGAGGATAGGGTCAGGATTCAGAACGACCCTGACAGGCATAGGAATGGTCTGGGGAAGGAAGAGGTTAGAGAAGGGTTACGTGTGAGATTTTACACTGTTGAATAACCAGCAGCACAAAAACAGGATGTAAAGGTATGGGTTGGATAAGAGTTTTCCAGAAAATCAGCAACAGACCCTAGAGTACCTTAACTTGTTGTAAGAAACATACAGGCTACTGATTAGAAAACACTTTCTTAAAAAGTAAGGAAAGCAGCTTGATCACAAAGATTGCCTGGGAAGTTGTGGACTCATCCATCACTCAAGAGCTTCAAAGAGAGATTTGTACAAATGTCAGTCAGAAATGATTTGTGTATCAGTGATCCTGGATGAGACAAGGCACACAGGACCCTCTACAGCTCTTCCAGCTCTGTATTTTTATGAACCTATGAGCAAGACCTGTTGCAGAATGGCTCCACTGATGCACAGGGGATTCCAGCCAGGGCAATGGAGAAGTACTACCCAGTTCATCCAAGGCCTGGAGATGGCCAAGAGGCTTGAGATCTGGGACAGCTGATAAGCATGACAGAATCATTACTGTAGAACAAGCCCAGTGAATTTGCCAGTAGTATCTACAGAGAATTTAGGAGTAACTTGACCTAAGGGTTATTTCTCCTCTAGCTTAGGATTGAATCACAATTTCTGGTATGGCCAATAAGATGGCTGTCATCACGCAGGTAGTGACTTGCACAGGATTTGCAATGCTGTAAAGCCCAGACACTTGGAAAGAGCTCATTTTCAGAGGGAACTCATGCAAGTGAGCAGCCAGTCTGTGATCTAGCTCTTCTCAGCATGGCCAGTCCCTAGAGCTTAACAGCCGACATCCATCTGTGTTCTTGCTCCACTCACATCCTCATTTTGCATCTCTTATTTACCAGGGCCTGGAGCCTGCCCAGAACACCAGACTGCACACACAGGTATCCAGTAGCAGAAAAATATGGCTGAAAGCAAGCAATGACTTGCAGCTAGTATGCTTTGTATTAACTTCTGTGTGAGCAAACTCAGTCCTGATGGAAAATGATGAGAGTAACAGCCCTGGCTTTTGAAAGCCTCTCTGCAGTGAGACCAGAGAGCACAATGTGAAAGCGGAATTTGTTATACATTCACAGGTTGTCCCCATGCTGTTGAGTGGGGAGACAGGCCTTCAGCTTCCATTCAGATTTCTCATGCGCCTCTGAAGGTCCAGCAAGGGAGCCAATTAGCACTAATGATGGCAGAGGTGATTTAGTGATATGGACACTTGTGTGTAAGAAAATGATGGGTGCTGTCAGATCAGTGGAATAAAAAATCATTGCAGGAGTAGGCCAGGCACGCTGCTTAGCTAGAGGCATCAGGTGTTCCAAGAGATGAACTGCAGATCCTGACCTAAATTTAACCTGATGAGCGTTATTTTTTTTAATAGTCTGCTCATTACTCTGCTGTACTGCTCTTACCCAGCAAAGCATTGAGGTATAACCACAATTCAAAGCACATCCACACCCTGTTGTTCTTAAAATTACAGATGTGTTTATCTGAATTGCTACATGAGAAACTAGGAGCATTACACGGTTACTGCAAGCACCTGAAACTCTTCTGGTCACACGTCTCACAAAGCCAAGATGCTGACTGAAGCAGCATGGGAACCACTCACAATCCTTTGGGAACTGTAAGTTATATGATGGTAACTACATACCCATGTATATAACTGTCCTGTACTTCTCTGCATATAGAAATGCATATGCAGTTACTAACTACATCAGTATTTCTCAAATATGTACCTACCTAGATTGCCCTCTCCATCTCTTCAGCCTTTTCTAAGTCACTTTGAGCAACTGAAATCTCACAGATGCAGCAGAATTCAGGGCAGGGGGAGAGAGAGGGATCCAGACTTTAGTTTTTAACTTTTGCAGTTCCTAGAAGAATTTGTCTCCTCTTTCTCTCTTCTCTGTTGTTCCTTTCACTGTTAGATCCTTCACTCCTGTTTGAATTTTCAGTAGGTGCTCCAAGAGCACACACTTTCCCTCTGAGTGGGGCTGCTCACAGAGTTTCTGTGCAGGTTGTCTTTCTCCCTACCATTTCCCTTTCCAAAAAGAAATTTCAGTTCTTCCACAGTTCCATACTAGCACTCATGGATAAGCATCTACTTGCAGCATGACTCTGTAAAATTACCTCTGTGCCTCATTAAAGCACCCTAGAAACAACCACAAAAAGCACCAGAGTCTGCATCTGTAGATTCTGAAACTGCTTCAGACTCTGGAAGATGCCAGACTGATGAAGAATTTATGAAATAGACTAAAAGGAGCCTCTGCATAAGGGTCTGTTCCCGGCCAACAAGCAGTCTCCTTTTTGGCCCACAACTGCCAGACTAGGCATCTTGAATTTCCACTTGTGTCAGGATTACTCAGTAGGACCAGGCCATTAGTTACTACCTTTTCAAGGGGTGATTCTATCTAATTAGATGCCTTGTAAGATCAGTGTCTTGGAGAGTATCTTATCAAATGCTCTATAAGGAAAAGTACATTCATTCACTATGGAAATGCATTTTGTGCCCAACCCAAGAAGACTGCAGCTTATCAAAACTGAGCATACAAACAGAATTGCAAGATAGAGAGAAGAGGAATAGAAGTCACTGCTGAGCTCCCCCAGATCAGTTGTGCAAAGCTCATTTTTTTTAGACTGGAAATGAGTGCAGGAAGGCCTCTCAGCTTCAGCCTAGAGGATCTGAATAAATGAAGGAGTGTCTTTTTATTAATTTAATTTATCTGGTTTCTTTGAAGTTGTGGTAGATTTGGATATACTGAGTGGTTTGCTCAATCTTTTCCACAGAAAAATTAATTCAGGAGACAAACAATGAAGTTTTATGCAACCTGCCTGTTTAAAAATACACTATACTATAGGACACCTGTAGTGAATAGGGCTGTGACATCTTAACCATATCAGACAAGTTTAATTCAGACACCACTATGTATAAATTAAACTTTTTGGCTTTCAATGTGACCATCAAAGAAGTTGTGGAGGTCTGCCTTTGTTTCTTTAGTGGGTATGAGGAAGTCTCAGAAGATGGGTTTAGATACTACAGCTTTTTTGATTAGAATTATTCCATGCCATTTTTTTTAAAATGCATTAAGAGTTACCAGCAACTAGCTTCCTTGTTTCTTTTCTTTATTACAAGAATCCAGCACTGCTGTACAATAGAAGAGTTTGTATCGACTTGAATAATGGGAAAATTATGGTATTAGGAGAGTCAAGAGAATTACAGTGGGGGAAGATGGAGAATGTTAAGCAGGTCTGGTTACATTCATTTAAGTCCATTCACGACTGGGCATTGCAGATGAAAAAGAGTGGTTTTGCTAAATGTTCAGCACTGCTGTCTTCAAAGGAGCTGCAGCAGAAGCAGCCACATCACATTTACCAAGCACATTAAATTCCCCCCAGCAAGATCAAGAACACCAAAACTAACATTGTGGCTGCTCCATGCTTGGAAAATGTAATTAAAAGAAAAATGTAATAAATAAAAAGTTTGCTTTTCTTGTTTGTTTGTTTGTGTTAATATTGGCAAAAACTCTAATTTTTACAGACTTTCTCAAAATACTGTGAAATTGATACCCAGAAAGGGTGAGCTTCCGTAATTTACAAAATCTTTCATGTTACCTTTTAACAAATGCCAGTTCTGGCAAAGCTGGGTAACACAGACTTCAGAGCATGCTCTATGCCCAGCCCAAGCTGCCAGTGACCCCCTCAAACCTAATAACTTACTGTCCAAGTCCTGCCTCTCCCCTTCCTTTGGTCCAGAGGCATCAGGGTTGGAGGAGCTTTATGCTGCAACTGGAAGCCAGCACTTCTTCCATGCTGGGCCACCAGTTTCTCCAGCAGCAACAAGATGGAGCAGCTGAGAAGAGCCCTCATCAGACACATCAGAGACAAAAGGTTCATTTCTCACTAACCTCCACAACTTCTCAGAGGAACATTAAAGTCATTAGCACTTGCTCTATACTAATAACAGCCCAGATTATCTCAGCACATGATCTGAAAATGTGCAGTTTAGGCAGGTGGACTCCATAGATAAGTTTGGGGGACTGTATAACACTCTGAACAAAAGGATAGAGGGTCACCTCCCCAAAGTCCTATCACAACCAAACTTGGCCATTTTAGAGATTATCCTTCCTTCAAAGCATAGCCACGTCCCAGCTTCCTCTCTACCAAAAAAAAAAACCAAATCCCAAACAAGAAAGAACCTCTTTAGCTAAAACTAAGATAAATAATCATATTAGATTTATTATTTTCTTTTTTTGCAGAAAAAAAGTGTTTCCAAAGTCTGCTTTGTAATTCAAGACAAGCAGATAGTGTGTCTAAATAAACTGGGTAGTGGGGCATGGAAATGTCAGGAGGAGGACAGTGAGCGGGAGGGGGCCAAGGAAGGATGGAGGTAGATGTAGGCAAAGAGCCAGGGGTGGCATCTGGTGAGCAGAGCAGCAGGACACTTGGATGGAGCAAGAAGCTTAGAGAAAGGCAAAGCTACTTGGGCTCACACTGGGTCCAGAGGCAACAGCTGGGATTTGAGAAAAAAGCACAGAGTGGATGCCAGAGCCCTGACAGGCACCAGAAGCAAAGAAGACCCCTCAAGACACCCAAACCAAGACACCTCAGGACACCACATAGCTCCAGTTGCCCCCCACCCCATGGACCAGCCCCAGGCTCATCTGCAGCAGGGCAGGGGAAGAGTTTCATGCAGAAGAGAGCCCAGGAGGCAGCACAGGAAGTGCAGTGCCCCCACGGCAATGGTCTCAGAGTTCAAGACCCCCAGCAGCCTGCACAGTCAAGGCTGCCACAGCACAGACCTTCAAGCTGCTGGAGCAGAGGAGGTAAAACTGGGACACAAGGCTTGTGCCTGGTGGGGTCCAATCCAAACTGATGATTGCTGTCCTCCTCCTGTAGGCCTTGCCAGGGGAGTGGAAAGCACAGCCCAGACTCATCCATAGACTGGCAAATTAATTCAGTAGTATAGGCTTCAGAGGACAGCAGTCGTGAGGACAGACTGCTCTCAGGTACAGAGGCTGTAGGAAGCACTGATTATGATTCCCTCTCTCCTAGCAAGAAGCACAGGCCTCTGTTCATTATGTGGTATTTGTAATTGCTTACAAGGGCTCTCAAGCATCAAACATCCTCCCTCAGTTCTACTGTGACAGGCAGAGCAGAGGGGATAACCCTGTGCTTCACTCACTGCAGTCTAAAGCAGTCCCTGAGGAAAAACCAGCATGCAGAACAAGCAGACCAGCACATAAGAGAGCAAAGCATAAAGTTTGCAGTTGGGTTACTAGGTAGTCTGGTAATTTAAGCAGAAAAAGTATATATAAGTAGTTGCTTCAGATCCCACATAAGGGTAGAAAGAAACTCAAGACCAGCCTTCACATTCACAGAACCATTCTCCAAAACAAACAAAAAAAATCTACACAACACCTTTAGGTTTTTTATTTCTGAATAATTATTTCATTTTATTGTATTAGAAATTACAAAGAAACTCTCTCCAGGAGAGCAAGGCGGGGTGGGAGGGGGGGGGAACCAAACACAAAACAATCCTGAAATATTTCCAAGCAATTTTGTTCCATATAAACACAAGCAAAATTTCGTATTTCCACTCACATGCATGTACAAAAACATTTTAAGTAAAACATTCTTCACAAATAACATGTGCATTAGTCTCAGAATTAAGGACATAATTAGATTGGCCTCACTTACCCTACCTAATCTTATTTTCCTGTTTTCTTTTTAAGTTGTAAATTTCTATGCAGGAAACATCACTTTTCCTGCACAGCATTATGCATATTAGCATGGATGGTCTTGGAATTAAGTCACTAAGTAGTAGAATCATCTGACACACAGATGTACACTGAAGTTGTTACACTGTCATTTATATGGGGACCTTTGTTAGATACCAGCAAAACTCTTCAAAAGGAATAAAAACTTCTTGCTAGAGGGAAAAAGGAATATGATACACAGTGCTCTCTTAACTACAATCCTATATGATTCCCATGCAAAACACTTCAAAAGCCAAGTCATTCACAGATCTTGCTCTCTAAATTGATATCAAAGGTCCCACCAATCTCAATCATACCAAAACAAATCACTAAAGACATGAGTGCTATTGGATATGGATGTGCTCAATACTCAATATTCCAATTTCCCACCCACTCACGTTTGGAAAGAGAAGGGAGAAAGAAGAAAGAACCAACAAAACTGCAGATTACTGAAGCAGGTGGGTCAGCAGGGTGCTTCACCAGCCAGCAGCAAAAAAACCACAATTGTGAGAGCTGAGCTTCATTCCAACCCACTGCATCATCTACCCATGGCTTTGGGGATTACATGGTCAATGAACTCCTCACTAGTTGCTCACAGCTGCATTAACACCTAGCAAAATCTTACATGATTCATCAAAAAGGCATAAGGTCTGTATCTCTCTTTGTGAGCTACATCTGAAATTTCACTATTTCATGCATGATGACCACCACTGTAAATCCAAGGATAGTAAACATTCAGAGGGGAAGGGCTCACCCAGAAGGTATAGCTTCCACAGGCATAAAAAGCAACATCAAGCACACAAATGCCAAGAAGCTACATTTAGCGTAATGACGGGAATGGAAGGTGCAGATTTTACTATCATTTTGAAATGTGGAAGCAATATTGATGCATTTCTCATTTCTGCATAAACATGCATCCTAAAGAGAGTCAGTAACATCTCTTTCTTACACCGCAACAACACAGCTGAGTCAACGGAGGCTGAATTTCTACTGTATTTAAATATACTTGAAGCATTTATGCTTGACTTGTTGCAAAGTGTGTGCTACGGTGTGAAATGGGTATGGGAAAAGGATATGAAATACAAAAACAGTTAAAAGTAAGACAGGACATCTCTACATGAGCAATATAAAAAAGCACTTAAGATTGATGCTTAAAAGGTTTAACTAAAGCCCCAGAGAACAGCAGATTTTCACTTTTAGCTCGCTTGAAATCTTATAGATGAGCAAGCAACACTGGCAGCAGCCACTGAAAATAGTGCAAAGAAATTTATTTAGGTGTTCCAGCTTCAAGAATACTCTACTACAACAGTCTGGCAAAGTATCTATGGAGAAAGGCCTGACGACAGGTGTTCTCACATAGTATTAAAGACACAAGGGCCAACTCAAGCTGAGTCTTGAGGTCCCAGCCTAGCACATTCTGCACTGTGGAGAGCACCGGACCTGCTGTTTTAGGCAAGGTGGGCAGTCTGCTTTTAGCCCTGCACTACCATTTCAACAGCTCTACAAGGTGTCTAGAAGAGAAAAAGCACCAGCCCAGTAGGAGGAAGCCTCCTGATTCCCAGACAGGAAGAGCTAAATTCCGGTCTCTTAACTCAGACATTGATGGTGTGGATGTCTTCAGCTGAGGTAGGCAAATTGAACTCTCTTTATGGGGACACAAAGGAAAAAATATACATTTCTGAAAATGTCATTCATTTAACCTGCTTTATACTAATTCAGATGCAGACATCTAAAGCTGAGTGGGAAGATACTACCCCAATTGCCTTCCTTATACCTGGGCAGTTGAACAGCACAACTATCATCTATTTCTTCATGACAAACAGTTTTGCTCAAAATGAGTATCATATAGGTAAGTAGCATTTCAGTGACCATCTCAGCATTCTCCACCCAGCAGCAGCCCTACACAAATGGAAGAGAAGATTAAAACTCTCACAAAACTCTCTGAAGGATCCCAATGCCTTTTTTAAACAGTAACTAAATCTCAACAACATTTCTAAGGCAAATAGTACTGCTGTTATTTACAGCTGAGAAAACAGGGACATTGTAGTATGCCTAATGGTGACTCAGAGGGAATCAAAATAAAGATTTCCAGATACACTGGTCCACTGTTCTACTGCTGACTAGGCTTCAAATAGCTAGAATTTACCCCCCGGGATAAACCTTTAAAACTGCAGTGGACAATTTTAACTCTAATGTCCATAAAAGCCTGTGGTCACACATTCTTATTAGACATTGAGGAATTTTATGTTTGGCTTCCACTTCTATAAAGCAGAAAAGAAATACAGTTAAGAAAAAAGAATTAAGGCTAGGCATGTGATACAGAAACAAAAATACTATGCCTGCAGCTCATGCTTTCAAAAGATAAACTTGCAATTTTAAGGACAAATGGGAAGTTCGGTAAATCTCCCTCAAACATCCCAGTGGATTACAGGTATAAAGCCAGTTTAAGTGGCTGTTCATTCTTGATTCATGTTCATTCTAGTTTTTTTGAGAGAGATACTCACTGAATCAAGTTAAAGACTGAGCTGATCAACTGAAGATTGTGCAGAACAAAAAAAAGACCATCAGTCAAGTTGAGCTCTAAAAGCAACCAGCAAAATAGATTCTGTTTCAGACTAAGTTGTCAAGATAACAACTTTGAATAAAACCTCTGCTGCCCTGAAGTTTCTGCACTCAATCCAATGAGAGCAAAGGAAAAGTTTGCATTGCCAGTACTGGCTCACACCATCAGTAGAAGCTGCTTCCTTTTCTCCAGAAAACCACGTCAACTTCCCTGACCAGTTGATTAAGAAATGAACTAAAGAAGCAGCTTTGCTGAACTTGTTACTAAAAAGGAAAAATTGCTGGAGAATGTGAAGGTCTTGGCTGCAGCAGACATGGAATTGTGGCTT
Source organism: Chaetura pelagica (assembly GCF_000747805.2). Taxonomy (NCBI): domain Eukaryota; kingdom Metazoa; phylum Chordata; class Aves; order Apodiformes; family Apodidae; genus Chaetura; species Chaetura pelagica. The sequence goes on from NW_009953067.1 coordinate 1,178,355, forward strand.
TTAAAATCCTGAGAAATATATACAAGACAGAATCTTAGACCTTTAGGACAACATTTTTTGATAATTTGAGGAATGCCTTGGTAGGATCTCACAAGAGGCTGCTCTGGCCTCCCAAAGGGGCCCAAGAGTGCTGCCCTATCTTCAAAGCCAGCTTTCTCAAAGCAGAAAAAGTCCTTTCTGACGAGCAGAAAGTAAAGCAAGCATGACTGAAGGCCAGCACAGATGATCACGGAACTCCTAACTGAGCTCAAACACAACAGTAAAAAGTACACAGAGATGGAAGTGAGGATGGGCTGCCCAGCAGGGATCTAGAGACACAGCCCAAACATGCAGGGAAAGCCAAAGCTCAGCTGGAGCTGAAACTGGTAAGAAATGTGAAGGACTTAAAGTACACTAGAAGCGATAGAAAAAGAATAAATAGAACATGAGTTTACTGTTCAACAATGCAGGCAACCTGGTGACAAAGGATGCACTTTGTATTTTGAGGCTGATGTACTAAATAGCTTTTTTGTGTGTTTTTTTCACTGATAAGGTCTGCATTCAGGCCTGCTATGTCTCAGGGTCTGCTAATAGAATCTACAGCAGAGGAAGAGTTAGCAAGAACTTAAGTCAATTGCACATACCTAAGACCATGGAACCAGACAGGATGCACCTGAAGGCACTGAAGGACCTGGCACTGTGAGGCCACTCTACAGCATCTTTGGGAGGTCAGCTGCAGCAGCAGCAGCAACCGCTCCCAACCACTAATGTCCTGGTTTGAGCGCCCAAACCTGAAATAACCTGATTGAAGACCTGTCTTGTTGCCTGCAACAGTTAGCAAAAATGTAGTCAGCTCATTGAGAGAAATTGTTATTTCTCTGTATTCAGTGCTTGCAAAACCATACCTCGAGGATTGCATCCACTTTTGTGCTCCCCCCCTTACAAGAAAGGCACTACAGCAATTTTAGTGGAAGGCCGCAAAGCTGATCAGGGGGATGGAGCACAGCACGTACAAGGAGAGAGGCTCAGGGAGCTTGGTATCTTCACTTAAGAAGCTAAAGAGAGATCTCATTGTATAAAACCACATCATGGGAGGAGTAAGGAAGACAGTCAGACTCTTCTTGGAGATGAACAATGACAGAACAGAGGCAATAAACACAAGTTGGAACATGGGAAATTCCAACAGGATGCAAGAATATGTTTGTTCTTACTATGAGGGTAGTCAAATATGAGAATATACCCAAAGAGGTATCCTTGGAGATATTCAAAACTCAACTGGACAAGGCCCTAAGCAACTGGGTCTAATTGGCTGTGTTTCAAGCAGGTTGGTGGACTAGAGACTAGAAACCTCAAGACATCCCTTCAACTCAAATTACTCAGTGATTCTATGACTTAGCAAATCACCCCACAACTACTTTCCACTGGTAACTTCCTCATTAATCTGTCCAAGCAAGCCATGATGCCATCAAATGTACAGGGTGATCTTCTATCTCATGAGTCAGCATGGAGTACAGAAGTCAGCAAAGAGGGGAGCTGAAGTGCAGTACACATCTAATGTCTCATACTAACTGTATGCAAGGTCCCTCACACAGCAGAACCAGCCCTGTTTAGGAATCATAGCCATCATAGTGCGCCCTTAGTTTGTTTCAAGACTATTATATACCATCAGGACTAAATAAAAATACTGTCTCTTTTCACATCTTCTTCATCTTTTTCTTGCAACGTTGGTTGAAGACAGGAGAGGATCCCATCAGACTGTCAGCAGAATGAGAACCATAGCTGCTCTCTGAGCCATTGGGGCTCTGTGGCATTCCAGCTTCACTCATGCCTGACATCGGTTCCTCAAAGACATCGCTGCCCAAGACCCCATGGCCATGTACATTGGACTCTTCATTCTCCTGTGGCTCCATTTTCACCTGTGCCAAGTTCCAGAGTGGGGAAGCATTCACCTCAGCCCCTAAAGAAAGAAAAAGCACATAGTTGTAATGGAGTAAAAAGACAAATTACCAACGGCATGCAGATACAACGGGGCAGCAGCACTGCTAGAGAAGGGGTAAAAGCAAAGACACAGGTGAACTAGGCTGGAATGAAAAAAAAACAACCACCAAACAAAAAGCAACAGAAACCAAACACCAAAAACCCACCGCAAAATAACAAACAAAACGCACCAACCAGTGTGAACCAAACAAAAAAAATCTGTTGGTTTTTTTGCCATTTAATAGCCCAGTAACTGCAGCTCTAAAACATACGATGCTACCCTTTCACAACAATCCTCCACGTGGTTTTCTCCATGAGAAACACCAACTTAAGAGCCCACATCACTCTGCAGGAGTGTCTTCACAGCAATGAATACAACCAACAGCACATGGACTAGACTCTGCATAAGAAGGACTTAATGGCAGTCCAGAAGTCATTGATGCTCATGAGGTCCTTGCAACGTCAACGAACTCCTTTTAGCTGTCAAATACACTGGACTTCTGGTAGCTCTGCAGGAGAGGAGAAGTGAGAGGGCAGAGGACTGGGTAGATGAACAGACTCCAGCTCTCACTTCCAGCACTGAAATGCAGGGACATCAGACCTGCAGTAAGACATGCAACTGCCTGCCTCCCTACAGTCAACACTTGTGGGCCTCAACTCTTCAGCAGAACAGAAAGAAACTCTCTTGGCTCAGCCTTGCAGACACCCTGCCAGGAAACAGCCCCTCTCTCCTATTTTGTTTTTTAGGTTTTTTCCCCAGACTTTTGGACTAGTGTGCAACCACTTTTCAGCAGAACAGAAAGAAACTCTCTGGGCTCAGCCTTGCAGACACTCTGCCAGGAAACAGCCCCTTCCTCTTATTTTTTTTTTTAGGTTTTTTTCCCCAGACTTTTGGACTAGTGTGCAAACTGAGCAAACCAAGAATTTTCTGAACAAGATTACAAAACCACATTTCTTTATAACAGTAAATGTTTTTCTTCCCAAGAGCAGTTATTATAGATTGCATTATTTCTGCTTATTTACACTTTTAAGAGAGACAAAAATCCTATTAAAAATACACTAATTGGCCCCCTTGCTGAGACCGGCATAACAGCCCAGAACTGAACAAAGCCTGAAATCTTTTCATTTTTAAATCTGGTTCCTCTTGTGAGGAGATGTACATGTAAAATAATCTGGTCCCTCTTGTGAGGGGATGTACATGTAAAAAACAAAACAAAACTAGGGAACCAGTTTCAGTAGGTTTTCCAAATTTTGCTTTTCAAGGAGCTTGGCTACAGTTTGAAAGCACATTCAACCCTCTTGTACTGAGCCAAACATACTACTATTCCCTATTATCAATATCATTACTAACAATTACACAGAGAACAAACCTTTCACTGCATGTTTGTAAGGTGAATTCTCCCTCAAACAAGAGTGAGGAAAGAAGTCTGGGAAATCCAGAGCAGCTTAGCTCAAACTAGGGTTTAAGACTTTGTGGTAACAGCCTATATTAGCTCAGCACTTAAGTCAGAATGAAAGTGCTTGCTGGTGTCCAGTTGCCTTAATTAAAAGCCTTTTTGATGTTAATTTTAAGTAAACAAATTCCTCTCAACAACAATGAACACATCATTAAATCGCTATCAGTTCCACAGAGTTGCAGCTCCATTCCACAGAATAACCACAGATTCTCACTAAATTTACTGTGTCTGTCTTTCATCAGTTGCTCTTCATTGCTCAGCCTTATTCCTTTCAGACCCTATCACCTGTGATGGAGAGTGTCACTAATGTACTTAAGAATCGACACATTATGTTTCATCTTCCAAGCACTTTAACTTCAAAGTACACTACAAATCAGCTAATCCTCATGTTATCCTGCTGGGTGGAGGAACAAGGCCCCCAATTTTGCCTCCATTTCCCCAGCTGCAACAAAGTTAAGCAGCTGGCCCACAAACTCAACATCAGGCATAAGTAGAAACATAAGCAGAAGACAGAAGGCCGTAAGGAGAGTTTTGCTCTCAGACACTGAAGCCCTTCTGCCCTCTCTGTGAGCCTCACACTTTTATTTCTGAGGTGGTGGTGTCCTAACTCAGAGGCTTTTTCTCCCTTCTTACAGTATTACACTCTGCAGCCTGCCCAACTCTAGACTGGAACTTCATAAAATGATGAGATTTCCAAAGACCCTTGTGAAGAAGGATTTTCAGGGAGGAACAGAGTACTTGTATTCTTAATTATAAAACATCAATTTGGTATCAGAAAGGCAAGAGGCATTTAATATACAGCTAGCATTCTAACCTCGGGGTCTCAAGAGGTAGAGGCTAATACAAAGCTTTCCAGATGAATCACTCGTAACCCCACATGGGCCAGAAGAGTCTGCTGTTCCCTCTTGCACAAAAAATGCGAGCACTTCACATTTCAGAGGAAATACAAAAAACAGCATGGCCTTCCAGAAAAGCATCAGATGGATTTGTGCTTTTTTAAAACTCAGACTAAAAAACCCCACAAACAAAAGCAACACAGAGCAAAATAATAATTTAATTTACCACTAATCAAATGCACACAGGACACAGACAGCATAGAGAGCAGTGCTTACATACATTACCCCACCCCTCCCTTCTTCCCTGGCCCAAATTACTTTGTTCCCTATTTCTCTCCCTCCTTCCCCCCAGCAGAACAGGGGGACAGGGGAGGGGGTTTAGAGTCAGTTCACAGGCCGGTGGTTCCTGCTGTTCCTTCCTCCTCAGGAAGAAGGATTCCTCACAGTCCTCTCTGGTTTCCCCATGAGGTCCCTCCCATGGGAGAGAGTCCTTCATGATCATCTCCTCCATGAGTCCTTCCTATGAGCAAGCTGCTCCAGTGTGGGCTGCCCACAGAGTCAGGCTGCTTTAGGAACAGCCACCTCCTTGAGCACGGGATCCTACATGGCTGCAGCTCCAAGTCCATGGACTGCAGGTCCACATTCAGCCCTCCTGGGGCCTTCAGGGGATGCTGCTCCATAAGTGCAGGGGGGCAGCCTGTCATCTTACCATGGGCTACTGGGGAACTTCTGCTCAGGCACCTTCTTCCCCTTCTTCCTCACCAACCTCAGGATGTCCACTCCAGCACTGCTCTCACCTCTCCAGCTCAGCTCTTCCTCTCCTGTCTCTGCTTTCAGGTCTTATATCAGTTCCTTCTTATGTTAATTGCAGAGGCACATCTATTGTCCTTCTAGTGGTCTGGCCTTGTCCACCTGAGCTGGGGGAGCTTTTAGTAGCTTCTTACAGAAGACACCTCTGGGACTCCTCCCCTGCTACCGAAACCATGCCAGAAACAAACCAGCACACCTCCTTTCTAGAAATAAGGATAAAACTCTTGTCTCTTTTGAACCAAAATATACACATATACAAAACCCCAAAGGTTATTTTTGTCTTTGCTACATCACTCTGGAAAAAAACCTAACAGTACTCACATCTGCAGGAAATACCCTAGTTCATAAAACAACAATTAAGCCCTTGGGTTGCCAGTCTAGAAAAACAATCTACCTCACACCAATAACAAAGCCAAGAACTGAAACAATCCCCTAAAAATAAACACCATATACAGCATTTTGTGTTCTATGGGGTTCACAAATAGCATAAATATTTAACAAACCCTTATAACTGATACTGTTCGATTCTTTGGTTCTGGATTTAGAAAGCAAGTCAAGGTTTCTCTCCCATCCAAATATTTTATTAAAACCGAAACATTCTTTCTCCCTCTCCTTCCTCACTTTGGGATCGGCTATTAAAAATAGAAACAAGAACAGCTGATAGACTATTTCCAGGAGCAGCAAGAAACCCCTACCTGAAGTCTGCGGGGAAGCTTCTACTTCCAAGTTGGCAGAGAACCGCTCGCTTTGAGCTCCAAGGACTCCAACAGGCAAAGACTGGTCACCAGAAGCCAGATCTCCTTCCAGCTCCTCACTGATTGGGAAAGTAATATCACTAACAGGTTCCTCCTTAATCTTCACAGGCTTTGTGTCCTCTGCTGCCTTTTCAGGGTTGACAATCTTCTCATACTCTTCAGAAAGCTGCTTGCTAACCTGTCAAAGATCAGTAGGGGTGAAAAAGAGGCCAGAAAGGTCACAGTGACTTCAGAGACACTGGCAGCAATTACATTGCAGTGCACCCTGTTTCCAGAATATTATTAACATCTGACCTGAGTGAAAAAGTAAACAAGTTATCAGCTACACAGGAAAGATTTTTTCCCCCTTTAAGAACATCTTCTGTCTTCTAACAAGGGACTTTAATAAGAGGTTTAATCCATTAGAACATTTGCTTGATAAATATGAGCAGCTTTATTTCACAATGATTATGAGGCTCAGAAGTTTAAACAGAGCATGAAACAAAAGCAAAGTGTGTCAGTCCCACTTTTTGGTTTTACCTGTAAGACTATCCCACATCTGCCAGTAACAAATTTACTCCAGCATTAAAAACCAACCAGCTCAGATACTCAGCAGCTCAGTAGTCACCACTGGGTAAAGCTTGGATACCTTCACAAAACACACAGAAGTTTTCTCCAGTCAGAGAACTGAAATAAATACAGGAATGAGATCTAGAACTACCCTGTACTTCTAGAAACTTAAAAACAGTAAGCAATTAAATTAACAATTTCAGATTTAATCTGCTGCTAACAAATGCTTGTTTATATCACTGAATCCCAACAGTCGGTGAACTGTGCTCAGGAAAAGTCCAGGGCTTTTTAACAACAGAAGCAAGGAGAAAGCATAGCAAAGCCTGTTTCCTCCTTCTAGATATACTTCAAAATACAGAGGGTACTGTGGACTTCAGCCCTGCATGAAGAACAGTACAAATAAGATAATGACCAGCTGCAGGATGAGAATGATGCAGAAAACCCAAATTCTAAACAGAGACATCTGAACAAAAACATTGGAACAAAAATTAACTGTTCGTTTTGGTTTTTTTAACAAAAACGTTTTTAATGAAGATAGATCTTGATCATGTTATTTTTATGCACAAACCTCTGAATCTATCACAATTTACATACCACATGCACTTGCAGGAGATTTATACTGGCTATGTAAGCCACAAGGTGCCAACCCTGGGAGAAGAGGCCTCTGCTTTAAGATGAGTTAACTGGCACTTGGATAATGGGACAAGGAGGAAGGGATGGCAGGTTTTGCCTTTGGTCTACCTACTTGCTTCAAGTCTTGTTTTTTGAAGAGAAGGAGTCAAATTCCCACCTCAATTCCTTGCATTTCTGTAAGTCCACAACAGGCAGACAGTCTTAAATAACTCAAATAAAATGCATAGGTTTAATTTCACAGAATATCTAGATCAAGAGAACCCATACCCTTATTCTTACAACCTAGGTTGATACGGCACCTCTTAACTATAGAATTTAACAGTTCCTCTTCTTCCTCCACAGAAGCACAGTCCCTCTAGAGTAGAAGGTAGCACCTGCGTGACAACTCAGAGCAGCACAATACTACCCTATACTCTTAAAGCTTAAGCAAGTCACCCCTTGCCTAAGCAAACACAAGCCACTGTACAGCCAAGTGACTTTTGTTCACCTGCTTGCTTGCTTCCTGGAATGACAAGCTGCTAAATATATCCCATTAAAGCAGAAAATTCAGTTAGTCAGTACAGATATTTTTGTCTAGGACATTCAAGAGGTACAGGCCTCCTCTTAAAACCAGACAAACCTTCAGCAGCACATTCTTATCCTCAGCAGGGATGCAAATGAGGCACTCTGTCTTCCAGTCAAAAAATCCTGCTTCTCTTTTCCTTGATGACTCCCCTTCAGACCCAAGAGGCTTTATAATTGGATTTTACTTCAGTAAGACACAGGACTTGCTATAGGAATAAACAATTGTACTGAAGGTACATTACTGGTGCCATCAGGTCCCTACTGCTCTTCTCACCTGAAGCATGTAGCTGTGATAATCCTTAATGCGGTGTTGCCAGAACTTCTGCAGCGAGAGCACACTGCCAATGCCCACTTCATGGAAGACCTGCTCCATGACATCAGGGAAAGGGGTGTGCCCAAGTCGAGCTTCTCGATCCACAGCAAAGCGCAGCAGTTTGGTGAACTTCAAGCAGTACTCGTGGGCAATGTCTGTCAGGGTCTCCAGGACACTCTCATTGGCACACTCAAAGCCTGTGTGTGCCAGGATGGTGGCCATTGACTGGTAGAGAAGCTGCCGGCAGGAGGACCAACTCAGTTCAGTCACTGGCTCCCCTTTTCCTCTAAAAACCAGAAAAGACAAGAACAGTGGACCTCCAAAAGCTGAAGGGAATGTATCAGTTGAAGAGATATTGTCAACAATAAGGTATGTACAGAGGGAAAGCAGATTGATTGGGGCTCTCCACAGCTTCTCCATTGCATACGAACGCTATCTAATATGGGTTTATTTGCTTTCCCTTGTTTCCTTCCCTCCCAACCAGCACTGCCAATTCTCATTTTCCTTTCTAATGCTGGAAGACTCCTTGAGTAATGCATGAATGTGGGATGCAAATCTTCTGAACCCTTAAGCAACTCCATTCCCACTCAAGATCTTTTCTCCTGGAGATGTGAATTAAATGGGTCCTTGACACAAACAAAAAAAGGCATTTGAAATAACATTAATGCAAATAATTTCCCCTCTCAGTTAATGACATTTCTCTTCCTTACTATCTCTGATGTCACAGGCCTACTAGTGGGACAGAAAGGCTTCTGGGATAGACAAGATCTGAATTTATAATGCGAGAGGCACACATCAAAGCAAGAAACAGGATACATGTACATTTCATAAAGGTACCCTGTAGCCAAAAGGACCATTTCCCTGCCCTCATTTCCAGTAGTCACTAAGCACCACACTGAAATAAGTATCTCCATATGGCACCCAATAAGTGAACATCAAGCCTTGAGAGGTTCTGCCACACAGCAGCATTCCCAAACCATGGCTTTGAGACCTTTGTCTTGGTATGGCTACAAGGGGAGGAGTGACCACAGAGGTTGAAGAAGATGGAGAACAACTGACACATGCATTTAAAACATAATTCATTTACAGTCAGGAAATTTCATTTTTCATCAAGATAAGTTAACAAATAGAAATTCCACATAGGAAAAAGAGAAGATGAGAGAAGGCAAGGCCTCTGAAAGAAAAACGTATTTCTACCACATAGCTCAACTTACAAATAAATGCATGTGATGTATTTGCCCGAATAAGTAACAGGGTCTTCAAATGCTGATGTAAAAAAATCTAATCTCCTTTCCGCTATTTCCTTTCATTCAGCAGCAATGGTAGAATTAAGCTACCAATTTCACCCTTCGTTTGTTTCTGATCAATTTCTCCCAGCAGCTTCCGCAGCCCACCCTGAGATTCGCCTCGCTCTCACCCCACATTACTAGTGCATCACCACATGCTCTTTCCAGCAACAAGATCTGATTAAACAGCACACAAACAGCATTGATGCCGTGACAAAATCCTCACTACTCCTGTTTCTCCAACGAGTGCATTAGGTATCCTTCAGTCTCACTGAGAAGTTTGGCCACAGAGCTTCAGTTCCCGATCCTCAGGACTGACCCATAGAAAACCACTGAAACACAGCAGTAAGAAAAGGTAACATTTCAGGGAACGGAAAATAGAAGGTTAAACTCAGCTCTTGAGACCAAAATAAGTCATTTTCAAGAACACCAGCTCAGCACTTTTTGATAATTCAAATGAAGGGGGGGATCCCACTGCAGATGATGATATTTCTAAGTGGACATTAAGAACAGCATGTGAATCTCAGGTCATGGAATCATGACAGTTATTAAATGTTGAAAAATTACTCCCATCCCAATTCCTACTCAATTATGTAACTGTTTTTTAAAGAAGACAGCCGGCGTTCTGACAAGATGAATTATAAGCTTATTAGTTCCCTTATAAACCAAGTGTCACCCATACTGCTTTTACATCCCACTCACTCCCCCCTCCACCTCCCCAGTGAGACATCTCTGAAGTTCACAAACATGTCTCATATAACACTTGGACCAGAAGGTTACAACTGAAAAAAAAATCAACATCAAACATAAAACAACCAGTCATATTTATGTCTATCAAAAAAAAAAGTATCTTCTTTTCTAACACATATAAAGGATGTATGTAGCTGTCCAGCAGCCATCAGCTGAGATCATCTTATGCTACCAAAACCACCAAACATTAGATTACTATCAATACTGAGACATCCAAAGAACCATTATTGACACTTTGCCATTCAATCAAATCACTATGAACAAACTTAAACGAGACACAGAATTTGACACGCCCAAGAATGATACTCAGCCACCTATACAGTAGAGCACAACAGCCATTTACCAATGCATATCACTGCTCTGCAGCAGCAGAAAATGTTACACATGTCTCTTTTAAACTCCTAGAGGAACAGAAACTAATTGCCAGCATACAAATGCAGCTATGCTGAAAGGAATACAATCAACTTGAAATCTATTCAATTAAAGACACAGAGAAAAGACATTTCAGGTACTGTACTCAAATCCAAATCTCCGCCTCTTGTGCTTCCTAAGGTCAGTCAATTACCTTTTGTTTTTCTTATGTTTTCTTCTCTTGTTTTCCTGTTTCCCACAATAAACAATAGAGGAAAATGATTAAAAGCCTGATTAGACAGCAAAAATTGAAATTTTGCAGATGTTAATAGAAAAGAACAAATGAGAAAATATCTTTTTTCCTTCATCTTCTTTAACCCTCAGGTACTGTCTGATAAGAATGATAACATAAACAAAACTAGCCATATAGATACATTTAGGTTGAAAGTAGCTATATAATGTCAAGCCTTCCCAAAAAGGAACAGCAAACTTCTTTTCCCTGATAATCACAGGTAAAAAACCTTGGTCTTCCATCTCATCCAGATACCTACCACCTACAAAAGCATCCTTCCAGATACTATTGTTATGCAGAATGCTATCCTCTGCAGCACTCACTGTTTTCCTGAAATGCTCCCTATCCAGCTACCATCCAGAGCCAAGCCTATTTAAGATATTATCAGGGTCATACAACTGCAGGTAAACAAGAGTGCTTTAATCCTTAAAATTCTGTCACCAGAGATTAACAAAACTGGCAATTAGGCCTGTCACTTGGAGGTGAACATCTCTACAGAACATATAGTATGAAATTTATCACAAATACTGGCCAACTTGTCATCCAATAGGAAAATCCGTATTTTTATATGCAGGTCACCAACACTAGATTATGTTCCAGACAGAAGTCTACCTGCCAAGCCACAAATTCATCAGTCTAAAAGCCCAGCCTTCTCTCACTGTTGCTAGCAAACCTGCCACATGTAGAACTTCAAAACAGAAACAAGTATCTGTCTATACAAACCAGGCTTATTTTCAGGAGTAATAAGGTTTCTGAACTCACAAGAGGCCCACCTTCTGTCTCAACAAGACATTCCTCAAAGGCACCATAATCCATTCCCCTGTAAGGCTGGCTTTTTTAGAGGGATAGAGATCTTGTGGCTCATTTCCCACGCAGTTACAATCAGGGGAAACTGTTTGGGCTAAATCAGTACAAAGATCAACAGTTGAGGTTCACTCAACTGTAGTAACGGATTGAAGTGCTCTGCTCCCTCTTAGGTGAGAATAAACTAGCAGCAGATGGAGGGAGGGATTGTTTTTCCTATGAACACATCAATTTTATGAAATTTTACATTGTGGAGTTGAACTTCTACCAAATGAGGTGCCACAAGGTTCCTTCACAGCCATTTCCCCCCAAAACAGTAAAATAAAGGAGGACACTGGGAAAACAAGATTATAGTAGCCAGTGCATCAAAGAACACAACACACTAACTCAAAACAGAAACTTGTTTCCTTTTGGAAAAGGATCTCTTTCCACCTCATCCTGAGCAAGCTTATTTTTCAATAGCTCTGCTATGTCTACTGAAGGCTGCAGAAGTATAATAGGAAGCTGCTCAACAGATAACGGCAAGAGGTAATAAATAACATTTGGAAAATAAATAGGAAAAAAACCCGCAACAGAAGACCAGACTGTTCAGAGACTAAACTGAAGTGCTTAATCCAGCAGGGGAAAGCACATTCTGCCTGATCTGATTTCCACTGATCCAAATCCTTCCCAGCATTATACCTGCTATCCCACCAACACATGCTTCCCTACCTCTGTACAGGCATTTCCTAACTACATTCCTTCTGCCATGAACAGTCTTCCCAGTGCAAACTCACAATTCAGTTCACAGATTAACTTTCAATGCAAAGCACTCATTCCATGTGGTCAGGAACACAAACAAGAGAATGGCAGAGATATGTTAAGAAACCAACCATGCACACACAAGAAAAAAGCATCTGAAGAAGCACATAGTGAGTAGGTTAGGTTTCTTTTGAAGACAGATCCATGCCAAATGCAGGAAGCTGAAAAGAGAAGGAAAAGCTAGCAGCTGCATTATGGTAAGAGGCTCCTGTTTAAATGTTAGTTTCAAGTCTACAATTCCTTACTCATTCTTAATCCGTTATGCTTTAAGCTTACCTTCTGTTTCTATACCTACAAAAACCAAGTGCTAATCCCTTATTGTGTATCCCAATAGCTGTCTTATGAACAGTTGCAAATCACCAGGACCAGATGGTAATTCACCCAGGAATACTAAAGGAATTCAAGGATGAACTAGCTGAATAGCTGTAGTGAGTCACCTCTTGCTTTAAACTGACTTGGACCATGAGGACCAAATACAGGCAAAGTGAAAACATGTTATTCTAATAGCTTTAGAAAAAATGTTAAGAACTACAGGCTGCAAAGCCTGATAATCTGGTGCATCAGGGACACTGAAAGAAATTATAAAAACAGTATTAGAGGACACATGGGTAAATACAATACACTTAGAAAAGGGTCCAGACAGATTCTGTAAATGGAAGAGCTGCTTCACAACCCTATTAGAGTCCTCCAAACCCATTAACAAGCAAGTATGTAAGACATACATATTACATGTAAGACTGTGCCTCGAGGATCTGTGCCAGAATCAAGGTTTGTTTCAACAATATTTACAAAAGTCTGGGAAAATGGAGGAGAGGAATAGTGTCATGATTAAAACTGCTGGTGGCACAGATTTTGGGGGGTTGAAAAGATCAAAACAAGTGAAAAATAGCAGTAAATTAGGTCTTGCCTCTTTCTTGCCTCATAAGGGATGAGGAGATAGAGGTTAATGAGATAGCGGGTGGGGCAGATGGGAGGAAAACCAAAATTAATTCAGGGAGTATACAAGACAAGACAAGGGTGTGGGGTCATAGGATGAAATTAATAACAAGGAAACAGAAGAGGACATGACTATAATAATTAAACGTATGGTCTGATTCAGGCTGACCACTCTTCTCCCCCCTTCCTCCTATGTCTAAATGTCCCTATACACTGCTTCTCAGACCCAGGTTACTGCCAAAGAAAATGGAATCAAAATACGGATTTAGCTGAATACTGCAACTCTGACAATGGCATTTCAGAAGGCAGCATAAAATTAAGCACTACCATGTTTTATCATAGGGAAGATGATCTTCCTTAAATTGTTTTTACACACTAGGAACAATCATCGACAAATCATATAACATTACTACTATAACACCAGCTGCTACTCTTATTTCATGTAAGTGCCTTAAAACATTTAAGGATAAACATGCAACAACAAACTCAAAGCTTTCCTCCTGGAAAAGCATAAATGTGTTTAGTTTAGCAAGCACACAATTAACTTCAAGTCTACACTGCAGCTTATTATAAATTCGCTCTTCTATCAAACAAAAAACATTTAATTTCGAAATTATCTATCCAGTTTCTACAATCTAGTCCTTAAACTCCCCCATGTGGTCGACTGCTAAATAACATTTATTTACTTGGACGCCCGGAACTCTCAAGGGACAACAAAAATACAAAGCAACCCCCAAAACACGGACAGAGCCAAAGAAAACTGAACTGAAAACTGAATCCAGTGGAAAGGACACAGCAGAACACTGCTCAGTTCTACAAGCCCCCAGGCCAGAAAGAGCAGGAGTCAGATGGCTCAGACTTTGTCCTTAAGGATTGGACTTCCCTTCAACCCTCCAGGCTAATTATTCCAAGAAGGATGCTGGTGTTCCTCCACAAACAGCACTAAAGAATCGCTCTACTGCTTAGAGAGACTTCACTACCAAATGCAACATCTTTCAATAAAATGAATTTTATAAAACCTCAGGCCATTAAAGATCTCAGTGGCATTTAACCGCTACATTACATTTTATCAGTGCACATTTTCCCCATTTTAAAAACTAAAATATAATATTCTCTCCCACATCAAGTTCATTGGTGCACAGTCTTTAATCTATGAACAGAAAGTTACACTAGTGAGGATTTATCCCTGAATTTAAATGCACATAAGCTACAAAGTATCATGAGATCCTGCAAGAAATGCAACATCTCCTGACTTTAGTGCTTGCCAGCGTTTAGAAAAGGAGGCTGTGGCAATACTTCATAACCAAAGATTGACTGCAGAGGTAGAAGCAATGCAACCTTCCTTTACGTTTTCCCCAGTCCTTGGCTGGTGGAACCAGTATAGGAGAAAATAATTCCCTTCACCCATGCTCCTCACCACCTCTGACCATGTTAACGCCAACAGGGTGAAATGTGACAGTTACTACATCACAGGTCCTTGGCCTCTGAAATCTTTAAATTTATTGTCAAATTATCTTTTTGGAACCTACAACTAGCCATTCAAAACATAATCATATGTCTCCCAGATTTCCAGCTACACTAAGGCAAGTTTAGTTCTAAGTGACATAAATAGAAGAGACTTCACATTCTAGAAGAACTTTTCAAAATACCACTGAAGACAGAGAAACCATGCACAGACATCTAGCGTAGCACTAACAAGCCAGAAACCAGCACTACACATCCATGTTTTATAGACAGGAAACAAAAGCACATTTATTTTAAACAATGTGCATGTCACCCACATGGGAGAAATCCAGATCTTTCCTTTTCAAAGCCTGTTTTGTAATGTGTATACCACCAGTTGGACCTTCAGCCCCGGGGAACTGACACAACTACACACATATTTATGTATATAGATATGTACTTCCTGCAGCTTTCCTTCAGCCAAGAACCAACCCGAAGAAATGCCAACACACCTGTAGAAATCACTCTCTGGGTCACTGTGCCTCAGCTGGAATGGCATTTTTGGGGTTTTGCTATCCAGGGGAAGCAGGTCATCGGGGAGAGGCGGAGAGGCCGGGCAAGCTGGCAGAGGTTCGTTGTCCTCAGTTTTCATGCCCTCTGCCTGCTGCTGGCTCTGAGCCTGGGCCGCGGCGATCAGGCTGCGCAGCCGCCGGTTGTGCTGGATGAGCTGGATGGTGTGGATGGTGAGGCTGCAGGGCTCCGAGGGGATGTCCAGCATGGTGGTGGGCCGGGGCTTGTTGGCGGACGGCTGGTGCAAAGGAGGGTCCTGGACTTCCACGGTGCGGAACTCGCGCTGCAGCAGGTCGAAGGAGCTGCGGTTGGCCTGGCTGGAGGAGACGGGAATCTCACCCCAGTAACGCAGCATTGTTAGATGGGGCGCCCTGTGGCCTCAGAGCCCAGAAGAAGGGCTGCAGGACAAAGGGCTCTGGCCGCAGGGAAGAGGGCGAGGCTCTGGGCAGCAGCACAGGCTGGAGCCGGGATGAGGGGCCTGCATAGAGGGTGTCAGGGGCGCTCGGGCCCCGCGCAGCGCCGTCCCCTCGCAGGCACCAGGACGCAGCTTCGGCGCGGAACGGACATCGATGCCTCTCCTAAGGCGGGGAAGGGAAAACAACAGTGACTGAGGCGGCAGAACTTTCTGTGTGTGACAGGGGCCGGTGTGTGGGGCTGCACGGGGGCCGCGCCGGTGGGGAGGGC
>NW_009953067.1:1195060-1217336 GCF_000747805.2 Chaetura pelagica
TGCAGGTGGGTCGGGGGCCCGGCGGTTCCACAGGTCCCGCTCGCGGGTTCACTCGTCTCCCCCCGTCTCTCCTCGGCGTCCCGTGGGGTGTGAGGCGCTGTGGGGTTGTTTCACTGGGTAAAGGCAACCGGGTGCGGGGAGGTTTGGGGCTGTGAGCTTCCCCGGCCCTGGTGCGCTCGGCTCAGGGCGGCTCTGCCGGGGCCTCAGCCTGAGGGCTGGCCTGGCACCTTCTGCTGACACGCAGAGGGTGAGAAGGCATCGCCCTTCGTCCGTGTGGTGTGTCAGGAAAGTAAAGCGTTAGTATTTCTCGGTGGTCAGGAGGAGCTTTTGTTAGGAGGAACGTAGGAAGCGCTTGGAGTGCCCTTCATGCACTTGAGAGGTTTTAGTTGCTCATTCCTCACATCTTCCCATGTGGCACTACTAAAAAGTTTTGTTTGCATTCAGCCTTTATAATACAGTTATATTTGAGATTCATCTCCCTACAAGCAGACAGTAACCCTCACTTCTCTTCCCGCTCTGTCCTCTTTGGGTAGGATATTAAGGCTGTAACAAAAGGCCTACTCATCCTACTTTTTGAAAAGCACTGTGGTTGTTTGTTTCTTGTTACTGTACCTCATCTGCACGTGTGTTGGAAATACTTCTCCTTTCACGAAAAAGCATTTCTCTGAAGTGACTGTGTGTGATGTAGGGACCTGAAGAGGACCAGGAGTCTGAGTCGGAGCTAACGGTGACACAGCTGAAGGCACTGCGTAAGCAGCAGCAAGCCAAGCTGGAGAAGAGAATGTTGGGAGAGGACTCGGATGAGGAAGATGAAAAAGAGGAGAGAAGAAGCGAGAGGAGTCAGAACAGTGACCTGAGCTGCTCGTGGGGAATGGGTAAGTGATGGTGCTCAGCTGATAGACCTCGGAAGGTGTTTAAGCCAGTTGTGAGTGAACATGAGAGTTGAAATTCCAGCTGAAGGCCAAGTGTCCCAGTCCAGTGGAAGCTGTTGAGTGCTGATTAATCTTTCTCCTTTTAAAATGAAGAGTGCTGTGACAAAGCAAGCTTGTATCTGGTGAGAATATGCTGGAGCGAGCTCCTTCTAAAACCAGGGAGAATAAACTTCACCCACACCTGTAAAAGGCCACAAACCTGGGAGATTAGGTTAATGCTGTGTGTTTTCTTCCCGTGATGCAGTGACATTCATCTGCCAAACTGCACCTTGTAATGGAGTAACTAATGGCAAAAAAGAAGCAGGGTGGGTTTTTCAGTTGGGTGCAGAAATAATATTCAAGGTAAGGGAAAATTTAGGATGATGTAGCTGATCCTTCTTTCAGACTAATGAAAGGTGAAGTATAGTGGTGTTCTCTTTATTTTATTGCTTCACTGTATTTTTTTGCACTTTGTATCTTTTCTAGGAGAGGATGCTGAGGAGGATGAGGTTGAAGAAAATCCTATTGCTGTCGATTTTCAGGATATACAAGATGCTTTTTATATGAAAGATCCTAGGAAGGCCTTGCAGGGCTTTTTTGACAGAGAAGGTACTTTTTTTTTTCTTAATGAAATTTGTTTGATTCTATTTAGCAAAGTGTGATGTTTGTGCTTGTGTTTTCCTTTGGGAATTAAGGTGTGGAAGATAAACCTTTTCTGTTACGTTGTGGCTAAGGTTTTTTTGTTTTGTCAAGTTTGAGGGAGGTGTTTAGTTTTTGTTTTAATAAAACTTAGGTTACCCTTGTAGATCTGAGACTTGGTTGGTAACTTCTAAACTGGGAGCTGCAGAGAGCAACTTGTATTTTTCTGCAGTGATAATCAATCCATACTCATGTTTTGAAGCTGTGCTGAAAAATTCAAACCCATCACATTTCAGACTGTTCTGTTTGGATATTGCTGTGGTTGTGAGATAGAATGGGAAAGTATAAAAAGACAAAAGACAATAATTAATTGATTTAAACTTCTAATGGTTGCTAGTGAAAGGTAGATTACTTACTTATTTGCTAAAGTGAAAAGTTAATCTTCAAGGTAAATAAAATCTGTGAATCCAGATTGCAAACTGTCATGA
Source organism: Chaetura pelagica (assembly GCF_000747805.2). NCBI lineage: Eukaryota > Metazoa > Chordata > Aves > Apodiformes > Apodidae > Chaetura > Chaetura pelagica. The sequence goes on from NW_009953067.1 coordinate 1,197,099, forward strand.
CTTCTGTGTCATTTACTTTAATGCACACAGATGCAAGATTGTTTTTTATTTGTTTCACGTGTTTTTGTCTGAAAAAGCCTTGATTGTGGAAAACAACCAAATGAGCATAGTACCAACTGAAGAACCCATAGCTTTTCCTTTTTCTTTTTTCCTTTTTCCTTTTTCCTTTTTCCTTTCTTTTCCCTTTTCCCTTTTTCTTTAAAGGGTAGTTCAGTCCTTTGATATATGACATGGGCATTTTATATCTTTTGTTTATGACTTTCCTCTGTGTTGTGAAGATTATTCCTGCTTATTTCAATTTTGATAACTGTCAACTTTATTTGACTTCCTCTCTAGGAGAAGAGTTAGTGTATGAATATGATGATCGTGGGCACAACAGCTGGCTGTGCAGGATCAAGTATGTATATCTCCAGTCATTTTTGTACAGAGAAGCTGGCTTCACTGAATTCACAAACAAAAGTTGAAAAAATTGTATTTCACACTTGTCAGGGAGGCAGGCCAGCTGGAATGAGACCAAAGCCCTGATACTGAGACAGAAGTTCAAGGATCAGTACCTAGATCAGTGTCTGCACTTCTATCTGGCCTGGCAGCATTTGGTGTTCCTTAGAGTTGAAAATCAGAAAAGCAAGAGTCTGGATTTTTTCAATTCCCTTTGTTTTGTGAAACACATGAAATTAAAATACAAAAAAAAACCCAAAAAATTTCGAGACAGTATCTTTTAATTCCTAAAGAGAGAGAAAAATAATTCTACAGTGTGCCCAGTTTCAGTTCTTCTATGGTATAAGGCAGATGGGTTCCTGCAAGAGGCCACTACATCATTATTTTTTTAGACAGGAGAAGGTGAGGTAGAAATTAAGTCAACAGGATAGATATCAACATTTCAGTGATTGCACTGCTTCAGAAATCTTTGCTTCAGTATGGTATAAAATAGTTGTTACTGGTGTTACATGGATGCAAGGTACTGGTGCTTGAAATTATTCAGATATTGACGTTTAACCTTTTAATGTCTTGTACTCTTAGTAGAGTGAATATAGGAAGAATTACTGTTCAGGCTAGTGAAATTAAAAAAAAAAAAAATCTTACATAGTTTAGGAAGTCCCTGTGTATGTTTTGATTAGTACTGGATAGAATGAAATGTGAAAATACTTCACCCACAGAAAAAGATGAGTGAAATGGAAAGAATAATGTCAACATGATAAATACAGTATCTGAGTAGCACCTGAGCAAAGCTTTTTGTATTGGAGCTGTCCTCTGATCCTTCAAACTGAACAGGTTGCCTGTGGATGATGCATCAGGGAAGCAGCTGGTGGCAGAGGTCCTCCATTCAGGAAAGAAGAAGGAAGCAATGGTACAGTGTGCAGTGGAAGCTTGCAGGCTACTCGATGCTCGGGGAGTCCTGAGGCAAGAAGCAGGTGAATAACCAGTGAAATGCTGTGGTGGTTCTAAAAGCCCTAAACTAGGGATTTGAGATTGTTATCTTGAATGTGTTTTATTGCTCAGTGGTACGCAAATAATTTTGTTTCTTTCCCTCTCCCTTACCTTTTCCAGTATCCCGAAAAAGGAAATCAAAGAACTGGGAAGATGAGGATTTTTATGACAGTGATGATGACACCTTCCTTGATCGAACTGGTGCTGTAGAAAAGAAACGTCTGAACAGAATGAAAAAAGCTGGTAAAATAGAAGAAAAACCAGAGACTTACGACTCCCTGGTAAGAAGAATTATTACGACACGCCAGGCGTGTTCTCTCTTGCAGGAATTATTACTAAGAAGGAAAAAAAATATTTCCTGATGTTTTTGTTAGCCTGAACTCTCTGTAGCATTTTGAACCTTTATATATCAATTGGCCAAGTTAGAACAAAACCAGACTAGATTTGATGATTGTAGAATGAGAGTCTTTCTAAGCTTTTGAGAGGGGGGGAAAAAAATGGGATAAAAAAGAAACCTTAGACTTTCTTAACAACAAAAACAGGCTATTTTTTATTCCAATTTACTACTCGGTATCCACATCACAGAAGCCATCACAGTGACTGCTGCCTTAAGGAAACAGGATGACTGGCCAAAGAGAACGAGCTACCCTGTTACCAGGAAGTGTCCTGGCTTAAGACCAAAGCAGTCTGCAAAACAATGTAGTCAGCAACTGCTTTTTCTTGCCTTTTCCATCCTCTGGGTTCAATCCTTGAGTTCTGCCATTGTGTTCAAGACTTAATTTGTCATAAAATAGGGGAGGTGAGTGGACTTTGTAACTGAAAAAAGTGGGGTGTTGTTTTTTTGCTTTGTGGACAACGTCTGTAAATACCTGAAAAATTTGGCTACTTTAGTGAAGTGGAAACATACTGCCTTGCTTTTGCCTGTGTAGTATTGCTTTCTGCTTAATGGATCACAGACACAGATGAATGAAGCACCAGAACATGTTCCTTTAAAAACAGTTGTAAACCATCAGAAAATAATTGCAAGCTTTGAGGTACAGAGAGCACAACCCAAAGAAAGATCATGTTCTGCTTCAAAGAATAAGCAGCCTGGACTGACAGGGAGATACCAACTAGAAGTTCTAGGCAGACAATAGGATGTGGAGGAGCAGGTGTAGGGGGGGTTGGAGGATGACAGTGGTGATACAACATAGCTGGAGAAGCATTATACATATTTTTGTGTTTCAGAAAGAGCAATAGGACAAAAGGAAATGGGGTCAAGCTGCACCAGGGCAGGTTCAGATTGGATATTAGGAAAAATCTTTCTCACAGAAAGAGTGGTGAGGCATTGGAACAGTCTGCCCAGGGAGGTGGTGGAGGCACCGTCCCTGCAGGTGTTCAAAAAAGGGGTAGATGTGGTGTTTTATAAGATGGTTTAGTGGTTAGGGGTTATAGGGCAGACAGTTGGACTTGATCTTGAAGGTCTTTTCCAACCCTGATGATTCTGTGTTTCTGTCATTATTTGAATGGCATGTAAAAGCACTGATAAGTTTAGGAATAATCTACACTATATTATTGTCAGCCCAGAAGCTCCTGGTCAAAGATCAGAAGTTGAAAAAAGGATGTAATTTGGTAGGATATTTGAGTAACTCTTTAAAGGGGATTGTAAGAAGATAAGATTTTCTACCCATGTTGTTCTTTCATAGGTGGCAAAGCTAAACAAAGCTGAAAACGAGCTTTCTGAGATAACAGAGAAGCTGAAGACTTCAGGGAAAGGTAAGGCATGAGGTTATTTGATCTAAGTGCTTTCCGTAAAGAACAGTAATATCATGAATATCTGCAACATCTAGGCTTAGGGAAGGAGGTGAGTCTACAAAGCTTCTGGAGCTTAAGAGGGGTGAGCAGTATTACTGTTTATTTGCCCATATCAGTGAAACTGACCCAGTTGGAGGAACACTTCTTTTCTTCTCCCTTCCAAACCATTTGCAAGGGAAGAGCGAACAGCTGATAGAAGAGACAGTGTCTTTTATTTTGCTTCTCTCATTGCAAATGCACCTTAGAAAGGAAAGGTGGGAAAAGAGAAATGTGGAGTCAAAGCAGTTAATGCTTAGCCTAAGCCTTCTAATTTATGAGGGTGCCATTCAGGTTCTAGGATTATGTCTTTGCATACAAAGGCAGAGCTCCCAGAATGGGGACTGTATCTGGTGATGAGTTAGATTTAAGAGCTTACATACAATTACTACACAAATAGCTGCATTTTGCTTTCTGTTACTGCTGATGTCTTGTGGAATCAAAGGGAAGGGATGAAGGGAATGTGTTTAGGCAGGTTCTTCGCACCAAAAGCTTTTTAACAGAGTTGGCATTAATAAAAGTTGCAATATCAGTTTGTCAGAAGAATTTGTCTCCAGGAAGCCTTGCAGCAATCTGACAGCTGGGATATCTTTTGTGCATTATACGGGTATGTTTCTCTCTAATAATTCAGCCCCACACTGAAACTCATTTGTATCAACAGTTTGGTTGGTGATTGATTATACCAGATCACTGTTCAGAAAACCTGGCTGTTCCACTGAGCATTCTAACTGATGGGTCAGTTCTGTGTGTTTGAAGGAATTGTTTTCAGCATGACTGTACTGATAAGTAGTTAAAGATTGACTAGCAGGTGGAAGCACATGTTTTACATTGTCTGAGACTTGTAGTTTCAAGCTTTCATGTGTTATGATGCCGTTTGTTTCAGCTAATACTGTTTCTCAAAAAGACTGTCAAATCATATTATAATAGGGGCTGGGAGAAGGAAGAATCAGTTCATTTATAGACTTCTACTAACAGCATATATTTTGATATATGTTATCATGGTATGGTAAACTGTAAGTGGTTACACAGCTAGTTTAGAGCATGGGAAGAATTGTGGTTTCAGCACTTACTGCAATACAGTGTAATTCAGTATTGGAGGGGAATCTTGTAGAAGCAGACCAGGATAAAACAGTGAATATTGCATCATCAGTTACTTTGTGTGTGTGTGTGTGTGTGTGTGTTCAAGATACTTGTGTTTCCTCTTGCTTTCTTTGGATGCCTTAGGTTAATCACAGCTGTTGAGTACAGGTGTAAGCCAGGAGCATGTGTACTCATCATGGGCTGACTCTCACCACTGTCACGAGCTATCTGGCAAAGCTGCTGCATTACATGCATACCTTAACACACTTTTGCTTGCTCTGAATGATTATTTGTAGCCTAAAGGCAAGAGTGTGGAGAGATCAATGACAGAATGATAGGCTAAATTGCAACACCTCTTGGAGGAATTATATAATTACCTAAGATTGCAGTAGAAGTAGAAGTTCATAAATTGTTCTCTGGAGTTCTTTAGAACTAACTACTGATGGACTGACTTGGCATTTCTCATTCACTGGTGCAGCTGAATGAAAATCAAGTAATAAAGCTCTTCAGTCTCATCTTTGGTTGCCAGTTCAGAAGAAAATTATCAATAAATTGATGGTGCAGTAAATAGCCCTATATCTTTTCCCCCTAGAATCTAGAGTGGAATAGCCGTGATTGATTCACCTCCTAACAGCATCAAATTTTACTTCAGTAGTGTGGAAAACTGCTGCAACAAATACTGAATGCTAACAGTAACCCTGTAAGCTGATTTACCTAATTTTACCACTGTTGGTGGAATCAAGAAGAGAATTGTATTTGCAAGAAGGATAATCTGACTTGCTGAAGATCACTCGCTGACTGAAGCACCCTGACACTGTTCTGAAGCTAAAATTTTGTGTCACTTGCCTCACATTCTTATATGCACTCCAGGGGTAGGAGGCAGCATCACATGGTGATTCATTTTGAGTTTTGCAAATGTTACTACCTGAACATTCCATGAAAGCCTAAATGGGATTCTCGTTGCAGTGCTGTGGGATTCTTTGAAGCTGTATCTATTTTAGTCTGTGACTACAAAAATAATCTGTATGTCACTTTCTTAGGAGCAGCAGATACTGAAATGAGATGACCAATGTCAGATAAAGATACTTCTAAAGAAACATTCAACTTTAAGAGAGGTTTTGTAATATGAGTGGATTAAGGTTTCCTGTTTGGCTTTTGTTAAGATAAATGCTCTCATCTTTCCAGGACTAACAACCTTTGTTATTTCACTATTCAGTAGAAACTTGCAGAGAGGATAGTTTTTCATACATACCTTATTCTATAAGGGGTGGGACTTGATGAGTACACCTTTCATCTCCCCCCCAGTAACAATGCCTTTTCCCTTTATCTTGCCTAGTCCAGTCCCAGCCAGCAGCCCAAGATTCCTTGGATGAATTCATGACTGAAATAAAATCAGGATCTGCTTTAGACAGTGTGGCACGGAAGAAACTTCACTTGCGGTCGTTTGAACTGAAGAAAGAGCAACAGAGACTGAAAGGATTAATAAAGCTTGTCAAGCCTGCAGAACTGCCTGCACTGAAGCCCCAGTAAGTTTTGGCTGAAGTGTAAAATGATTGCTTTTACCATTGCTATTGTCCACGAGCAGTTGTGCAAGCCCAGTTAGCAGACAGCTTTCCAAACACAAAAGCAGGACAGCCTTCCAAACTACCTGGCTCATCTCTTTACAGAGCCGATGTGCCTTTTGGCCACTGCTGCATCTATGGTTGAGGCAGATGCCCCACAACACTGCAGTCAGATAAGCCCATGTGGGGGGTATGAAGGGGAAGGGATTGCAAGCATGATGTCAGCTTTGTTAATTTTATTATTTTTTTCCCCAACTTACATCCAAAAGGAACTGGAAAATTTTAACAGTTATTATGTGCAACATGAAAACCACTTTCACTCTGTGAAATGTACCTGAGGGTCAACTGTAGTGGCTGTTCAACTACTGCCTAGCAATGCTGCTGCAATTCAAGTGCACGTGGGCTGGGGTCATCATTTCCTAGTGGCAGCTTGATTAGAGATTTAATTACTTGTTTGCTTGAATTGAGGCTTGGCCTCCCAGTGGGTTTTTATATATACAAATGTAAGTATGTGTGTGCAATTACATTTGAGGGAGTCTGTGTGCTACAGATACTTAGTTGTTTTGTTTTTTTTTCTTCCTGTTATGGCATCCTACACCATGGATGTAGGATGGAGGAGTCATCTGCAGCTTTCTCCTTGGGTGCTCCAAGTGAGAGAGGAATAAAAGAGTTTTTTTATATATCTACTTCTAATCTGCAGACTTACTGCATTTGTTAATATAAGACTTGTTTGATGCTTTGAACGCTGTTTTCCTTCACATCTAATTTTTATTAGGAGTTACAATCTGGAAGCAGACAGCAAACCTAAAAAGATTGCCCTGCCCCTCTTTGGTGCAATGAAAGGAGGGAGCAAATTCAAGCTGAAAACTGGAAGCCTTGGGGTAAGTTTGACCCGTAAATGCTGGTCCATTAATTTATTTTGTTTTTCTTGATCTTTTAGCTGAGATCATATCCAAGATTGATTCAGTTTCACTATCTCTCTTATGGAAAGACTGCACTCCTTGTCTGTGGGCTGTGGACCTATTTTTCCATCTTCCATCTCTACTAGTAACTTTTCCTTAAAACCTAACTAATTCTTCATCCTGAGAGTGTTTCCTTGCCAGCTGCTGTATGACAGTAGTATGTGCACTTTCTCCTGTAATGAATAGCTGTGATATCTACCTCCATATTATCTTAGCACTGATGCACAAGTCTTTCTCCCACAGAAATTGCCTGTTAAGCGTCCAGACATCCCTGAAAGCTTGTTAAAAATGAAAGATGACGGACCAGAGGAGGAGGAAGAGGAAGAGGAGGAAGAAATGGAGGAGGAGCAAAAAGTAGATACAATCGACAGCAGAACACCAAATTTGGAAAGTAAAATTAAAACAGAGGAAGAAACAGAAAAAGAAACTAACGCTACCAAGGATTCTTCTTGCAGTAACAAGAATCTAGAATCCCTTCAGGATGGTAAACCATTGGTTTTGGTTTTTCCAGTAATAAAGTTGAGTGTTACTGCTGAATTTCTCAGAGCTATGTGCATCTCCTATAGTGGAGTCACAAGTTCTCCAGCAGATTTGTTTTCCATAGATTTTTTGCCATGAGCCCAGAGTCTGTGTGCCAACGTATGAGTTTCACATGGTTCCAGTTCAAACTCTGCCTGGCACTCAGTTTTCCTTGCTTTTGGTGAAAATGTCCTGCACTCAGGAAAAGTCCTATTTTGATAAGCTCTGCTCTCATTCCATTGAGCATCCGTATGATAACAAATACAATATATTGTTGGCAAGGAGAGTGACTTAGTGAGAAGACAAATGTCTGTGTAAAATGTCAGATCAGTTTGTAAAGAGGAAAAATAACTTTAAAAGTGGTAATGAGGGACTATCTTCTTTGTATCTGTGTGGTTTGTCTCCAGTCCATCCTTTTCTGTATCACCTTGATGCATTTGAAAACTCAGTAATGATGTTTCTCAGTAAATGTGTTTGATGAGAGAAACCAAATACTGACTTCTTAATGCTGGACAGGTTGCTCTTCAAAAGTATACTTTAACTGGTCACAAGTTTTCCTTTAATATTGTATTGTGATGGACTTGGTGGATGAAATAGTTTGAAGAACTTCTAAGAGAAGACTTCTTCCTGAGACAAATGTAGCTAAGAGTTCCATTTTGAACTGTGTCTCGGAGATGGCAGTGCTCTAGTCATCAGAGTTAGTGCAGAGTGCTCCCCTAGCTCTCCTGTTTTTATTTTTTTCTTTTACAGGGGTTCATTTTCTCCCTGAGCCAAAGATACTAAGGAATAAATCCCAGATGGGACCTTTGCGAGAGCACTGGCAAGGTGAGCAGTATAATTTAGACTCTAATGTAGAACATCATGTGTCATAAGGAGCTGTTGTCATCTTCTGTAAGGAGCAGGAAACTAAGCCTAATCTAGAGCCTAAAGTAAGAATCTAGAGTCCAATGAAGGATTGTGTTTTACTTGGGAAGTGGTGAGTGTAGGTTGACAACAGGTCACTTCAGCTATGTTTCAGTTCTTGCTTTTCATGGGCATTAACTGCTTTAAGATCCTTTGTTTTCAACAAAAATAGCATGTGAAGAGAAGAAAAATCAATTCAGGACATAATGCTTTTTCCCCCCTTATTTTCTTGCAGTAGCCCTTAACGCTACAGAAGGACAGACCTTTCCGTTTATAAAGTGACAAATTCAACATAATGTTAGCTAGCATTCTCTTAATGACCCACATGACCCCCCTCTACATGTACACTAAAAAAAAAAATAAAATCCTCACAATTAAGACTCTTTTTGGTGTACTGAGTATCTGGGGGAGATGTGTATTAATTTTCCATTTTTTTCATAACTCTTAATAGCACGTTGTCCTCTCCATATAATCTTGTCTGTAAACGTAAGCCACAAGAGCCTCAATATTTCACAGTTTAAGTGGCAGAAAAAAGAGACATACTTGTATCTTTCTGTCTTCCTTTCACCTATATTACTATGAAATCACTTTCTCTTTAAAAAAAGATAATTTTGATCCTGCACCTTTCCTTCCTACTGTTTCCTTCCAAATCCATCACTGCAGTAATTACAGGTGGAGAATATCTTCTTAGAAAATAAACATCTGCCATTCACTAAGAGTTTGTTACAGAAGCCCAAATATAGGGTCTTATTAAACTGCGTTCAGGTAGGTGACTGACAGTGTTTTAAACATAAGCTAATCTGTGAAAAAAAAAAGATGTTCAGCAGTCTTAAGTATGAATTTTTTTGCAGCGAGTGTCTTGGGTTGCCTTTTAGATGTATCCATTTTTATGTGAACTCTCTAGGAGATGATTTCTGACAGAATCAGGCATTCATGATGTGTCACTGAAAAAAATAAATCTTCTTTCTTGTCAGCATCTGAGGAAGCATGTAAGGAACCAGAAGAGACATCTGAGAAAGTTAAGAAAATCAATAGCTCAAACAAGGTCAGTTATGATACCGTGATTCCTGTAGCTTAAGAGTTTCAAGGAATTGTGTAACAGGCTCATTATTAGTGAAATTGTACAAATTTGATGAGTATGACTTGATAATAGCTGTGCTCTTCTGCTGACTGAGACCCAAATGTAGAATCACCCACTGCCATTGGGCACAGCACTGGAGTCTCCCATGAGAAGGTAAAGCACAGCATTTCAAGCACCACAGAGGCTCTCAATTCAATCACACATTTTTTCACCTTTTCACTTGGCATTTAGCCTCTACTAATTGCTTCTTCTCCTGTATCACAAGTGTTATAGAACATAGATGCTCTCTGGGCTTTAGGAATAGCATTGCAAAACTTTCCTTAGAGAGTAGCTTGGGAAGCATGGATTGGCTGACACAGAACATGCTGGACTAAAATTGTAGCTAGTTTGTATTACCACTACCAAACCTCATTCTTCCCTGTAGGAGTGGAAAGAGGGGTGTCAGCTAAGAGATTATTGTCTTTTGCAACCCAATTTTTACTAAGTTTGAGTAGATGTACCAGACAAAAGTTCCTCTTGTGCATAAGACTTGTATTAAAATGTAAAGTATATGAGCCTTGCACATTTTGGGACACAAGGTTGTTGACTTCCTGGAGCTGGGAAGGAACTTCTGTGACAGCATCCTCTTAGCCAAATGATTATTGTGAGGTTCTTCCCTTTAGAGTGCATCCCACCCTTCTGCTGACTCCCATTAAAGAAGATTACTGTGACTGGTGGACCATGAATTCTGATAATTATTAACATTTCTTAGTGGTGGCCTTCTAATTTTAGACCTGTACCACTTACTTAAAGAAGCTGAACTCCCTGCAGCCTGTGTGTGCTCCTCATTAGTCCTGTCAAAGGACCCAAGGATTGAGTAGGCAAAGCCTTTAGAATTCTCCTTAGTTGCTGGCCTATAAAACTTGTTGATAAAGAAAGCAAAAATAAATTTATACTGTTAAAGCCCACGTTATACCATTCCTCATACTAATGTGGGAGAACAAGGCAGCTCCTCATGCTGAGGCAGTCAAGTCAGCACCTCTCGTCAGCACAGAGTTCACTCTAACACTGAGCATTCTCCAAATACCAGATGGCTTAGCTGTAGTCTCTCTCCCATCACAAATCACTTTTTCCACATGCTGTCTCTGCCTTTGGGCTCAGACCTTGCATGGAAAATATCAACCAGAAGTCAGTTTTCATCTTTTTTTTTTTTTTTTCCTCTTTTAATATTTGAGGAATAACTTTGAATCATGTAAAACTGGAAAAACAATTTTAAAGAGACTGTTCACAAGCCATATTTAAAAACTTCAACTCTGCAGCCTAATGTTTTGGAAAACATTAATCTTCTGAAAGAACTATTTTAGAGGTTAATTTGGGGAAGGAACATTTTTGAGGGAATTAAAAACTACTTCACCTGCATAACTTAAGACTGTGCCATGATGCTACAGAGTAATGCAAATCAGTGCAGAGTAGCTTGGATACAGTTTGAACACTCAAGTCTTGCACTCTGCTGTGGTATGATTTTATTTTTTGATAGCTGCCTGCAGTTGTTGAAAGCAAAAACTTTTTCCACATGCTGTCTCTGCCTTTGGGCTCAGACCTTGCATGAAAAATATCAACCAGAAGTCATTTTTCATTTTTTTTTTTTTTTTTCCTCTTTTAATATTTGAGGAATAACTTTGAATCATGTAAAACTGGAAAAACAATTTTAAAGAGACTGTTCACAAGCCATATTTAAAAACTTCAACTCTGCAGCCTAATGTTTTGGAAAACATTAATCTTCTGAAAGAACTATTTTAGAGGTTAATTTGGGGAAGGAACATTTTTGAGGGAATTAAAAACTACTTCACCTGCATAACTTAAGACTGTGCCATGATGCTACAGAGTAATGCAAATCAGTGCAGAGTAGCTTGGATACAGTTTGAACACTCAAGTCTTGCACTCTGCTGTGGTATGATTTTATTTTTTGATAGCTGCCTGCAGTTGTTGAAAGCAAAAGCTGTTGAGAAAATGATGCTGATGTGGCAAAACTTAAAAATCTAGGAACAAAAAAATAGTGTCAAGATTTGAATGGCAAGTGACCTGTTTCAGTTTGCTTTCAACATTTCAGTGATGCCAGTGAGACATGAAAAAAATTGGTATTCCTTTCTTTTTAAAAATGAAGTTACCCTTATATAAGTGAAGTGTTATATACTCCAGTTTGAAAGTCACCTTAAACCCACATTTCTCCATGGGATTGTGTGTCAAAATCTGTAAAACACTTCTTGAAAATCTTGCTCTAAAGCCTTTCCCTGCATAAAGAAATTCTTTGTCAACTGACACTACCAAACATTAGGATGACAAGATTAAGCTGTGCAGAAGTGGACAGTTGGTAATAGTCCTGTTTTGAGGAGGAGATTGAACTGGATGGCCTCCAGAGGTCCCATCTAACCAGCCATTTCTGTTTTCTGTAACTCTACTGGGAAGAAACTGGATTTATTTGTGGATTTGAGATTTCTTCTTTCCTCTGTATTTTTTTTTCCTTCTTAGAAATAACCTTCACCTTTCAGTATTTGTGTCTGAATTAGTGAGAGATGCAGTGACTGTGACACATTGTTAGAGGGTGCAGCACCTTAAAAATCTTCTTCCTTTTGCAGGTCCAACAACCTTATTTTTCCTCACAGTACCCAGATGATGACCCAGACTATTGCGTATGGATCCCTCCTGAAGGTATCAGTCATTTGCTTACCATTTTTTGTGTCTTGCAAGTTGAGAATCTACCTAATAAGTAGTCAGGATGTCCATGTGACTTGTTGAGAAGAAAGCAATTCAGACATACTTTACCCAGCACCTGATGTTTTCTGTCATGTTATGCTCCATATTAGTTGTGCCACCATGAAAGTCTTGCAGTAAAATACAGACCATATCTGTAGTAGCTTCATCTCAGTGGACAGATAAACCCAAAGTGTTTTTCAGTTTTGCAGCACCTGAGAGAGCTCACACCTTTCACACACAGTCATATGATGATCTAGTTGAAAGACAAGCTCAAATCTTCACTTGGGATAAGTGCTCCAGCAATCTTAGTATTTTCAGTTTTCGTAGAAGTCTGTGAAATCTTAGAATTTTCTTTGCAGATTTTTGCAAAAGTGATGAGAATATAAAGTTTAGCTCATGTTTTGGAGAGAAGTCTTGTTAGTGCTTTGGTGAAGGCACTGAATAATTCATGCATTCATCAAATATGTGTTAGTGTGGAAGAAAGTTTTTGCTTTGGCTTCAGAGTTTGTTCTTAAACACCATAATGAATTTGTAGTTTCTCTAAAATGCAAAGTTTATTTTCATGCATTGAGGTTTTCATAGCAAATTCAAAGCTTAACTTTCATTTGATAGATTCATTACTCTAATTTTGATAAGGCTGTTGCAGGCTTATAATATAGATAGGCTCCAAAGGAAATAAGAAAAATGAGAATAAATTTCACTGAAGAAAACTAATTTACTGAATCCTCTTTCAGTGAAAAGACTGCACTTTTCTGGCATATGAATACACTGGAACAAAATACCCAATTTGTTGAGGTCTGGTCTGGGATAGCCAAGCGAGCTGTGTCCATAAGAGGGAGCTCTTTTTTCTGTTTCTGCCTGCTAATAACCAGACTCTTCCGTCTGAGCTGGCATAATGAGGACACCAGTAAACAAAAGAAAAAAGAAGAGAACCACACCGAAAAAACAGGAATATATGATGTAATCTTGACACTTTTAGTAAGATAAAGAAGAATTACTAGTATAAAACCAAAGTACTGTTAGTAGTATTCAGTCTGAGTTGCCCTTTCTGTACTTATCTGAAAGGTGCTGCCTAGTGTACATTTCATACTTGGATACAGATTTATCCTGACAGGAGGGGGGGAACTTAATGCAACTCTTCCTCTTTGTCCCTTAGGTCAAAGTGGTGATGGCAAGACTCATCTTAATGAAAAATATGGCTACTAAGCTTCAAGCACTCCAGAGTACATCTCAGGTTTGAAGGACTGCTCTGTTTCGGACTCTTTCACCACACATGAAGTGATGCATAAAAGAGCTGGTTGTTTCAGGTGCTGTTCTAAGTGCAAGGGCATCAGCAGCCACTCTTGCTGTTAACATTCCCTGTGTGTCCTCTGTTTGTCTTCCAGATACTTTTTTAAAAGTAAAAGCCCTCACATTCTTCTGTCTCTTCTACTTTTAGCCTTGTCCTTTTTATTTGGCTTATACACCCTAGGTTCATTTTTCCTTTTGTAAATAAAGATATGCAAAAAGTATTTTGAAAAGGTACATCTCTCTATACTTACAGGATTGATAAAATTTGTGTTGGTTTTATGAAATTAAAATGAGAAACACTTAACAGCTTCTGCGGCTGCTGTTTGAATATACTTTCATGGTAAACACAACCTAAAACTTGAGCCATTGTTTTCTTTTCTGTGGAAAAAAGCTTCTATTTTGGAAAGAAGACTGTTTTCACTCCTCCCTCATGCAATTGCTGGACTACTTGGTGTGGAGTGAACTGGTAATAGTGAGCATACACTGCTATAAAGGTGGAAACATCCAAGAACTGAAGAGGCTTGCACTGCTTATCCTGAATCAGAGGGTAATGAAAGAAATGATGGAAGGGTATCCTGGAAGAGCTTATCATGGAGCCTGTTCTCCTATCACAACACAAGAGTCGAGCACTGTCTTAATGCAATTTGAGGCACACCAGCTCTTGAACTTCTCAAGAAGATAATTTTAAATGTCTATATAACTAGGTTATGACATTCTTCACCACCAAAGGTTGTTGGAGTGATGAATAATGAAAGGTTCAAAGAGCAAAGAGGCATCTTTTTAAAGAGGTGACAGTTACTGCTGCAAACTTTTCTTGGAAGGACCTAATCCTTTCCCCTGGACCCTGTGATGCATCAGTGCAGGATACAGGTAATGAAATTAATAAAGGGAGTTTAAATGTGAATGGAAGTAATTTAACAAAAGCGAAGAGCAGGTTGATGTCCCACATGTCTGAGGCTGTGGCTCAAGACCTGTTTGGGGTGTGGAAGGTGTCAAAGAGGGCAAGGGGTTGTGACTGTCAGGGCCCTGGGAGAACTGCCAGGCCTATCCCTGCACAGCAGCCCTTGTCTCTGAAAGAAAAATGGGTGGTTTTTGTTTGTTGCATTGAAAGTCAAAACGAAGGGAGCCCTGCCTGGTTTCTGGAGTTTTGATCACAGGCATGGAGTGTTGGTGCTGGCTCACCTTAGAGGTCTGTTTATGTCACAGACCGTGCTTGCAGCCTCTGCATTTGACATGCTTTTCTACACACATCCTGCAATTTTTCATGTAAAATCAGAGTCTAACAATATAGATTCTCCAGACCCACACAGCTTGGACACCTCCTTTTCATGGCCATGTTAAGTGCACAGTCATGCAGCAAGTACAGCTGCCAATGCGTAGAGCTATGAGTCTCATTACAGCCTGTATAGCAAAGCTCACTGAGATTTCTCATCCTAAGTACTTTTCCTGACCTCCCTAACTCCATTATGATGTTCACTGAATCAGAGGAGGAAAGGCATCTTGAGGTATCTAGGAGTGTTTCTTGCCTTAAGAATCTCCCAGGGTTTTTTTCCTGTTGGACAGGAGGACAGTGAGTGTGGTAACAAGCAGCAGGTCCTCAAACAAGGCATCCTGCTCAGCATGACCTTCTGGTGCACAGATGGCTCCTTTTTATTCAAGGAGCTCTTTTGCTCTGCTTAGCAGTTTTGCATCAGTCAGACCCCTCACTGTTGCAAACTCTGTGAGGCCTCCAGCAAAATGGAGATCACTGCTGGTGGTTTGGGACGCAATCATACAGCACCACTTTCTGCCTGTAACATCAGACGGACGAGTGAGAGTAGCTGTGTTGAAAGTCTGATCACATCTTGGCTCTCTCTTATTTTGTACAAATGTACTGGACCAGTCAGAAACTTTTTTGTCTGAATTCATAGGCTTAAATTAACAGTGGAAGACTCTAGTTGAAGCTGTGCATGCTGACAGCTTCAAGACAGAGCAGAGCAAAATCACCAGGATTGAACATCTGGCATAAGTCATCAGAAACTTGCTCTACACCCTGAACAAGAGTTTTGAGGGCTCCATGCAGCAATACCACATACAAATTAACAAACCTGCAGTCTTCCATGTATTACCTAGCCCCAAACCTTTGGCTGGGTCATTCCCACTGCAACACGTACTCTGTGGAAGCCATGAGCCAGACTGACATCCCCTCCACCACCCTTCTTGCATTTGAAGGTGGGGCTGAATTTCAAATACACACCCTGGGAGGGCAGTTGCTTCCTCCCTAAGCATGGTCTAACAGGACAACCTTGACTGCATGCTGGTTTTTCTGCCTCTCCTTTGCTGCATTGACCAATGGATAAGAAAACACACAGCAAAGGCTGTCTCTCAGGTGTAGCTGTAAGGTCCACCATCACTATGAGCAAATGGATGTCATCCCACCACCTGCCGTTCTCTGCATGACACCTCAACATCAGCCAGCTGTTCTGCCTTGCAAGGTCATTTCTTGATCCAACACTTCACTTCTTTGAAAAGCACCGCTTAGAGCGAACAACCTCCAGATGGAGCTCATGATGCACAGTCCTCACCGTACCTTAGGTCTCGCATCACAAGGAGGAAATCCCGGCTGCATCACTGGCATGGTCCCCTAAAACATGCTTCCTCTTGCATATCTGAGGAGAACTGAAACTACACCCATGCATGTAACCCTCCATTTCCTGTAATGGAAAGGTGCATTTATAAAGTCCTTCAAAGTATTCAAGACCTACTTGGTAACCTGCTTGTTGAACTGGGATTATAGTACCGTAAAAAGCTACAGGATGCAGAAAGATGTCATTAACAAGTAGACCATCCTGTAGCCAGCTCACAGGCCTTGCTTTAACATTCAAGAAGTGATTGTTTAAAGCTGCTGTTTCCTGCAGAGAACCCACGATTAGTTGACATTTTCTTTGCAACATGTGTTTACCTCATTATCATACTTATTTCCACTGCTACAAAACTTCCAGTTATGTATTCACCTAATAAATACTCTTAAATTTATGGGGCATCAATGCCCCGAGGCCCTTGAGAACCTAATATTTGGGCAGCTGCCTGCAAGGTATTTTGTTTTGTGGTGCTATGTGTAAAGCAATATATATTTTGATACCTGTGTAGCAACACATTCTGCTGTTCTGGGGCACTGAATTATGTGTGCACACTCAGCATAGCCGTAGCCATGACAGGGGGAGAGGGGTAGGTTTATTTTTTACATTCTGAAAACGAGATGTTGTCTTAGGAGCTCTCAGTTTCATTTTCAAAGTGAATGTGAGGTAAGATGTGAAAAATGTTATTTAAGTTAGAGGAAAGATCTATACGTCAGCCGGATTTGCTTAATTATGGTTTTAAATTGTGGCAGTGTTTTGTTGATTGTGCAGCTGTGTGGATGTATATGCAGGTGTATGCACACTTTTGACCATGAATATATTGCTTTGTTTCTCTGCTTTGACCTGCTAAATCACTTGAAACCCATCTGTGCTTTTGCTGGACCCAGTTTGCTGAAACGTTGGTCTTACAACATTTTGATGGACTCGCCTGTTTATGCTGAGTACCTGTTTCAAATCCAGTTTCTTGTAACACCTAGAAATGAGATATGCAAGCTAAGAATAGCACATGATGAATCCACCTGCAGGTGATTGTTTAAGGGAAGTCTAACTGAGTTTAGGCTCGTGGAACAGCAGATCCAAACTCACTGTGCTGGCCCACACAGAGTGGAAAGCTCACCTGCTCCCCTAGACTCAAGGCAAAGAGTCTGAGCCTCCCTTTTTGTAGGGATCATGTTTATACCTCTGTATATATAGATACACTTGCTGAAGTCTGGACAATATGATCAGCATGCAAAGTGTGTAGCACTTCAGTTTAAATGCAACACAGGGGGTCTGACAAAAATTGATGCCCATGTGAACTGCAAAATATTAATATGTACGGATGTCTGTAGGAGCTGGTGTATGTCATACAGAGTGAGCAGAGCCTGCTCCAAAAGAGCAGTTCCAAATGGAAAGATTTACCCAGCAGATTCTTACAGTTTCTTCTGTTTGGCAATTGAATATTTTCATGCAGAAGCCAGGGACTAGCAGAAGCTTTCCCTTGTAAATAGTTCATCCCGACCTCATTTGATCTTGTATCTTTTCTCCCACCAGACTCGGTCTGTTTCACTGCTGCTGGTGCTCCTCTGTTCAGTCGTTGCTTCTCCAGTGCTTTGGGTCCAGTTCAAGCTTCATTGTTTGCCATGGGGTAGAGCCACATTGTGCTGAGCTGCTTCCTTTGTTCATCTTCATCCTCAAACCCTGCTCCTCCACCTTAACCATACTCCAAAATATCCCCTCCAAATTCTTGTCCTGCTCCTGAGCTGCACAAGTGGTTTTTCTGGGAGTTTAACTTAACCAGAAACCAGTCTGAACCATGATTTTCTCCCTCCCTCTTGCTTCCTCAAAGAAAAAAGTGAACCTGAACCTGTATTTCAAAGTTTTGACCAGGATCACCAGTCACAGGGGAACTTGAAACAATTTTTTATTATGGGTTTTTTTTTTCAGGGTGCCTGTCTCCCAGCAGCCTCTTTTTTTCAGGAGCTTTTTTCTGGGGATCCCTCCAGTATCTATGGCTCAACTCAGTGTCACCTGGTTTAGCTCCAACCTCAGCCCTAGCCTGGCTCTGTAAGCCTGTGTGCTCACCACTGCCAGGAGATGACCAAAAAGGCTGGCTCCGAAACTGACAGCTGTCGTGGCCAGGAGGTCTATTTGCCCTTTGAGCAGAGCAGACTGCTGGGTTATGAGCTGGCAGTAGGAAGCTCAACAGGAGGCAGCTGGGTAGCTAAATCTCTCCTTTTTTGTCCTCCCTAGTCAGACCAGTTGGGGAAGGCCTGAGATTTGCTTTTATAAAGACAGGGCAAATAGCAGAGCCGTCAGCTCATGATAGAGTGGGATGATATTTCAGAGCCAGAGGAGTGATGTGAAAATGCATCACTTACTCGTTCATCTCCTTATTCCCCAACCATAAATAACCACCACATTCCCATTACACCTCTTCGAGAAACAGCAATCCAGACTGCAACGTAACAGCAAGGCAGTAACATCCTAATTACTTTTACATGCTAGGGTAATTATAATGGGCTCTGTGGTGGAAAAATGATTAAATTATTTATTTTCCAGTGTTGAAAGCACAGCTGTAAGTACACAGACCTTCTCTGTGCTTCCTCCTGAAACAGCTCTCTTGGCTTCTCAGGTGTCTCACCGCGAAAGAGATGAAACCGTTTTCTCCCGCCAAATTAGCAGATTTGCCTGAGAACTGTCATCTGCTCCTGCGAAGCAGTCAGACAAGGAGACATGCTGTGAAGAGCTGATGCTCTGCAGATTCTCTGCTGCTGCTGCTCAAAGCACATCAACAAGTATTAAAATGTTCAGGCTCAGGCCCAAGCAGAATCAACTACTGAGATTTCACCCTGATTCATTCCTAACCTCTGGCTTTCCTGCAACATTTACTTCTTGCTGCCCCACTTGCCCAGCAGTAAAATGTGGCTAATTTCACAGAAATGCAGCTGTACTTGATGAGCAAAACCTTGATCTCTCTGAAAGATACTGGCATTGAGCCTAGGGCTTTGCTGTGTTTGTGAAGAGCTTTGTTAGCCAGGATTGAAAGGTGCCATCAAGTATCTCCTCTGCCTGAAGATGTGGGGGTGGTGTTTGGGGTGGGAGGCAAAGGGGAGGACGACAGGATCCCACTTCTGTAGGAAAAGTCAGAATTCAGCTATGCTTGAAATTACTACAGAAAAGCTCTCTAGATACATGGATGGGCCACTGAGAGATACCAAATGCAGGAGATGCAATATTATTATGCCAAAAGTTAGCTGTTGTGGCACCTGGGTAATTAAAATCCCATCTCAGATCAGGCCCAGGTTGTTCTGCAAAGAAAAAAGTGAAGATCTGCTCTAATTTAGAGTATGGAGGAAAGGTTAGAGGTTACAGCTCTGACTGTGCAACTGCTTTCATCTTCTACAATGAGAAAAGCACAAACGACAAAAACTCAAACATCCATTAGGGAGAGAATTGGCTGTGTGGTCCACAGGTACAGATAGTTTAATCTCTTTTATGCCCTATCAGAAATAGATTCCGTGCCTGTGAACACTGGCCATATATTTCTCTCTAATAATCCATTCACAGCCTCAATCACACCAGCTGTGTTCTGCTCGGGGACAGAGCAACTATGAAATCCAGAGTATCTTTCCCAGCAAGAGGATCATCTCACAATCAAGCAGCTTCCTCAATTTTGCTTCTGTACTGGGAGATAAATGGGCTTAATTTTTCTTATGACTGTAAACCCAAGGTGTATGCAGCTGAGCCCAACTTCCAAGGTCTAGTATCCAAGAGCATTTTATGACAGCTCTTCTCCCATCCTGTAGAGCTGATCTGTGGTGGCTATATATAGAGAGAGAAATGCAAGGTATCTACAAACAATGTTGGTATCTTGTTTAAAAATTATATATAATATAAAGCAGATCAGATTACATTGTTATATCCTGCTTCCCCTCTACCTGGAATTTGCTGCAATATGTCATAGCTGTAGGGTTAACCCAAACCAGTTAAACTCTTTTAATAATGACTTATCTTTGTCTCTACTAGCTGCAAGGACTTATTTACTGTTCTGTTGTATTTTTTAACAAGCATCCAGCATTAACAGGACTTCATTAGAAGAGGGTTGTGGGTTTTTTTTAAATATAGTTCTTGCTCCAGTTTGCATTTTGTAATAACCATGTTTAAAGAGGAAAGAAATGTCATGTCCCAAGCCAGGAGGCAGGCATACGTCTAAATAATACAAAGAAACTGGAGCAATGCAACAGCAGGAA
>NW_009953067.1:1217371-1221965 GCF_000747805.2 Chaetura pelagica
CAGGAATAGGAAGGAAATGCCAGATCATCTCTGCAGCCACTCAGATTTTACTGGAAATAAGAATAGCTGGATTGGGCCAGACCAGGGCTCTGCTTAGCTTTTTATCTCTTGGGTGCATGGAGGAAGAACCATGAGAAACCATGTGTATGTGTATGTGTATATGCATATACGTATATACACATACATAGACATCTGTATCAGACTGTCCTCAGAGCTGCACAGTGGTAGGAGAGAGGCAACAGTCACAACCTGCATGAAGGGAAATTCCGATTAGATATTAGGAAAAGTTCTTCCCAGTGAGGGTGAAGTAGCATCAAAACAGGTGCCCAGATAGGATGTGGCATCTCCATGCCTGGAGGGATTAAACACTCAACTGGGAAGGGCCTAAGCAATCCGACTTTCTGGAGGTTAAACATGATCACCTCCAGAGGTAATTTCCAGCCGGAGTTATTTTAATAAATTCATATGGATATACATAAACATGCACAAACACATACACATACACTTTTTTTAAATACTCAGAGGACATATGTCTGTGTGTGGTACACACCCTCTTCATATTCTGTGTGGAAAAGGGTGACTTTAGTTGTGGCACTGTTGGCTCATCTTCTCAATGAAAAGAGAGAAGACCTTTTGGGCATGATCCTCCAGGCACGCTTGGTCAGCCACATTGCTCATACAAATTTCAGTGAAGGGATCATTCCTCCTGAACTGAGTAGATTCCCTGGCACAGGCCATTGTCATGAAAGGGTTTGCAAAATCTGACTTAGAATTATAATTTAAAGTCAAGCTGGAGAAAGCATGCTACAAAACAGATTTCCATGACAAGCTAAGCTGCTGGATCTTTCTTTTGTCTGAGTCTGAGTAAGTGTTTGGCCAATGGAGGAGGATGGTTGTTGTGGAACTGGGAGGTCAGATATTGGGGAAAATTATTACCTTTCTTCTGCAAGGAATGATAATGTGAGTGCTGTGTGTGAGGGAGTAAACAAGCTGTTGTCTCTTAAGCTCTGGTTTTAGTTCTTGCTTTGAATCCTATTACCTTTTGCACAGAAACTTAGTTTATTTCTACATCACTTCAGCCTGCAGCAATTTATAGCTCTTGTTCTTCCCCTTGTGAGTGGGTGGGAAGCTTTTATTTCAGAATCCTTTAAATAACCGGACTCAATTTCACCCTCATAAATTTGATCTCCAACATGCATCCCTTTCCTTACTAAATAAGCAAATATTTTTCCCAAAACCAGTTTGGCTTATTCCTAGGTTGACCTTTTGTCAACAAAACATGAAGATATTATCATGATTGGAAACACTTCTCTCAGGCCCAAAAACCAGGCAAATAAAAAGGGGAGAGGAGAAGAGGGAAAGGCTGGGGCTTAAAAACTTCATTTTAGAAATGTCAGCTGGGCAACCAAACAGCATGAATCATAAAAAAACAGCGAAAGAGGCAGAGAAACAATGTGTGAACAGTTATTGTGGTGAAAGAGCTGGTAATTCATTGTCTACATAACAAATGTGTCCATTAAGCTGGGAAATGGTATTTCACTTTGTCCCTGGGCACAGCCAGGGGTTTTCCAGGCAGTAGGCTGGGTTCAGATGGCACTGCCTCCTGCCATAAGGATGCCTTGCAGAGGTCCTCAGCTCCTCCACTGCCACAAACAGCTGGCACCAGCTTTGCCAGAAGGGATGCCAGGGATGCACAGGGTCTCTACTCCAACCCAGCTGTGGTTGCCAGCCTGGCAGGCAATCTTCATGTGCCACAGGCTTTGCCAAGGCACCCATCACCTTCCTTTGCCAGTGAAATTAAAAGTAGTGGGCGTTTACTCTTCGTTTCCCCAAAAAGGAATTATCCTGGCCAGGGATGACAGTCCTGCTGCCTCGTCCAAAGGCCTTCCAGAGGTTCTCCAGCCCTCTCCAGCCTCTGCTGGTGCCAGAGCATGCAGGTTTGACCCATGAAGTGGCATGATGACCCAAAGCAGCCATGTGTAATTGGCTAGCACAAGCTGGTCCCTGTTTTTCCTCTCCCAGTCAAAAGCCAGGCAGATGTCAAGTGAGGAGAGTGGTTAGGCACAGCCTGTTCAAACAAGCTACTTCATAAACCTAGGTAAAATTATTTCCAGAGGCTGAGAAATGCTGTCCCCATGACTTTGACAGTTTTAGTGTCATTGAGAGGAAAGGCCTGGGGTAAGCACAGGAGAAACGGTTCAGTAAACTCCAGAGTGGCATAATTCCTGCTAGGGAAAGCTTGCTACTTGTCACAGAGGTCTTCAGCAGCACCAGGAAAGGATCACCTACTTCAGTGACCAGAGGCCAGCTGGGCAGCCATGGGGGGCAGGCAGAGACTGGTGGCTGTTTGAGCTGACCACTCACAAAGCCACTCCATCCTGCTCCTGTCTTTTCGTCCTTGCTGTAGATAAGCTGTGTCCTGGTCTAGCCCCTGTGCACTGCCACCAGTGCTGTCATCAACTCCAAAATTACATAGGAGAGTTGGTGGAAGAACCAAATGGTGGGTGTACGATGATGCACTAAAGGGTCAAGATATCATAAAAAATATACCCAGGATCAGGCACAGGGCAGGTTATGCCCATTACCTGCCATGGCCAGTGGAATAAACAGGGGTCTATCTCTGGTTTTGTGTCCGTGTTACCACTTGCTATGCTCTTACTGGATGTCTCCCTGCCATGACAGAGGGCAGAGAGGAGGGAAAGATGAGAACATAGTTCTTAATAGATTTAGGGACAGGCTGAAGCTGTAAATCAAGATCTTCAATGCATTTCATCTCCTTCGCTTTCAGTATTTAGCAAGAAAACAAATGCATACACAGGAAATAAGGAACAGATGCGCAAGCACATCTTGGAACAACAAATAAATGAACATGCAAGTAAGCAAGCAGGCAAGAGTAGCAATAAAGGGTAATTAGACCACACAGGCACCACCAACATGGGGCTGTATCTCCAAATATTGCCAGTACCCAAGAGGGCCACAGCAAAGTCAACTCTTCCATTTTTGGTGGTGCTGGTCCCAGGGCCAGGATTTTTGCTGTGAAACAGCCTCACAGAATCACAGACTTGTTTGGCTTAGAAGGGAGTTCCAATATCCCTGCCATGGGCAAGGACACCTCCCACTAGACCAGATTGCTTCAAGCCTCATCCAACCTGGCCTTGAACACTTCCAGGGATGAGACATGCCAGCTTCCCTGGACAAGCTGTGCCAGTGCCTCACCACCAGAATTTTAAAACATTTTTTCTTTGCATCCAACCTAAATCTCCCGTCTTTCTTCTTAAAATTGTTCCCTCCCTCATCCTATCACTACATGCCCTCATAAAAAGTAATTTTCCATGGACTTATCCAGGGGAACAGCTCTCCAACACCTTGCTCAATCTGTCGCTGTTCCTTTTGCGTGGCCGTGGGGGGTTTGTCTTAATCTTCAACCACCTTGGTCCTCAGAGTGCTGGAAGACCACCTGCATGCCTTGAGGGATTTTGGTGATCCTCTGAGGTAGGAATCCTGTCACCTTAGCACAACAACCTGATGGAAGCCACCTTATCTGGGTTCCCTTTACTGGGGCTCCAAGCAGCGGAGGTGGCACCACTTCAGGAGGGGTGAGGGTTGGGCTAGGGGAACAAGAGAGGAGGGCTCACACTGCCTGCAGCCATCAACTGCAAAATTGCTGGTTGCTGGAATGGGCGAGCCTGCAGGTGGCAGAGTCCTGGTGCAGCTCTGGCCAGGCTTTTCTGCGCTGGGTCTGTAGAGCTCACAATGGCAGGGCAGGGTTTGGCTCTGAGTACCTGGATCACCTCCGGGCCACATGCTTACCATGCTCCCATCTTGTGTCCTTCATTTCTGCCTGCTGTGCAGTAGATCAGCATCTCTGCCGATGTGTGTTACTCAAAGGTCTGGCCAGCCTCTGCTGAATGAATGGAAGGCGTCACACAGCACAGTCACCAACAGCGGTTTGTACTTAGGTCCAAGTAAAAATTACACTCAGCTTTGAGTGTCTGTTTATTCCTTTGCATTTTCCCCAGTTGTTATTGCCTGCACAGCACTGCTAATGTAGGAAGGTTATGGTTTGTACTGTATTTTGCACCATTCACTGAGTTTGTTTGGGTGCTTTGAGAACCAAACGTACCACAGGCTGGCAAATACTGCTCTGCGTGGGAGCAGAAATGACTGCCCTGCCATAAGGACACCTGAGGTGTTTTAGCTGTCAGAAAAAGGGAAAAGCAGCAACACAAACTCAGCAGTGCCTGTGTGGCACTTCTGTGCCCAGCTATAGAAGGCCAGCTCTGCTTACTGAGCACTGTGGGACAGTTGACTCTCTTGGGTCAGCAGAGCCCACCACAGCTCCCAAAATGTCCCCACTACTCCACCATCAGGCCATGCCCATCCCTCTGTGCACAGCCCTCCAGGCAGCTCTTTTCCAGCTGTGCTGGAGGACTGAGATGGCATTTCTTTATCCAGGTCTGCTTGCAAAGTTACCCCGAGATGGTGTTTGACTGGGGCTTTTGCCCAGGGCTTGGGAGGTCCCCGCTCCGGCTCCCCACTGCAGTGGCTGAAGGGATTCAGGGAGGCCAGAGAGCAAAGTACCCTGAGCCTGCTG
>NW_009953067.1:1222001-1228648 GCF_000747805.2 Chaetura pelagica
CTGCTGAACTAGAGAGCTGGCAAAAAATACTAATGTCACCCCTGTGACAAGCCCACATCCCACTGCAGAAGGATAGGGCATTCTGCTCCTTCTGCCTCACTTGCTCCAGATAACGGCACTCTGCTTTCCAGCTAGACCAAAGCATTTTGTTAATATCCAAATTAATTCCTCAGTTCGACAGATAGGGCAAAGGTTGGGTACTTGTAATAATGTATCTCTGCAAGGCCTCCCTCCACAAGTTACAAAAGACAGAAGAATGCTCCTTCTTCCTTTTGCCCCTTACCTCCAACCACAACACACATTGTTCCTTCTCTGCCTCCTTTATCTGCCAGCTACCTCCCCTGGACCTTGCTTTTCAAGTCCTCATGGAATTGTTTTTTTCTCCAGATCCTCCCTTCTCTCCTCTGTCCCTGTACACTGCACAGATCACCTGGCCACGCACTTGGCAGGAGCTGGGCTCCATTAGGTCTCTTTAGCTATCATAGTCTTTCATTAGCTGTCCAGAGACATGCTGGAAGCACATCGCAAGCTGTCCTCCAGTGGTCAAGTACTTTGGTGGGATGTTGGCACGAAGAGCCTCCCAAGACAACAGGAGAAGTCTGAAAAAAGAGTAGCACTGAATGCTGGCATCCTAAGCACAAGTCAGGGTGCAGTCAGGAGGGAGGCAATACTTTCCGTTGTCAGGAGGGCATTTTCCTCCATCTCTTCCAGCCTTTTGCCAAGGGAACTACTTAATTTTTCCTCCATGTCCCCAGATGAAAAGGACGATTGCCCCTTCCTGCCAAACAGACCATCTTAATGCATATGTGTGTGGTCTCACAAGTCATTTTCCCACAGCAGCTGAAGCTTTTTGCTGCTGTGCAGAGGATTCTGCTCTGCAGAGCAGCCTGCTTGAGGGAGTCTTGCTCTTGAATCACAGGAGAACATGAATGGAAGTGACCTGCTGGATGGTATCTAATCCTTTGCTATCACAGACAACCTGGTCATGAAATCCTCTGCAGAGACCTATCCATAGCTCCACGGAGCTATTCTGGTGAATTATTTTTTAGCAAGAGTAACCTTTTCATTAAGCATGAACCCAAATCAAACATCAAGCACAGGTTTCAGTTCTGGTTTGGCGCTTCCTAAGCCAAATCCCAACAACCTATGATAACTCTGAACCTTCAAGTTTTCATTTCTCGCTATGTGTTACATGACTATGTGCCTCCAACCAGGCTATCTTGGTATTCTGCAGTGTGAAAATAACAAGTTTGCATTTAGCTGAAAGCCTCTACCCAGGACTCCTGTGTATTGCCAACTGAGTGGGTCCCAAAGTGCATGACAGGCTATGAAAAGGTTTCTAGAAACCACATGGGATCCTGCTGAGAAGCACCCTCCCCTGAACATATTGCAGCACTCACTGATTGTCTTCCAATAATGTGAGACCTTCATTTGTGAGACTCTTAAGGAAATTGCATCCAGTTGTCAATTGCAAAAGAGGGAATTTAAGGCATGCACAGTGTAATTATTCCCACTGGAAACTGCCAAAAACAACAAGGGTGGCATCCCATTGCTGTGAAGAAAAAGAAGAACTGTAGAATATCTGCTGTTTTGTGTTGCCAGGACTTTGATGTCCCATCTCCTCTGAGCATAGCCCTTCCTTGTGGCTCCCCCTCTGCCAGCCTCCCAGCCCCTCCAAGTGTCACACAGGGGAGTACCCACCAGGCTAGGAGGCACAGGGGAGCCCTGCCAGGCAGCCACAAGCTCCTTGGCTACCTGGTGTGGGAGCATGGACCTGTACTCTGGCAGAAAAAGATGCCTCAGGGCTACAGCACCAGCTAAAACTTTGGAAGGTCAAAATTTCACTTACAACATGTTATCAGCAAATTGCTTAGATCCAGGAAGGCATTTAGGTACCGACTCCTCCTGGATTTGACAGGGAGTTTGATGTGTAAATATTCTTGAGGATGTGTCTCTAAAATGAAGATAACAGTACCTCAAACTTTCACAGAGGTTTTGTGAAGAGACAGAAGGTCCACCTGATGAGGTGAGCAGCACTGGCAGACACAGGAAGGTATGCCTTAGGGGCATTGCCCTTCTACAGCAGGAGCTCCCAAGCAAGGACCAGAGCAGGAGGCTCAGTTCCACTGCTCTGCTGCTGCCCTGCTGTCCAGAGAACTTCCCATCCATGTCTACAAGTCACAAGGCTTCCTACTTGGGTATGTCACTGCTTTCGCAGAAGCCCTGCCACAATTAGCCAAACACAGCCCTTCCTGGATTGTCAAGCTGGACAGACCAGGGAAATTGCTGATCCATAAACTGTCCCAGGTTTCCTCACCACCCTCTGGGCTCTGCAAAATAACTTCTTCAAACCAGAGTTTGAAAAGATCTGGGAAGCAACACCTGGATCAGATCTAGGGTTCATTAATCTGTAAAATGTCCTGTTCTTTCTTCTCAAACCAAGCTCTTCTCCTCCCAGTGTAAAAAGCAAAACATAGAAAAGAGCTCTGGGGGAGGCTGGGCCTGGAAGAGGCTCAAAAGAACCAAGTCTTGTTCTTCTGTGTAGATTTTTGCTTCATACAGCATTTTGTATGTGTTTTTGCTCCAGATGTCAGCAGCAGAGCTGAGCAGCCAAGCTGCAGGCAGCAGAGGAGCCAGGAAGGCAGCAGGGCTGTCACAGGTACGCTGGCCAGGTGAGGTGGCCATCCCATGTGAAGGCATTATTGCCTTTTCCCACCCCCATGGCAGCACCCTGGCTTCACTGGCAGTTGCAAGGCTGTTCCCAGTCTGACTCTGCCACTCATTAAGAGGAGCTACGTTTCATCTGATCTCCAGTGAGATGGACAGGTCAAGTGAAACCCCTGGCTGGGTTTCTGAGGCCAGAACTGATGGCTGGACACAAACATCACAGGCATGGCACAGTCCTGCCT
This sequence comes from Chaetura pelagica, assembly GCF_000747805.2. Taxonomy (NCBI): domain Eukaryota; kingdom Metazoa; phylum Chordata; class Aves; order Apodiformes; family Apodidae; genus Chaetura; species Chaetura pelagica. Next base: position 1,224,911 of record NW_009953067.1, read on the forward strand.
GCTGCCAAAATGCAGGGAGCATCCCACTGATCGTCACTTGTACAGCGAGACAGCCAAGGATCACATCGATTAATCTCCAGCATCGGCTCTAGATTCCAGTAGTTGTTTTGATCTGTGTGTGAAATAATACCAGTGCCTTGCTGAAAGTGCATTTGTAGAGGTTTAACAGCAATTAAACTCATATGTGTAGCTCTCACATGGGAGCTCAGCTTCAGTGAATATGGTTTCAATAATCAAGTGGTATTTTGTTTACATGTCATAATTACGACATTAAAATCTATACACAAACCTCACTGGAGACAGAAATCTTTCAATGTATGGTGGTCTTTGCAGCCGACAGCAGGATGCAGAGGTAAAGGGTGACAAGATGGATGTGGTGTGAGCACCCACAGGATTAACCGACACCGCAAACACAGCTGAATACGGTCCCCAGCATCCAACACAGCTTCTAGCTCTTCAGCTGAAGGCTACTTCAGCTTGATGGCTGCCTGAAATTCCTGAAAGATGAGCACCAGTGGGAGACCAATTTAGGATGCTCTGTCACCCAACAGTCACAGCATGGATGAATTATATATCCTCATATAATGTGGTTGTAGGCTAGGGCTCACATTTAGCACGAAAACGATGCTCCCCTCAAATGGCAGGATGCAGGGCCCTGAATCTTAGTCCTTTAAAATTGCCTAGGGCTGCCAGAATGGGCTTAGAGATGCACAGGGGAATTCTGGAGCTTTTTGGGAAACCAGATTGAATTTGAGAGGACTGACAAAGACAGTATCATTCAGCATCAACTACCATAAATCAAGCACAGGTGGCTCAGTACCACTTCTGGTTCAAAAGCCTTCAGCACCTCCCTTTCTCTCTCTGGACCTGCATCTCATACCTCATGGCTGTCTTCTCCACCTGCAGTGTGAGCTTTTGGAGAAAGAAGCTCTGTTGGTACTGAATGCTTGACCCAGAGACTTTGCCTAGCAAGTGATAGTGCCGCAGTGGAGACACAGCCATCACAATTAGCCTAGGAGGCAATCAGTAAGAGGTGGTGGGAAGTATCTTGAGATCTTATTATCTCCCTCAGTTCTGAATGTGGACAACCCTGCCCCATTCCTGGGCAAAGTCAGATCATGATTGTGTGAACAAACCTCTAACCTTACACTGGAACTCGAGGAAAGTACTGGATGCAGGCAAGTGAAGGTGATAAGCTGTATTTTCATGCTTTTCATCTCTCCACATCACAGCTCATGTTTTTCCATGCTACCCCATCATCATCACCGCAGCCATGCTGCAGAGAAGAGTGACTGGAGACTGCCTGGTTGGGGTGTCCTCCTCCAGCCCCAGCCCAGGGGTTTGATGGGAAAGCTCAGTGTACAAGGCCTAAGTCCGGTGTGAAGCTCTGGCAAACCCCCTGCATGGACTCAGGCAAAGGATCTCACTGACAGTGTGGGTGCATCCTTTGCCTGCTGTGGGCGCCATCACTGCTGACACCTGGCACATCCCACCAGGGACATGTCAACCTCACCATGCTGGTCATCTGGACACCACTGCTCACGCTCTTCGGGTTGCGCTGCATGACCAGCTGAGCAGGATCCAAGTGACTGCGCCTCTCTCTAAAATCTGTGTCCACAAAAGAGAGCTAATTTCTTGTGTGTTGAGTCAATGACTTTCCTCTGAGAAGAAGAGTTGTGGGGAAAGGAACAGTCAGGGGCTGAGATTAAACGGTACCTCTAGTAATAAAAGTGAAGCAGATTTGCTTGTAGCAAGCTTTCCTTTCCAAGAGCCACGCCTGGATAAGCTCATTTTCTACCTAAGAGATAGCAGAGCTGTCAGGACATACTCCATGTGACCACACAAGAAAACACAGATGTGACCCCTTGGCTCCTAGGAACAAAGGTAAGGGGAGGGGGAAAAGAACTAGCAGGGGAAGAGAAAACAACAAAACCCAAATTCATACAGCAAACAAATGTAAGAGTTCCTATTTTTACTCATGCCTGGCCCCCTTCCTATTTCTTCCGTTTTTAATCTACAACAAATATCTCTGAACTGTGCTGAGACAATAAATCTGGGCCCCTTTGAAGACCTTGGGCGGCAGCGCAACAACAATACACTTTATAAACCAAACATTTTAGAGATTCATTTTCCCTTTGATCTGCAGCATGGTACCCCCACTGCACACGCATGCACACACCGACGCACAGACACACCCTGCTGACCCCACCACCCTGCCATCTGTTGTTCCCTGGCCACTGGTGATGGACATCAGAGAGGTCATAGCTGGATGCAATACGCAATACACACCCTCGCAGAGACGCACATGTGAGCAAAGCCTTTTTGGTAAAAGAATATCATAAAAGATGCAGCCACTCCAAAACCAGTGAACAGTAGAATACAAGGTCACAGTGGAAGAATTAATCGTTCAATGGTGGGAGCAGGAAGTGGTTGTAAGCAATTTTAGAGTTTGTTTATTTTTAAAGCACAGTGAGAGGAAAGGAAAGAAACTTTATTGCACGATCTCTTTCTTGTATCCCCAGGGACCATCAGCAGGGTCTCGTCCATGAGATCTACTATACAGACTTCAGCCCCTGAACTAGCAGGGTAAGCAAGGGCAACAGCTATTCGTCATCCTTTGTGTAAGGCTGCTCTGGACACTTTGCCTGTGGGTTTCACAGACAGCTGTTGACAGTGACAAAATAAAGAGGCACCAATCGCTTCACCGCTCTAGTAGTTGTACATCTGAGTCCATGTGCCTCCCACAGCCATCGAGCTGAAGGGATGCAAAGCATTTATGGACCACATGTGACTGACAGGTGCATCACCCGTCTACTTCCCAATACTGCTCCCCTGGGCCAGCAAGATAGCTATAGATAAGAAGAGCAAGCAAGCATGATCTCTAAACACAGCAATTAGGGGCAAGAAACAATAATTAAAAAATCCACAGTTGAAGGAAAGAGAGTGAAACTTGGTGTGAGATGAATGCGTGCTCCATGCTCGTAATTCCTTGTCCCAGTGATGTGCAGTCCCCATTTGATCATATCAGCCTCCAGGAGTCAATATTCACAGAGCCCTGTAGCAACAGGCTAGGCTGATTGATCCTATTGAGACAGAAAAGAGGATGCCACATCTGGTGACACCCTGGCCTCTCCTCCGAGGACTGTGAACCAAGACCTGACCTGGATGGCACCTCTTTGACTTACATGAACTGACAGGATCCCAGTGGGAGCTGTTGCGTGCTGATACCGGCTGCCAGGTGTTTTTGTGACTTCTCCCCCCAGTCTGGAGGGGTTGTTGAGCAAGACCGAGGGTCACACGTGGCGCTGTCTCTCGCAGAAGAGGGGCCGCTGCGGGGCCGTATTTTAGAGGGGAAGTCAGATACACCCCCACCGTGCCCACAGGTTGCTGCTGAGACCAAGGTTTAGTTTGCGAATTAACCAGTTTATTAAGGGTTAACACAAACTGTGGGATGAGGTTTAGGGAAAAGGTTAAAATGGCAAATGGCTACCAGGGATGTATCAGGGAAGTAATGTGTCCTCTAGGGAGGAAATGCAAAAAGTACTATGTTCTTAAGGGGGGGCTTCGGCCCCGGCAGCTGCGGGAAGGCCCCGGTGCTCCAGGGGCCAGAACCCCAGCACACTCACCGCTACAGCTCAGGCTCAATCCCCGGGCAGGCAGGCAGGGCGGGCAGGGCAGGCAGTCCCAGCGCCAGGCTCCGCAGCAGGGAACTGTCCCACGCAGGAACATCCGGGCAGG
>NW_009953067.1:1228658-1249170 GCF_000747805.2 Chaetura pelagica
TGAACTCACCGCCTTTTACACCCCCGTGACCCACCTGTCCAGCCAATGTCACTGCCCAGAGCCAACTGGCACCCATGAGCCCCACGTTAGGGCGGTAACTAGTAGGGCAATGCATAACTTGTTGCCCATCCTTCCTGCCTTGTACTACACCTGTTGTTCTGCTTTCGTTTGTCCTTGAGCAGCAGTCCCGTTGTTGGTCTGTTAGCTGGTATAATCAGCAGAAGGCCTTTGCTGGGTTAAAAGGCATTTTGTTTAGACTTACGTGGGGAAGAAGAACGTTTGCGACAAGAGTGAGGAGATCTGTGAGCATTATCACCTAAGCTGCAGAGGTCAGCTGCAGCACTTGCTCTGTGACATGTAAGCTGGAAATTGAAGCATGGTGTTAAATCCTGGGAAAAAGACAGAAAGCCAGTACCTCTCATTCTTACTCATTCTCTTGATCATTCAACTTCTTGCTATCCTACCATTCTGCAAGCAAAAATGCAACCTCCAGATTACCAACTTCTACTGTAGAGTTCAGAGCTCATGCCTATAGGAAAGCACACTCACAGGGTGAGATGAATTAAAGCAATGTTGTCTTCCCGAGTCTGAAGAGAGCTTGAAACAACAACTCTGAGAGGTGGAAATGCCTTTATTCCACATTAAGTTCCTAATTCTGAGACAACAGTTGATTTGAGTATCACTGATTTACTTCTTAGTGTGTTTTAGCAGAAATATCCAGCTTAGATATCCATAGTAGGTCCTAAATAATCTCCTACACTTTTCCCTGCTGCCATATTGCCTTTTGTTCAATTGCCTGCTGAATTGCCTGTTGCTCGGTAACAAGATCTTCAGTTTCTTCCCTGAGATTTTTAGTGGAGATTCAATTTGCCAGTCACTCTGGTAGTGTATCAGAACATGGACTCAGCCAAAAGAATGAAAGGGACCAGGAAGGTGAGAGAGGGAAGGATGCCCAAACCTTATTCCAGAACCAGGATGCTTTGGAGCTTATTCCTGCCACCTACACCCAAAATGGTTGGGTTTTCACCAGGAGTCTTCCCCTCACTTACTTGCTGGCTGGGAAAAAGCTGCACCAGGCACATATAGCCATGGGTCCAGAGGACTGGAACAATAGGTGCAAAAAGCAGAGGAAGAACAAAACTCAGTCATCTGACACAAATACGTTTCCTAGGAAGACTGCAGAGTGAGTTAAAAGCACACACAAGTGCACACAGGCAGAGCCCAGACCCTGAAACCTGACCCATCACAAGCTGCTGTGAGCAAGTCTGACCTGGGGGGATCTGGAAAGCTCTCTGCTCCTGCAGGAGGTGGATGCAAACCCTGCTGCCCCTCCTTGGTGTGAGTCAGTAAGCAGAGGGAATCACCAGTGTTTGGACAGATGCAGGTCTGTGTCACAGGCAGAAGGACTGAGCAAAATGCTCCATTCCTGGCCACCCATTATGGGTCCCTCCATAATAATTTTCCAGGCTCCTTTTAGCCATCTCAAAGGGGCTTGCTCTCCAGCTGCTTCTCAGGTCCCCCTCACACTATCCCTGCCCTGGTGTAACACAGCAGATTACAGTAAGGACAACCCTGATTTGCCAGGGCATTAGCAAAAATGTGATTCAGGCCCTGGATTGTCATCTGATCCTTTGAAGAGGAAATACAGACAGGCAAGTCTTAAAGAAATACATTTCAGGATTTTCCATCTTGCTTCCAGGATCCAGAGAAGTGACAGTCTTCAGGGTCCAAACACTGAATTTTGCTGCTCAGTAGTGAACAACCCTGAGGAACTGAAGTCCACATTGCAGTTAAGGTCTTTTAGCCATCAAGGCCATCAAAGCCAAAATTCAGGCAACTCCCCCCAACCAAAATCTGAAGATCCTTCTTAAAATGTGGTATTTTCTTGTTTAAAGGGCTGAGTTATTTCTTTTGCCTTTGTGCTTCAAAGCCTCCGTGCAAGCTTTTCTTTCCTCTTCCCTCAGTTGCGCTGTTGCTGCTGCTGTTAGGATGTGAGAAATGACAACCAAGTCTAATCACAATGCTCCAAGACCTGGAGCTTCAAGACTATTCAAAGAGCAGAGCCTGAAGGCTAGGAAAAGGAGGTAAGTTTGTCTCTAGTGTCTCAGGTGGCTGGATGTACAGTGTTTGGGAGCGGTTGTGGGTGGCTGGTGTTTTCCTCCAAGCAATTGATGCTCTTTTCAGAAAAATCATGGGACTGAACACTGGTTTTAGTGTGTGGTACCTCTGTGTGTTATAGCTTCTAGAGGGATGTCACTTTTGGCCCTCCCTGCTCACAGTTTGCCCTCAAGATGCCATGCCAGCACACCAAGCCATTGCACAGTGCTGACTGGGTGTCATGCAGTGAGAGTATGATGCTCATGTACACAAAGCAAACATCAAAGTATGATGGAATCTTGCCACTGGACATGCCTAAGAACATTCCCAGGTCCTTGCTGTCATGCTCAGGATCAGAGGAGCTCAGAAATTAGGGGTGGAAAAGATCTCGGGAGATTGTTTAGCCCAACACTGGAACCAAGACAGTAGCAGCTGTCCCTACACTGCTCCTGACGTGTTTGTCCAATCTCTTTGTTAAGGCACCTCCACTATCTGATTTCTACCACTCCCTTACATGATCCATTAGCAAGGATGACCTAGGACATGCTTCACAGCTTAGGTAGGGAACAGAGAAAATAAACACTGGAGTGACTTGACTTTCCAGTCTGAGAGAAGAGAAGAAAGTCAAACAGAAGGAATAAGAATGGGAAAGCTGAGAGGAGCAGCAAAAAATCTGCAAAGCTTTTGATTCACATCTCCTTCAAACCCACTAGAGCTACACAAAGCCCAGTCTTCCTCTCATCACATCTGGAGGCCCAAGAGGCTTCCAGATGGTCTACAAAAGAAGAGTCAGAGACATGCCAACACTCCACGAGGTCACATCACCACTGGGAGGTGATGCGTGAGAGAGTGACTGTAAAACCCCAGTCTTTGTCATAACCTGCCACTGACCCCAAGAGAAAGATCATGTTGGGGAAGACAGTCACTGGCACGTGGCACTGCTCCCTGATATTAAACCAGCCTTATCAGGTCATCAGACATCTGTGGTACCAATACCAGGCCTCAACACTGCAGCAGCTCTCTAGCAGTTGTCACATTTCAGTCCAAGGTTTCCAAGCAGCTTCAGCACTGTAAAAGTGGAGCAACTCTGCTCAGTACATTTCAACATTACCACTACTGTTGATCTTGGCGTAATATTTATTCATCTTCCCAGCCATAAATTTCCTTCCTGGACTCTGTGACTTACTTTATAACCACACTCTTTGCACTGAGACTGCAAAGCCCTGGGGACAAGACCTTTGCCTCTGTGCTTTCTATTTAGGGCTATGCAGCTTTATGACACTAACAGAAGGAGTAACTTCCCAGATGACTTTGCAGCCAGCACAGAAGGTTTTTGAAATGCTACTTTTTGGCTACTTTGAAGGACACCAGTAAGAGCAGGGATAAATCTCCAGCCTGAGCTGCTACCACATGGCAGGAAGGATACCCTGGTAGTTTGCTTGTAAACACGACCTACAACAAACAGTAAAATCTCTTCCCAGTTCTCCCAAATGGATCAGCATGGAATTCCAGACTTTCATCACCTGGCCTCCATTTCCCATGCTTAAAGCCTTGAAGGAGATGAGTAGCCTCACTGTATTATCACCAGAGGTTCAGCTGCCTCCACAAATCTTTGCACCAAGCCTCGGGAGCTCGAGCAAGGCCAGGGTTTGCACCACATGGCTTAATACCTGTCTCAGAGAGGCCCAGGGTTTGCCAGGCTCCTGGCTCATGCTGATGACCTCAGAAGGAATCTGATGACCTCAGAAGGCATCTGATGAGAGCATTGTTCAGCATCAGTTGGGTCACGATCCGGTCCCCCCCAAGAGTCGACCCTTCCTGCCAGCCTTTTTGCTCTGGACCTCTGCAAGCAGCCTGCCATGGGTCTCTTTTCATGGGGGTAAGTAAATCTGAACAATGCTATCCATCCCTGCCTGCCTCAGCTCGGAGGGCTCCCTTGAGTGCGCCATGAAAGGAGAAGCACAGCTGGGCTGGATTACAGGGTGGTGCAGTGGCTTTTATAGCTACAGATTCCTGCATATGTTTCCGAGCAGGGTGTATATATTCATACATCAAAATGCAGAGAGCCCCCAGGGCTGAGGGCCCTCATTTAGAGTCTTGGTTGCCGCCTTTTTGGAGGGCTTAGCTACACAAACCTTAGCTGGCTGGGGCTGGTGGGGGGAGATAACCAGCTGCTGGTTATCTCTGGGCTGCTGATAACCAGTTTGCCCACTGGGCACAGGGAATTGCTTTCTTTTGAGAAGAGAGGCCAAATGGAGGGAGTCATTTACACCATTGAGAAGTGGGTGTAACGCTATGATTTACTGGCATGTTAGAGTCACATAGGCACTGGCTGCATGGATGAGGACAGCTGTGAAGAAAACAAGGGAGAAGGCAATGAGACTCAAGAGTAAATCCACAGAGATCAATAATGTTACATCAGATTTACGCCAGTTAGTAAACCAAAGGTTGCTGTCTGCTCTCCACAGCTCTGGTTTATCACAGCTCCCATTACACACCATGGTCACTGAAACCAGGATCTGTCCCCTGAGGTTTTAAAAATAACCTCTTTCTCTCAAAAATCACTCATTTAGTTATCTGTGGGATGAGAAAAAGAGACAATGATGTGGGGATGAAAAAGCAACAAAAAAGAACTAAATTAAAAATAAAACACAGCAAGGCTCCAAAGAATTTACAGATGTCTCTCCTCTCCTTCCCCCCTGCTTCTCTGTGGTCAGCTGTAAATATTTAGCTGGCAGGCTGCAGTGAAAGGCATGGCCCAAAGCACTTAATCATAATTTCAGCGTGGCTGCCCTCCAGAGCACCCCAAACTTGGGGGACAGTGAGTTTTTTCCTGCAACTATGTTAAAGGAGGGTACCTCCATCATCCTTACAAGCAGACAAACACTTTCAAAAGCTAGTCATTACATCTCAAATGTGGGCTGTCCAGTGTTTGGTTTTTTTCTTCTTTTTAGGATTCTTTTTTTCTTTTTGAAGGGCCTGATTTTCTTTTTTAACCCCAAGCAAGAGAGATGAGTGATCTCCCTGCAAGGACCTCAGGAAGATTTTCCTGCCTTCAATTACACCATCTCTCCCCACACATGGCAATCCAATCTTTAGAGCTCTAAACCTTGTATGTTTGTATTTTTCCATACTGCCACTTATGTTTGTTCCTGCCATGGCACTGGACTCCTGCAGAAACTTCCCTAGAGTTGTTCCTTCCCTGGGGTTGTTCCCTAGATGGATCCCAGGTTCCCCCAACCCTCACAGCTTCCTTTAACCCTTCCTGCAAACACTTGCATGCTTGGGCAGAGGGATCAGGTGAAGAAGCTGGGGAACAGCTTAGCGGGAGTCTCCAGGCTGAAAGAGCAGCTAGACCTCCCTAGCTGGTGGTGTTCAGAGGTGTGATGCAGGCCATAGATCATTGCTTTCAGCTAGCACCAATGTGATATGCAGGCTGCTTCTATTTCATCCTGTCCAAACTATTCCCTCTTTTTTTTTTTTTTTCTTTTAACTTCTTCCAGCCCTTTCCTATCTGTTCAAATCCAGAGCAGTACCTAGGACCCTGCTGTATCTAGGACAGCTGCTGTCTTCCCTCAAAGGAGACATTGCACTGAGCCTCTCCCAGTGCTTCACTCTCTGCTTTGATACGTAGGAGATGGGAAAGGAGAAAGGATGATAGAACCATAACATGAAAAACAGTGGCCTCTGTGGGACCACCCTCAGGGTCTCTGTCTAGATTTGCTCCAGCCCTACAGCAGCTCAGCAGCTGGAGCACATAAAAGGGGTGGCCAACATTCACTTTGTGTCCCAGCTTCCTGACTCCCTGACCAACACATAGCAGGTCTTCCTTTGGAGACAAACTGAGATGTGCAACCAACAGTTCTGTTGCTACTTCACCGTAATGATTATTGCCACAGTGTCCAGCTGAAACATGAATTTATTTTGTTTTTAAAGTTCTTTCCAGTTTTCTGTAGGGAGTGGCTCACTTTGGCAGAGCAGAGCCATGGAGGACATCACATTTTCTTGCTGGCTTTCATTGCACTTTGATTCCCTCACTGTATATTGCCAAGTAGCTGGTTCACCACCTGATTATTTATCAATCTGCCTTTATGCCTTCCTGGGCACTGAGATTCACTTCACTTTTTTCCTCCTTGCCAACACTTCCAGTGGAAACAGTGCTTCATTGGCACATTCGCAAATGTGCAGACTTCCTTGAAAAAGCAAGTCCACTTCTTGCACTGAGCTAATTTAGAGCAGGTGATCAGTAACCACACACGTAATTTGGTCTGAGGTTAATCTATTATCGCATCAGTGGTTCTTGCAATATTTAACAGACTCTCGGAGCCTAAAGAGCTGTTAAAGCCCCCTCCCTGTAAATGTAAATACATGAGAATCTCAGCTTCCTTCAAAAAATAAACAACCATGTAACTCCCTTCTCTGCAGTAATTACTGTGATCTTGCAATTGTGATGCAAAGGGGAGATGAAAATGTGGCCCAGCTGTATCTGAAAGTTTTAGAAATGAAAATAGAGGCTAAGTAATTAGACTCCAAATCACACAGTTTTTAATCTCCTGTTTTTTTAAGCCAGTGCTGTGAAATTTGGGGGCTTACTCAGGATTTTGAAATCTCTGGGGCTGGTAACGCTGTCCTGGTTAACTGTGTGCATTGACACCAGCCGTATTATTACCTGGAGGCTGTGGGATGCTCTGGGAGAAGCATCTCCTCTTAGGGCTGGCTTTTCCAAAATGCTCTGTTTGCTTTGACCAAAAGGGGCAGCTGGCTTTTCATTGCATGCAGGGCACTGTACCAAGAGGGATTTCCAGTCTCCCTGCCCCTGCTGCACTTGGAGCCCACCCCAGTGACTGCCCTGCAGCCTGAAATCCCTGAAAGCCCCAGGCTTGCCTTCTCCCCTTGTAATGGCAGCACACAGGGGCACATGGGGCACGGCTGCTTTTCAGGTAGGGTGCCCTGGGCCTAGAAAGAGCCAGGATGAAGGTGAGGGAAGGCTTTGCATCATCAGCACACTGGTGCAACTTGGACAGTCCCATCAGTGCCAGGCACCACCCTTGGGGAGGATGGAGCAGAGATGATACTTCTGATGATGCCCCTGCAGCCAGGACTTTGCTCACATGGCACAGGCTTAACACATTATTTAGTTTATCCAGCTGCAGTTTCCATCATCCGCTCCTTAGTCATTCCTCACATCCCTCTGGTGGGTACTCAGGATAACTGGCTCATCCATCAGTCCCTGGTCCATTGGGGCAGCCAGTTACTGCTGCCTTCATCCTGCCTTCATGGGGCAGACCATGGAAAGCATGGGGAGAGCATGGGGAAAACAATCATTTACACTGTGACTGCCACAGAGCTGACAGCAGCCAGCCAGAGCTGGGTTTTCCCACGGTCCCTTCACCTTCCTGTCAGCCCAAGGGTGAGGTGCCAGTTTGGCCCCTGGCTTCTAGCCACCTCTCAGGGGTGGGCAGAGTGAAGGGGCTGCCCAGGCCTCACTGGAGTTTCTCTGACCCAGACATCAAGCATGATGCCATTTTCGTGATGCACTTTGTCCTCCTGCTTTGCAAGCCAAGAGTTTATAAACCCACAGTAGAGAGAAGCACCTCCTCTTCTTCCCAGAACTGCCAACCCTGCTTTTGGCCACCAGCTCTGCTTTGCAGCACACTTCTGAGCTGCAGAGGGGTCTCTGCTGCTTACTCATCCTCCTTGCCTTACTAAAGAAGGAAAAAAGAAAAAGAAATTTTAAAAAAAGGAAAGTGAAATCCTTTGTTTGCTGTTTGCTTCTTCTCTCTGGGAACTGATCACACAGTGGGAACAGCTGTTTGTTGCCCTGGCCAGTGTCACCCTCCTGCCCTCCTCTCCTTTGCCCCAGACTCAGCAAAGCAGCAGGAGGCTCATATCACCCCTGTGCACCACAGGGACCTGCCTATGTTGGGGCAGCTGGAGGTAGCTCCATGCACCATCTTCAAGAGACATCCTGGGTTTGAGGCCATGTCAGCAAAGCATTCACCCATTTGCCCAGTGTTGGTCTCAGGGTCTTTCTGCCCCTTGCAGACACAGGGGTCTGCACTGGCAGCTGTGGTGGGACTCCTGGATGCAGACAGCATCGAGAAGAGGGATGGGACCCATCCCTCTGTCCCCACCATGGTCACTGTTACCTGTCTCTAACAGCCTGAACCAGCCAAGCTCATGACACAAAAGGGTGACTTGAGGTACAACCTGTGTATTTCCATCCCTGCTATTCCGGGCCCAAACCTAGGAAGCCCACATTATTTACCCAGTATAGAGGGATGTGATGGAGTGATTCAGAGATCAAGAGACTTTTTCTTTTTCAGAGGGAAGTTATGCTGCCCTGCTCTTTTGCAGTACATAAACTGTCTGGCTATGCCAGCACCAAAAGAAATTAGTTGTTCTCTCATGTTACAGAGGAAAGCTGAGGCCAGGCCATCAACAGGCTCTGCATAGGAGGCACAGCCATCAGCTGGATACAATGCTACCATCTGCAAAGTGTGATGGGGGCTTCCAACCTGTATGTCTTAAAAGGTGAATTTCTGTGTGACTACCGTGAGGAAAGGGTTAAAGATGTAAGGTGCCATAGGAAGGTGCATGACGAGTTACCTGGTCTGTGGTACCCAGAGTCTTACAATTGCAAGCAACCATGCAGCAGGTGGCCCCAGCTGAGTAGACCAAAGCTTATGGCATGTGACCAGAGCATTTCCCTGCATCCTGCAATGAGCCCAAAAGCCTCAGTCAGCCTCACCTCCACAGACTAGCAGCAGCACCCATAGAGCAAAGGCCTGATTGTGCAAGAAGCCCTTGGCAGTATCCCCAGCTCAGCACCAGGAGGTGCCTTTTGAGGGCTTCCCAGAAGTCCTGGGCCCCCTGATTAGTCCAGACATCAGGAGCTGGATGGAACAGCTCTTGTGCCCTCCTGGCCTGTGTTCCCAGGCTTGTTTTCAATCATGAGATGGACTGGGGAGGCACAGAGGGGGGGTCTCAGGTCTCATCCTGCACGACCTTGACATGGATGCAGTCCAGGCTCCCACAGCCCAACCCAGCACTGGGCAAAGCCATTCATCTGTCCCAGCTCCCCAGCTCTGCTCAAGAACAGATATAACACTCTTTGGTGAATGGACAAAGCTCCTTGAAGGAGTGATGCAAAGAGTGAAGCCTGTCTAAATACCTTGTTCATGGTCATGCCCTCAGAGAGCACTGCTCAACGGCAGAAGAACAAGGAGATTGGGTTCTCACAACCCTCAAATTATAGGACATATTCTTCTTATTGTAGGACATTTCTTATTACAGGACATGTTCTTCAACTGGTGACTCAGATGATCCCAGTTACCTGGGACCAGTTTGGGTGGTTAATCACTTTACAGTATCTACCTCAAGCTCCCCAGGCAGTGTGGACAGTCAGGCCATGTGCTTCCCTTTTCATTTCAGCCACAGCTGTAAAGCCCAAGTCAGCCCTGGGTGGAAACTTAGCCTGAAAATGTCATCCTGGGATCTCCTGGGCTTGGTCCTCTGCACCCCACATGCAGCCAGCACTGTGGCTCCTCAAGAAAAATTTCAGGAAAAACGTGATTTCCTTTCCAGCCATTCACGAGCCCCTCTGCAGGAGGCAGCCTGCAAGCAGCCATGGGCAGCACGGGGCAGCATCCACCCCTGGAGGAACACAATGCTCCTGGGTGGGCAAGTGCTGCAGGTCCTGCCAAGCACCTGCTGCCAGTGCTTGGAAAGAACCCCATGTCCATGTGTGCACCCAAGGTGCTCTGCAGTGCAGGGAGAAGTGGTGCCTCAGCATTGTCTGGGCAGGGAAGCAGCTTGATGATGAGCAGAAGATGGCAAGAAAATGTAGGAGGGAGCTGAGGCCCTGGCCAAGACCTTTGCCCAGTGTTAGATCAGTCGGCCGACACGTTGCTGAGAATGAGCTGCCAGACAAGCTGCCCCACGGCCAAGCCTGGATGGTGAGACCCTCCCCACCCCTGGCTCTGAGGGAATCTGTGAGTTGGGAAATTTGGTACCAAATATCTGGTTGATGGACAAGCAACCCTGGGAGATAGGGAATTGCACCCTGCACCTTGGAGAGAAGATGTTCCTTGCAGTGAGACCATCAAGACAGACTCCAGAGATGCAGAGGAAAGGCTTTGTGCAACCAACAACTTTGCTAAGGATTTAAATTATTTGCTTGCCCTGCTCTGTGTTTCAGCTCCAAAGAGAAGATCTTTCCCTGTGCAGTACAACTTAGATAAAAAATAACAGGAAAATTCAGTATTTTGGTGTGCACAAGCAGTAAAATCCTATTTACCTCGGATATTGCACTGTCTCCCAGAGGTAATTACTAGGTTACAGTTTGTAGAGCACCACAGTAATGAAAGCCCCAGAAATACTGCTGAAGATAGAAAGGTTGGGTGATTTAATATGAGCCATACGTGCTGCTCGGAGTTTTCTGAGTAATCCAGCTTCTGCATGTCCTCTCTGCACTACAGAATGATGCATCGTCTTCCCTTTTCTTGGCTTTGTTACAGGGAATGAATCTCCCCCAAGACCCTAATTGCTTCAAATGCTCTCTGCTCTATTTATATTTGATTTTACCCAGTGGTTTCAAGCAATTCTGATCCTGAATGACTGTTGATTTAGGGCTGTACCCTGGGTAACATCTGCTTTGAAGGAGCTATGTGCAGGTCTGTTTGAATAACATTACACAGGGCAGAGAGGACTTGACTCTTCAATTAAAGGCTTTATTATGATCCAGTCAATACAGTGTTTTCTTTCACAGACAAAGCCATATAACCACCACAGTTTTCTTATCTGTGGATGCAATTTCAGGCTAATGTATATCTTCCTGTTATCTCTGTGTCAGATCCTTGCCTTAGCCACTCCCTGCCTCAGTTTCCCCCTTGCAAACTGGCTGTAGCTCCCCAGGCTTGGTCCAGGGTGGAACCAAAACTTTGATAACTTGCCATGCCCTACGTAAAATGTTTGGGTTTTTTTCCTCCCCTGCCTGGTGGAAATATCAGCAGCAAGCACCACTGCTGGCAGCCCTGGAATCCAGAGGTCAGCAGAGAGGGACAGAATCTCTTGCTGCTTCTGGGCAGAGCAGTGGAGGGACATTTGTACCCTGCTCTTAGCACACGGAGACCTGCTGCACGGCCAGGCTGAAGCGATGCCTTCTCTCCCTGCTGTCGCAAAGGCAGAGACAGGGCTCAGTCTGTGTGGTAGTGGAGGGTGGGGGACAGGAGGAGCACATAAAGCAGACAGATGGCTACACAGCCAGCCCGGTTATTACTGGAATAAATTGGGTAAATCACAGGCTAAGCAGTTGCTCTCCCTGCGGTAGAAGAGGATCTGACACCGTGATTGAAAATTAGCAGCATCTCAGAGGCAATCATGGCTGGGAAGCTTGCTGGGCTGGGAAGCTCCGCTCAACTGGGTGCTGCACTTGGACTATGTTATTACTGCACTTTAAACCACAAGAACAAAATGTTTGGGACATGCTAATGACACCAGGAGAAACAGAAGCATTTTGATTTTGTAGTAATTGTTGTAATTATTTTCTACCAGAGCAGATACAAATATAATATAATGGGTCTGATTATTTATCAGCATTCAACATAAGAAAGAAAACAATGCTGGTAAATAGCAGAGGCTTTATTTTGGGGAACTGTTTAAAGCCAGGAAAGGACAAAATACCCCTCTTCAAAACACAGCCTGTGGAGGCTCTGCATTGAAGATCTGACAAGGGCTTTCAGGATTCAAAAGAGCTGTATATGATTGAGCTTTTGCCCTGCTGCATTCAGGCTGGCTGCGCTGCCTTGGGTTTGCCGAGCAGCCTTCCACTGAGTGAGACCCTTGCCAACATCTTGCCAAATGTCACCCATTGGCAATGAAACTGTTGAAGGTGGAAAACTGGCTATCCTTCTTGGAAAAAAAAAATTGGCAAAGATGCTCCAACCATTTCCAGGAGCGGTACATAGTTTGTGCAAATTAAAACTTCCTCATTGTTAAGACTAAAGCCTGACACGAGGTGCCCAAGGAAGGAAAAGAGGACAAGAAAATTCGTGAGGGAAAAGAAATTGCACAAAGACCCCAGCAACAAAGCCTCTAGGCTGGCTCAGTGCAGGGTCTAGAGAAACCTGAAACCTGGAGAGAGGATGAAGAAACAGGGAAGGCCTTGACAAAGACAAGGTTGGGTGGAGGACAGGCATTAATAGAGGCCAGGGAGAAGAGGATTAGGTCCAGGAGGACAAACAGGAGAGCTGTGGGCACACAATAACAGGTCTCACATCAGCAATGCAAGGCACCATTTTCCTTCAGTGGGGTCCTTCAAATGCTTTTGAGACCCACCAGTGTAGCACAGCACTATGCTCCAAGGCCATGCTACACTGAGGACACATGATGGCTAGCCCATCTGGGAGTGTCTGCAGGATGTGCCAGGATCAGAAGAGCTGAGCTCCCAGGGGACCCTTTGGTAGAAAGCAGCTTTCCTCCTGCTGCAGATGGTGACCAATTTCCTTGTCAAAGGGATTTTGTTTCTGTTGGTCTCCCCACTCAGCATCCCGCTCTCATGGCACTTTCAGTTCCTCCACTCATCTGACCTCCAAGCTACTATGCTGAACATGTCGGAACATGCAATCAGTGCCGGCCAACGCACTGACAGACTGAACTATTATTACAGCAGGCACTGCTGTGAACAGTCACAAAAAGGAAAACAGAGTTTGGGGCTCCTCTTGTGTCCAGAGCTATCTGCACATCCTGTCCTGGGTTAACTGAAAACATGTGGTCGCATTTTGCCAGGCTGTCATGCAGCTACAGCCAGAGCTAGCTCTCAAAGGCTCTATATCTTCTGTTTCCTCACCCACTTTCCTGAATAAGCCCACTAAAATATAGTTTGGGAAATGGCAAGATACATGCTTAAATGTCCTCCTCATCACTGATGTCTGCAGATCCTTGCTGTTTCAGCTGTGCCCTCTTTGGCTTGCTCATTCCTATATGAGGGTTACCAATCACTGGAGGACACTTCTTGCTTTCCTAACTCATTCCCACACTCCAAAAGTATATCACATATATAATATTCATATTTTAAGCCTGGCACAATGCTCAAACCAAACTCACTTTGTTGCTATGGCACACAAGCACTGGCCTGCTACCCAGTACAGACCTGAGCCAATAAGAATGGGGTACTTCAGAAACCTGAGCTTGAGCTCTGTCCGTGCAAGCAGTCTCTGCACAGGGCGACCCTGTTCAGGCTCAATCTGGCTGTGGCAATGGACATGATGGATGCCAGACAGCTCTGATGACCTGGAGTCCTTCTAGCAGGGTCCCAGCACCTGCACACTGACAGCAGACGGATTTGTAGGATGCTCATCTGCAGCCATGCAGACAGATCAGTGAGCAGCCCAGATTACAAGATACTCCCTGGTGTTGGCAGCTCAGTAGGTGCTCCAGGTTATCCCCAACCATCAAAGGCATGAGAGCCAAGTCACCACTGACGCCTCCTTTCACCTCCTGGGAAGGCAATGGGAGTTTTGCCCTGTTATTGTTTAAGCGGACCCAGCAAGTTGTTGACACCTGTAAGAATGTCTACATTTTCAGAGGGAGGGTCATTAGGACCCCGAAGGACCTGAGAGGGTCAGAACAGAGAGGGGTCAGTATTCCCTCCCACTTCCTGCCATACTCTATAAAAGCCAGGAGAACTGGAAACACAGCCCTTTTTTCCTGTCTGTTTCTTCCTTGTTGCTGGTGCTTCTCAGAGGTTCTTCAGTTTGCCATGTGCTCTGCAGAATCCAACTCTACTGGGTGCTGTGAGGAGCTGTGCACCCTTCTCCTGAAGTGGCCTTGCTGCAAGGGCCTCTCACCCACCCATTGCTGCAATCATCAAGATGGGTTTTGTATATACCTTTATACAAATGTATGTATCAGTTCCTTCCCCCACGTTACTCCCTTTTCTGTTACAGCAAATTTGTTCCAATTTCCAACCCTTAAGTCTCTCTTCCTTATTTCCCCTTTTATCTTCCTTTGGGAGGGTTGAAGGGTGGCTAATAGAGAGCAGTTCTGCCCTCTGGTTTGTGTTTGCCCTGACCACTAAACCGGGACATGCCCCAAGCTTCCACGGAAGTGGGATTAGGCCTTGTCCACACCATTTGTTATCAAGCCACTATGTCTGGGAAAACAGAACATAGTTAAACAGCTTTTAATAATAAGAGTGTGCTTTGTAAGGAATCAGAGTGCTTGTGTCTGTTGGGAGCCATTAGCCCACCTTCAACCCTGGCAGGAGCAAACTCTGCCTCAGAAAAGGGTGAGATGGGGCTGGCACACAGCAACCTCCCCTAGAAAACCCTCCAACCTCACCACCTTCCTCAACCAGAGGTGGCATTTGTGCATGCAGTGTTTCCTGAGGGTATTTTTGTTCATTTTTCTTTCTTTGCAAGTCTGGAGCCGTGTAAATACTGAGCAGCCACAGTGTCCTGTGGCACAGGGTTCACCAGCGCAACCCCACGCCCTGTGCGGATCTGCCTCCAGTTGTTTTTTTTAACATGCCACCTGTTCCTTTATTTGATGTCCCTGAAGTTCTTGTCTGAGAAGGAACAGTGTACAATCACCCCCTATTTTGTAATAAAGGCACTTTGTTTTGAGTCACTGTTGTCCTGGTTCCTGCTTCTTTTTAGTTCAATGGTGAAAGCTCCCAAGTGCCTCAAGGACACAGATCAGGCATTTGTGATTTTTTCTTCACTTTTCCCAATCCTCACTGCCACGATGCTTTGCAAACGACTGCCAGTTGTTACCACCAGTGACAGACTGCAGAAACAGCAAAGAAATGCCACCCCATTGGCTGTGTTATATGTAATATTTGTACATCCTCCATGCATCACTGTCTGCAGATACCCCTCAACACATGGTCTTCTTCATGCCCCTCCCCAGCACAAGCTTTTCTGCCCATGCCCCTGAGGTGCACTCACCAGCATCCATCCTGCCAGGCCCATGCTTGCTTGCATGTGTGCTCATTGCCTTTACTCCTCCAAAACCTCCTTCCACTTAAAATATAAATAAAATGCCATAAATATAAACACCACACAGCACTGGTGAGGCTGCACCTCAAGTACCATGTTCTGTTTTGGGACCTTCACTACAATAAGGACCTTAAGGTTCTGGAGCATGTCCAATTAAGGGCAGCAAAGTTGGTGAAGAGTCTGCAGCACAAGTCTTATGAGGAACAGCAGAGGGAACTGGGGTTTAGCCTGGAGAAAAGGAGGCTGAGGGGAGAACTTTCTGCCCTCTGCAACTGCCTGAAAGGTGGTAGTGACATGGGGGCCAGTCTCTTCTCCCAAGTAACCAGTGATAAGACAAGAGGAAATGGACTCAAGTTGTTACAGGGGGCATTTAGATTGGGTATTAGAAAAAAAATTCTTCACTGAAAGGGTTGTCAGGCACTGGAACAGGCTGCCCAGAGAAGTGGTTGAGTCATCATGCCTGGAGGTATTTGAAAGTAATTTGAATGTGGTGCTTAGGGACATGGTTTAGTTTGGACTTGGCAGTGCTGGGTTGAAAGTTGGACTTTATGATCTTAAAGGTCTTTTCCAACAAAAACAAATCTGATTCTTTGATTCTAAATAAAAGCCACTGCAAATGCACTCTGTCTATACACCCACACTGTATCTGCACATACCCCATCCAACCCTAGCCTGATACACACCCTTGAATGCATTTTTCCACCCCATGTCTTGCCACAACATGCTGTGCAGCTTCAGAAGGAGCAAGGGAAAGCCCTATGTTGTTTGAAGGAGATCTTGTGTCCAGCTGGAAATTCTGCTTCTCAGTTGTGTCTGTGCCAAGCCATGTTTCAGTGGCCTCCATCTAGTCCGGGGTGAGACCCCCCAGCCCTAGCAGCACTGCTGATTTTGCCCGATTTCTTAGTCAATCTGGTAGGTAGGCAGATAGGTCAACACTCCGAATGCGGTTGGAAATGGGGTGGTAGGTGTGTTTTCTAAGCATCATCATGCTTTTTTGTAGCACCACAGATGGTGAGTGTGCTGCAGGTGGACCTCACATTGAACCCTGTCAAAGACCCATGTGGGCCCAGGGCACCCCACTTGTGGGTGACTGTAAGAGTACAGAGATCTCTGCATAAATGAAACATACAGACACATAAATATATGTATTGTGTGTGCATGTGTGTTGTTTGGACAACACAAGAAGGAGCTGATCTTGTGCAAAGGAACTCAGCGAGTCTCAGGCTACACATACAACAACTCACTTTGCCACTGCTGTGAGCTTGATTCCCGGGTTACTTTTAAAAGTCCACAGCATTAACCTAATTAATTTACTTTAACTGGGGAGCAGTATTAGCCTAAACAGTCCCACCTAAATCATGGAGAAGCTGTGACCAAGCTCTTCAAATAGGCGCCTGTCCCCATTCACCCTCCTGCAGATGGTTAACACAGCTGAGCTCAGCACGCCTTGGCACAGTAGTCCTTCTCTCTTTGTTTTGTGCTCTGAAGGGAAACACCTGCACGTCTCCAAACAAGATCAGCTCAGAGCAAAGAAAGATCTCAGCTCAGAAGTTACAGGCTCCCCCACTGAGCCACTACCTAAACCTCATGAGAAGACTCACTCTGGAGCCCAGATCTCCAGCAAACTTGAGGTCCTGAAGGACCTACACCAAGCAGACCATGCTTGCAAAGTGCTTTGCTTACAGTCCAGATGGCACCCCTGCCTGCTGTAGCAGTGGAGGAAGTGTTTGCATAGTCTTGCAAGCTATGGAGGTGAACAGCCCCCCACTGATGTATGCCAGAGGCAGCAATGGAGTGCAATGGCTACAGCAAGG
The DNA here is from genome assembly GCF_000747805.2 of Chaetura pelagica. NCBI lineage: Eukaryota > Metazoa > Chordata > Aves > Apodiformes > Apodidae > Chaetura > Chaetura pelagica. The sequence goes on from NW_009953067.1 coordinate 1,245,571, forward strand.
AGCAGCTTTCAGAACACCGCAGCTCTCCTCTGTTTCCCTGGTTTCTACTGATGGCTTCCTCCATGGTCTTTGGAAAACCCTTCCCCCATGCCAGGGTCTGGCATGCAAAGACCAACATCCTCAGCCTCCTTTGTCAGCTACCCTGTAGCTACCCTGGACGCTGAAAAGTACCAGAAGTATGAAAAGCTGAAAAGTATCCATAAGATCTTTGTGACAACTACTAACATGTTTTCTTTTAGCTTCAGGATTGTTGCTGTATCAAGGCTTATAATCACTTTTTACCACAAAAGCTGTCTGGTTTTGTCATTAACTTGGAAGCTCAGCTTTCAGGGGGAGACGAGGGGTGGGTACGATTTAACTTAACTTAGACATATGCCAGGGGCCCAAACTAAAGCCCTGGGGGCTGCAGAAGCAGCTCTGTGCCCCAGCTCAGCCCGGCCGATCAGCTGACCACAAACAGCAAAGCCTGATGGCAGCTTTCTGCCGTTCTGCCTGCTGTACTCTCTGGCTTTGGCACCACGGGCATCTGTACCTATACCCTGGCTGACTGATAGAAGGTCAACACAGCTTTCTTTACACATTTATAGACTTATAAACAAGCTTAACCTGCCAGAAGACTACAGATGATCAGGGTTTGTGAAGCCATAGCAGCCACCATGGTTTTGAACAGCCTGTAGGGCCCCAGAGGTGGGTGCACTGAACATCAGGCTGTTTTGGAAGAAACATCACAGAAATGAAACGCAATTCTGTATGGGAGGTATGAGAGCAAAGGGCTTGGGGGAGGTAGCAAGTCCACCTTACAACACTTGGAAAACAGGCCAAGGCCAATTAACAATGAGCTGCAGCTGTCAGAGGGGAGGATGTCAAGATAAGAAAGATGGCAGGGAGCCTAGAAGATTGGAGCTTGGAGGGAAGAGCAGAAAAGGCCTCCTGGGAATGAGTCTAAGTGAGACTGCTAAGGGAATTTAAGCTAGCATTGCTTAGGGGCCTCTGGAAAAGGGGACATAAGTAATAGCCTTGTAAGATGCTGGTTAAGATAAAGAGCTAGGACTGTGAGGGAGAGACAGGAATTAACTTGGGGATAACAAGGGGTTGGGAACTGAACATTGCAAGTTCCTGAGATGGGGTGTTTAGAGCAAGATCCACAGGAAGGGGTGAGCTAGTTACGTTACAAAGCAGCATGATAGCTCTGGCTGTGAGCAAAAGGGGTGCTGAGAATCTTGGGACAGAGTTGTAAGACTTTGGCTAAAACTCTAGGCCAAAGACCAGCTGTGTGGGCACTCCCCCTTCTGTTTTGGAGGGATGGAGACCTCCAGCCAGGTAACATTAAACCCCAAGCAATAAGCAGGTCACTCAAAAGTCAAAGCACCTTCTTGGCAAGGGAAGCACCAGTAAGGGCTGATAGCACCATACCAGGCCTAGCCCCAAAGGGAACAGCTGCACAGGAAGAACCTTGCATTCATTTTAGAAAAGCTTTCGCTAGTTTGTTTTCAAAGTCAGTCTCCTGCAGACATGGCTTGAGATTTGGGAGTGCTTGGGAGTAGCAGTGCTATGTCACAGCTTGCTCTGCTCTATCCCTCCTATAACCCTGACCCCAGAACATGTTGAATGTACAAGACCAAACAGACAAATGAATATAGCAGCTCTCACACTTTATTTCATTTCATTGTTGTTTCTGTGTTTTGTGTTTTTTTATTATTATTATTATTATTCTTTCTCCTGATTGAAAAAGACAGAAAAGTTACAAAAGTACTAAAAGGCAACGACACTGGCAGGACATCCCTGTTCCAACCAGGGGGAAGGCAGTCTGCTGCACCCACAGACTGGCAGAAACACATTTCTGGGGCCAAGCACCTTGGCAACTCTGGCTGAGCAAAGTCTGGGGGCGTGAAGCTGTGTGGGGGCTGCCACCCCAGCCATCTGCATGGGGAACATGCCTCTTCAGTTGAGCTATGGCTGTCCCTTCTGAGTACAGGGATTTGGTCCAAAGGGGTGATGGTTCCTGTCCTGCACCATTCAGGTTGATCTGGAAGCAGTTAAAAAGCTGAGGTGTGCCATCAAAATCAGATGAGCAGAGTCCTTGCAGGGGCAGGAGGAATAAGCAGAGAAATCAGCCTCTGTCAGAAGAAAGGACTTCTTGCAGGGAACCATAATGCTCTGCCAGAGGCATCTCACCAGCAAACCCCAGTGACCCCTTGGAGTTTGTGCTGGTGCAGGGGGTGGCCCAGCTGTGATGATCTGGAACCAAGGAGCATGCAGAGATGGGGAAACATGAAGACAGAAATCCCCTCACTGCCTTGCCCAGCTGCTCTGCCTGCCCAAGTGAGAGGAGGTTGGAGAGGGAGGAGAGCAGGGGACTCAGGATCTGAGGGCTAGATAGCCTCTGGGCTTTCCCCAAGGGTTTCAGTGAAGGGCTCAGAAAGCACCAGTGAATGCTGGTTCACTGTGTGGCCTCCTACTGGCAGCCAAACTGACCATTGGTCTTATCCAGAGAGTGGCATCAAAGGCTTCCACACAAGCCAATTTGAGAACAAAAATTTTATATTGCTCACAGTTGCTCCTCTTGATCTAGACAAGAAATAAACTTACTCACTCCCCCTTGCACTTGCCAGGTAGGGGTTCAAGGTGGGGAATGCCTAGACTAAGAGGTTACTCTCTCCCCCAGGTGCAGCAAGGGGAAATGTCGTTCCTCTGCCTCAGCAGAATTGAGAGCTTATCCCATCAGCTGCCTTGCAGCACAAAACACATGCCACAAGGCCAGATCTCAGTCAAACTCCAGTGGTAGCACAGCCTAGCATAGTCCTAACTGCCCAAGGACTGCCTACAGGAAAATACCCCACAGCTTCAACCAAACTCCCCTCCTGTTTGTTCCACCAAGAGGTGGCCAAAAAGCAGAGACCCTTTTCTCCCACTCCATGCTACATCTTTCAATACATTGGTACAAGGAGGGTCTACATGAATTTATTAGTCAGCATAATGGGGGAGCATGAAGCTTGCTAGAGACATTAGATTTGGTTGAGTTTGGTGATACCAATTACCTTCAGCATCATGATTGGGCAGCAGGGTACTGGGACAATGCTGTGGAGAAGTGCTGCATAATCCAGAAAACAGACAGCCTTGGCAGAGGAGACCCAAGAGCACACAGTCACTCCCTCAAGTTCTTCTCTCTAATGATACCAGGAGGACTGAGTGTGGGTACTGTGTTTCCTTGGATGCTGAACACAGACCCTCCATTCTAGAATTGTATTTTAACCCCTGATCTACAACTCCATTTTAGATATCACTGCATTGCTGACAGACCAGCTGGAACATGCAGCTAATTTGCCAGTTAACCCCTCCCACCTCTTTCTCCTAGGGTGTTCCACCCAAGAGAGCTTGAAGTGGATGCAATTATAACAGACTCAGAGAGGGATTTTCTTGCTTTGCAGGCAGCCCTGTACAGCCTCTGTCTCCAATCCTGAGCTGGATTTTGAGTGGGGGAAGGATCAGGTCCATAGCAAAGCATTGTAGACCCAGGTACTCTTTGGAAACTGGCTGGGCTTGGTTTCATATCCTGATCACTCATCCCTGCTGCCATGTAGGCTATGCTAGCCCTGAACC
>NW_009953067.1:1249899-1260498 GCF_000747805.2 Chaetura pelagica
GCTGACGGGTAGTCTTCAACTACCACCATCTATGTGTTTGACACTGCCTTGGTGGCTGCACTTCCAGTTTGTGGACCTGACTGGTTTGGTTTGCCCTGAAAGACAAAAATCTCACCCTTTGCCACCACTCAGATATGGCAATGGTATGAAAACAGGCACTGCTGCAAAGCCATATGTTTCCTGCTGCCAGAGAGGCTGTATTGCCAAGATACATCATTGTCCCCTTCTTCTTCCACCCATCCTTGGGTATCACCACCTCCCCTTCTCCCCGCCAGGCGGGTGGTTGGTTGATAGTTCCTGAGGTTTTTGGAGAAACTCCTTCAGTAGGCACATGATGGTTCTTCCGCTGGAGCTATTGGGCTCAGAGGCTTCAAGGTGCTGAGGGAACGGAAGGCAAAGGTGGATGGATCGTACACAAAGTGGGGCGGCGGGCGGCCTCCATTGATGCTCTGGGGGGGAATAAAAAGAGGGATGAAGTCAGTGCTCATATAAGCTACAAACAGTGTAAGTTCTTGCTCAAGTGCTTTGCTTTGTCACCTCCCTCTCTGGTACAATTACACCTCCTTGAATGGGAGATCATACTTGTACTTGCAGCAAACGGCACTAACACAGGCAGTGAAGTGCTTTTCTCATTCCCTTGCTCCTACCCCTCAAGAGTAAAGGATGCATTCCCCCCTCCAAACCTGACGTCCCTGGGATTCACATGACCAGGATTCCTGGCACCTGTAGCCACTCAGGTAAGTAAAACAGGCTATGATACACTTAGAGTCTCAAAGTCAGAACAGCATCACTGTCTGAAGATGTAACATGGAAAAGCTTAATTCTGATTCACTTGGCTTTAAAATAAGATCTACTGCACTTTTAGAGCAGGGAGATAAACCAGATCATCTCTGAAGATTCATTATTCAGTTGTTTTTCAACAGCTCTCCAGTGAGGATTTACACATCACCCTTTCTGCATCTCTGAAGTCCCTGACACACTGAAACTCTCCAGAGTTTTGGCTCCAGACACCACAGTTCAATGAGGAATGGCTGGGGGATGCTTAGAGGGAAAGAACCCACTTGAAGGCCTTACAGCCTGGTTTGTACCATGGCCACCAAAGACTATTCTCTCCTCTTTTGCTCCCAGTATTCAGAACAGGATCAGAGCAGATCCAGAGTAAGGAGGGCAGAAATACCTGCACACTCCCTGTGCTGCATGGCAGGACAGATATGCTCTTCGCCACTAGACTATTCTGAGACTGTGGATACCAAAGGATTTATGGTGTCTAAGAAGTTATTCCATTCTATTAAATATAAAATGTTTTTCATTTACTTCTTGGAAACTTCGTTTTGTCTCTTTCCTTAGAGTAAGCAGAAGCACCAGTGAAGCAGCTGCTTCACTGACACTCTGGCCAGGAGAGGAGGTCTCACTGCTCTATGGGCCAGCAGAGCATTTAATCATGCTCCTGAAGATTTCATTCCCCAGGAATAGGTGTGAGTTACCAAGTGCCACATGCTGGACAATTCAGCAGCTCAGAAACTCATGCAAATGTCCCCTACCCTCATGCCACTCCCATCACTGCTGGGAAGGACTTTTCCATTGTTTTCACAGAGGTTAGAAAGAGCAAGTGAGAAGAGTTCTGGCCTGGGTTCTGGCATTACAAGCTTTTCTGCTGTCTCTTCTAGGCCCTTCCTAACAAAATCCATGGTTTCCCTTGCTCAGTCTGCATTACAGGACTGTTCCTCAAAGAATTACATTTTTTAGAAACAATAACCAACTTTGCCATCTTCTCTAAGACAGAGGTTCATTTTGGCACTTCAAGGCAGGTCTATCAGATGGTTGCAACCACATACCAGGACGGCAAGGTGATGTTTTCATGCCACCTGCCTCTATCCTGGCTGGGTTTTAACTTGTCATCACAGGGCAAGCACATGCAGCTTTTCCCAGAAAGCTGACCAAATTGTCAGGCTTACCCAAACAGTCATGCCAACATAGAGTGCACTACAGAAGTGTCCAAGCCAGGCCCCTGGTACCGCAGTCAGTGCAGCAGAACCTGGAAGCCTCTGCCTCCAGGATCTTGGTCACAGTTCAGCCCCATGGGGCAGCCTTCATGCCAGAAAGGGCCTCTTTAAAAGCCAGTATGGCCAACGTGTTCCTGCCGAGTGGGTACCTCCTCTGCAAATTAAGATGGGCACTTGAGGATGGAAAATGCTAACATGGCGCTTGGCATCAACTGTACCTGGAGTTCAAGCCAGCAAATCATGCCCTGCTACATCCCCCCTGACACCTTGGCCAGCAGCATAAGAAACAAGAGAGGCAGATTTAAGGGCCTTTACTCAATAGCCACCTGCTGTGGGGTTATATATGGTGTGTGCTCTGGCAAGCCTCAGAGCTGGAGGGTAACATAGCAACCCCTATTCAAAGCTAAGGGGCAGAATAAATCAGCACATTCGTCCTTCTTCAGAGCAGAGAAGGTCCCCTGCCAGTGCCAAGAGGGAATGGGAACAAAGAACCTGGCAGTTCCCTCCATTTTGAAATGCCAGACAGGATTAGGGAAGGCAGCTGAATCAGTTCATTTCTGGCGGATGGCAGATGGAGAAGAGACTGGGGCAAGATGGGTCCAGAGGACAGATGAAAGTCATCCACAAAACTCACCAGGCTTTGGGTGGGAAGGTGCCCTGAGGTTTCTCTCTGGGCCTTCTTCTGGGGCCATTGTGTGGGGCAGAAAGCTTTTCCCAGGACACCATGAGGAAGAAGGGATGAGGAGAAGGACAGGGATATGAGAAGACACAGGAGGATGCAGAGATTCACAGATGGGCAAGCAGCTGCAACTGATGTCCAAATGGCACCCAATCTTGCTTCTTCAGCACAACACCTCTCAAGCAGCCACAAGACCATGGCTGGCTTTCAACAGCATCACCACCCCAGGCAGGTGAGGGCTGGGTGAGAAGGGCCCTATGTCCAACTGTAGGCAGTAACAGATGAGGCAGCAATGGAACTGTCCTCATCATGAGGACACCCTGACCGATCTGCAGCCATTTGTTACCCTGAGCAGTACAGGTCTGTCTTGCACCTACTCCATGACTGACGGGGCAGCACCTCTGCTCGGGACTGTGCTAGAGGAAAGAAAACCAGCACCAAAACACTTCACTCTCTTCTTGCAGAAGAGCAAGTTTTCTTTTAAGCTCATATTCTGCTTTAGGAAGGACCGAGCCTGGTCTGGCTTAGTCCTCTACACCATTTGGAATCACAGCATGTAGGGGTCTGGCTCTGATGAGCAATGCAAGGCAAAGCTCTATAGATGTATTCCCAGAAAGAAGATGAATAGGGCTGGCTGCCAGAGAGGGGAACACGTTCCTCCCACCCTGTCGCTTGGACCAGCTGGTTCCCTGTAGTCTGGACAAGTGTTCTAGCCAGCCTGCTCCTCCCCTTGGGCACCCAGCACCAGCCTGTGATACCCAGGACATGGTTTTTACTAAGGAAGGCCGTTAAGAGTGGCTGCTACGGCTGTAGGCACCCCAGGGAGCTTGCCACAAACTGCCTGACAGCCCCAGCTGAGGAACCTCAGGCCAGCTCCTGCAGAAGCTCATTGGAACACAAACACTCCAAGCTTGACATTAGAGGCCAGTGCATTCAGTCTAATGGCATTTGGGCAGCTGGGTAACTCACACAAAATGGAGCCTAATATGGGCCCAGCACTAATGGCAATCATTAACCAGAGCCCTCCATTTGTTAAGCAATGTATTTACACAGCTGGAGAACAGCCCGAGATACAAGCACTCTGCTGCCAGCAGGAGGGCACACGTGCTCAGCCGCACGCTCTGCCACACACACCCATGCTCACTCACACATGCTCACCTGCTCTCACATGCCTCAGGCTCTCCCCAGTACACATGCCCTTCCCTGGTCCCTTGTCCACACCCCTCCATGCACATACAGACCCTCTTCCTTACTTGGAAGTCCCAAGGATAGCTGTTCCCACTCATATGAATCTTGTTCACTCACATTGTAACTCAAAGCCAAGCAGGGCCTGAACTCCACCAGCACGCGGGGACAAGTCCAAGGGAGCTCAGCTCATTGCTTGCTTGTACAACTGCCCTGAGCAGAAAGTAGTTTCAGTACCAGCAGACACCCATGCTGCCTCACTGCATGCCTGATTTCAGTTAGATGAGCTCCTAAGGGAGCTTGCTTGTGCTAACATCTATTCCAAGCAACGAGGCACAGACCATCTTGGTCACGCACGCTTGTCAGCATGCACCAAGACACACACTTCTTCCCTCATAGGCACACGCCTATATATGCACACTCTTGCAAACCCGTACTGTGGTCACCAATGGCATTATCACCATTATATGCAGGTGGTAAATAAGCAACCAGCTTGAAACATATCTGAAGCACATTGACAAAGAAGCACAACTAAAGATGATACAGATAGTGAACAGATGCAGGTGCCTCAAAAAAGACCAGTGAGACTAAACACCACAGAAGAAATGCACCGTTTCAATCATTTTGGCAGCCCTCAGAAAACAAAGAAATGGGCAACTTCTCCATAAATCCATCTGTAACATAACTGCACATTTCAGCAAGGAAAAATACACAGGAAGACAATAAATATGTAAAGGATAAATCTACTAATACAAACCCGCATCCTCCTAGAAATCTGTCCCTTACCCTTATGAAGCCTGGGAAAATAGCCCATATGTAGATTGTGAAATAACTTAAATTTTTGACTCATGATTCCACAGAAGCATGGTTTCCCTCTTCAGACAAAGCAAAAGCAAGCACAGCTCCAAATACGCTTTCAGCTGTGGTAATGACAGTCCCCACAGGAGGGGGGAAATGAAATTACCTAACACAGCAATGTCTTAGAAGGGAGTGGTGTGCTAGGGGTGATACAAAACTAAGCCCTGCTTAATATACTCTTTGGTCCTCTTTCCTAAGAGCTCTGGTATCCTGGCAGGATTCAACATTGGACCAGCTCATGTACTCTGCCAACCTGTCCCCTACCCAGGGCAAATCCAGCACAGGAGTTTGTTCTTTCCTACACTTGGGCCTTGGCAGCTGAGAAACACTGCCAAGCTCTGTTTAAAGGATGCTGCCTACCAGTGGTGGATGCCTCTCGGTGGTGGGTGAATGATCCCTTTGCAGTCTGTAGACTCGATTGTTAAAAGTCCTTTGGGATGAAAGGCACCATGTAATTGCAAGTTGTAAAGGCGCATCCGATTCCCACCACCACCCTGTGTGAAAAGGAATAAATCCCCAGAAGAGCCTTGGCAAAGCCAGACGCCTGCCTGCAACACGGCCTGTTTGAGAGACAGTCACCTTGCCCAGGAGTGGACAGAGCCAGAGGTAGCACCAATACTCAAGCAGGGCACAGGTAAAGGCTGTCAGACTCCACACTGGAGCATCTACAGGTACACAGCTTTTAATTCTGCTTTGTCTTCCTTCCTCTCCCCCCTACTTGGAAAAGAAACTGGTGACACTCCAATGTGTGAAACCATCAGCTGTGAGCAAGGAAAGCAGGCCTGCTCATAGCTATGTCTGTCATTCCAAACACAGTCCTGACAAAGCCATCATATGTGCCTCGGTTTCTCCTGTGTATAATATGCACACCACAGTCAGGCAAGCCAAGATGAGCTAATGAACATCTAGGTGTTGCGATCTTCTGATGAGAGGTGATTGCCTTTCAATGACAGTTTCACTTCAGGCAGTTTTCAAGAAATAGTTGCCTACAAGCAGGACCAGCTCCTCCAGTGGAGCTGCAATTCATATTTAACTGCTTCTTCATTAATTCCAACAGGGCCTCTGACAATTTATTCCAGTCACAGACCTGGAGCAGCTCAAAGAATAACATTTTAAAGGCAAAGTGCTTCCCTCCTGAAAGTCTCTCCTCCACCCCCAGGTTCATATGCAGATTAATTTCAGGGGATAGCTAAAAGATGGCAGAACCATTTCAGAACTTATTTTCAAGTCTACTTTTCTCCCTTCCAAGAAAGAAAGATCAACTCCAAACACTGTTCTGACAAGGAAGAACAAAACTTCACCAAGGTAAGGCTGCCTAATGCCTACTTCCTTCTATGCAAGCACATTGCAAAACCCATTTCAATCGTTTAGAAAACACATCACTGTTCCTCTTTGAACAGAAAAAAAAAAAAAAAGTAAAAATCTATCTAACATTTGCAAATGTGTGTGCAGAGCTGTCAGGTGGCAACTACCAGACTTTGAGAGGTGCCACCAGACAGACAACACTGAACTTTTTTGGAATGTACTTCAAAGAGCCTAGCAGATGGGTTGCTGGTCACTTGCCCAAAAGGAGAAATAGGCCAGTTTCAGATATGGGTCCTTGCTGGCAACAGTGCAATAAGTCTTTCTTCTTCTTTCTCTCACATGCCTTTGAGATGTGTCTTTGAGAAAGCTGACTGCAAGCTTTGATTTTGCCTGGTAATAATCTGAAGGAAGGAGGCTCTGCAATGGGACTGGACAGATGGGTCATTCAGAGGGGCAGGCTGTCAGTGCACCCTGGCCAACTTGGGAAACTCACCACTACAGAGTCCCAGTGAAAGTCATGCTCTGAGGGCTACACAAATCTCTTAAAAACAAGTGAATTAATCACCTCCCCCTACTAGTGAGCTGTGTCTCATCTCCACTTTCTCTCCTGCTGCTCATATGAAATGGCCTGTGCTTCTCTGCACACACCCCAAAGGTCTGCATGTGCCTAAACAGGAAGAAGATTGGACATGAGAGATGCTCAAAACAAGCACAGACACAGGCAAGACAGGACCTGGCCCTAAATCTCTCAACTACATCCAAGTAGAGTCCTTAACAGTTCTGGTATGTACACAAGTGACACTACCTTGTCCTCTCCTTCCTTGCCACCTTGCCTTTTCCAGCCCTCCCCTGTGTGGAAGGAACATCCCTCCAGAGGGATCACAGTCCTCCTGCCTTGGGGCCAGGAACCCCAGGTGCCATGCTTCTCACAGAGCTGGCACGTGGTGCGTTCTTGGGAGTGTGGTGCGTTCTTGGGAGTGTGCAGCTTCCAGTTTGCATGAGGCCAGGGCAACCTTGATTCCCTCTGGCCAGGCAGGCTGGCACACAGAAGCACACTGCTTTCAGCTTAAAGAGAATACAAATTAAAACTGCAAAGTGAGTATTAATTACCCTGGCAAGAGCAGGCTGCGAACACATGCTGACACAGTGCTCTTGCCTCTGGACAAACCAGCCCAGCTGTGGAAGCCAAGTGCAGGAAGTAGGGTGATTATGGAAGAGGTGTGTGGGAAAAGAGGATTACAGCTCTGCAGACTGGGACAGGGAATGGGTGCCAGGTTCCCACAGCCATGCAAACAAAGGAGAGCAGGGAGCAACTGCAGTGGGCCCGGATACAGTGGTAAAAGACATGCCTGATCTGCCGTCTTGGACTTGAAGCTCTGCCAGAAAACAGTGGCCTGCTCTCTCTCTTCTCCATCACCCAGGTGTGACCTAGAAGTCACCAAATCTGTCCCCCTCTCTGTGAAACATGCCTTGCCACTTCCCAACCCTGTGAACCACAGCACCACCAGCCACAGCCACCACCAACACACAGGGCTGTCCCATGAGCAGCTGGTCACTAGGCTGCACCTCAGCCCTAACCTCCTTTCTACCCCTCCCCACTGCATCATTCTTAAACCAAACCCACAACCCACATCAGACCACAAAGGAAGGACAGCACTGAAAATAGGATGTCAGCTTCCTGACTCACTAGCCAGTCACTAGTTCCATGCTGCTGTCTCAGTTAGAGCTCTTGGTTATTACTCTGCAAGCACTTGCATGATTTAACAGATGGAAAGGCTTTTATGGCAGAAACTCATGAAAAGTGGGAAGCAATAAAAAATATTTTCTTTAAGGAAGCAGAAGAGAGACATGACAGTCCCTCTGCTGTGGGCACAGGCTGAAGGCTGGTTAGCCTTTGCCATGAAAACCAATAAAAGCAATGCTAAATAAAACAATTATCTGGAGCCAGATGTTTAGAATAGTTTTTAACAGACACAGGCATTCCCACCTTGGCTACAATGGATCCTTCCTCGCACTGAGGACACTCCGGACAGTCTTTTGTCAGGAATTATTCAGACCAGGGGTTAGTGTTCTCCAGGCACAGAGATCTTCAGTAGGCAGCTCAGTGATGGCTTGGGAGGAGCTTCCCCAATAAGCAAATGGGTATTTGTGCTCTCATTTAGCAGAGGACATTCTCAATTTTGCTCACAGAGGTATGCCCATCAACAGGAGACAAGAGCCTGCCTAGGGACCTGGAATGCTAAAACATCCATGAGGAGCCTCTGCCCAGCAGGTAACCCAAGGATGCAGTTCACTAAGAAAAGGAATTTCTTCTAGAGGGCAGGTTTGGGTTTAGGCAGTCAGTCACATACTAAAGACAACCAGCAGGGTTTGACAAACTCTTAGCAAGCTGCAGTTTGGGAGCTCTGCTGCCTGAGATGTCAGAGCTTTTCAGACTGCATGATATAGTATGAATATGCACACAGCTCAAGGAAGATCAAAGCCAGACTTCAGTTCCTCTCACACAGAGACTCTTCAGGCAAGTCACATTCTCTGCTGGTTTTGCAGTTTAACTTGCTCCGAAACTGCAATAATGATGTTTATCTGCCCCTGACATGCTGTATTTACCAAGGTTTGCAAAGCACCTTGAGAGCCTGGGATGGAAGGGCAACATACATGTGTTTGTGTGTGTTTGGGTGTATATACACACACAGAGTACTCTTCTGAACTTTTGGAAATCTTTACTTCTTGCTTTGCAGCCAGAACCAGAGGTTTGCACCAATATTGCTCTGTCACCTTGCATGCCTTGCACTTGTGAATGGCTCAGGCATCTGCCAAGAAGGCTCAGGTCAACATATCTCTTGCTCAACTCTAATCTGAGAAGGTCCCTTGTTTTAGAAGAAATAAACCTCTTGTGCTCTTACCTTGATCTTATCAATGCTGAGAACATCCTCTGCTTGGACAGGGGCCAGATCCCTGGAACGACTTCCCTGTCTCTTATCTCTCATGTCTGCATCCTAAAAGGCCACTGCAGAAACATGCTGGTTTTATGTTCCAATTTAAAATTCTTATTTTATTTTTACATAGCAGAAAACATCTATCTGATCAGCAAGGTTATCAGGTTGGCCTTGAAATCCTTAGTGCCTCTCTGCCTGCCCCAACAAGAGCTGTCAAGATACCCAGGGGCTTGCCAGTTCTGTCTTCTGCCCACCTACTGCTTCTGCGATAAGCCCAGCTCCACCAATCCCATTCAGAAACTGCATGTAGGAGTTTGTGAAGGAAGAACAAGAATAGGACTAGATGACAGACTTGTAACCCTTATCCCAAGAGGGTCTGGAGAACTGAAGACTTGTGGTATTATAGAAAGACTCTGGAAGATGGATCTTTGTATTCAGAGCTGGCTGCCCCTGCTGACCAAGCCTGGTCCAGGGCAGATGTAGTTCTACCCTGCAAGCATGTGCTTGTACAGTCATCCTCCTTCCAGTGCTAAAGAAGTGTTGTTCCATGCAACATCCAACTGCCCCATGCAAACATGCTCTGGAAGCTAAAATACATATGCACATGCATGTAACCCCTCTCCCTCACACCTAGCACCTTGCTTCCAGATCTAGACTTTACACTGACTGGCAGTTTGAGGCACCAGTGACCAGGTCTGCACCCACAGGCATTGCCCACCTTACTGTGCAACACCCATGTAGGCCCACATCTACCCCTCACCTTGCAGCGAATCGTGCTGTGCTACATGTATCTCTTACACACAAATCCATACCTCATACACACACTGTCTCCTCCAATTTATCTCTGCTTGCCTGCCCACAGGGGATGATGATTCTCATGTTCCATTATCCTTTACTGGGAGGGGAGGAAGAGGCAACACATTTTTTTAAAAAAATGTATACGTTATTTTCTCTTTACTGTCAGGCCCTGGCCTCTCACAGCTGAAAACATTTCAAAAATGACTGAGCTGCTGCATATTTGAGAAGCTTATTAATCTTCCTGTCTTAATCTGTTTAGGTTCTTAGACTTGTCACATCACTGTCCGATCATCCTGCTTAAGAAAACTGCTGAGTAAGTGGAAAGGCTGAAGCCTAACACCTCCTGAGTTGACCCATGGCAAGCTGAAGTACAGGTAACAATGACAAGGTGGCACCTTAGTGTTAAAACAGCACATGGAGAAGCAAAACAGCTAGATCACCTGCTATGAGAAAGACTCCCAAGGACCATGAACATTTCTGAGGGCTAAAATTGTTTCAGTGCCACAGGGCAAAGAGACTGCCCCTCCATCTCATCTTCACATGGGAGACTCTTCCAGCAGAATAGGGAGGAAAAGCATAGCTGGGATTATGCATGAGAGAGCATTATATTGCGTCCTGACATGCCAGAAAAGCTCTGAGATGTCAAAGCAACCAAAATATCAGTCAGGAGGAGGGTATTTTTAAAATCATGCATTACTTCATAATCACATGAGACAATGTCCTCAGCAAGAACAGTATAAAAATGCTTCATTCATGTTATTAGCAGGTCACTGTCATCATCTGCCTCACACAGGAGGGAATAAGCATAATCCTTTGTCCTTCAAGCTATTCAGCA
>NW_009953067.1:1260583-1269840 GCF_000747805.2 Chaetura pelagica
CAGCAGGAGGAGAAAGGAGGGGAGAAAGCAGACCTTCTTGCTTAAAACCCCTGGCATACACCATCAGTTAGCCTACCTGCTCCTCAGATCAGTCCCCTCACTGCATCTCCATCCAGTTGTACACTGGAAGTTGTTGCCCACCTCAGTTCAGAAAGTGGCTGCACATTCTTTACGTATGCTGAAACAGAAGCGCTTGTGCACCAGGGCTTCTCAGGGTTACAGTGGCACAAGCCTTGGTTCACATGGTGATGCTTCCTGTTCAGACATGCAGACAGTTGCTGGGTTCCTCCTGTAACAGCTCATCAACTCATGTGCTGCTATGAGAGCTGTCTTCATTTCTTCCACCCTTACCACAATGGCAAAGTACCAACACTGAACCTGTGTCACCAGACCCTCAGCAAGAGAAAATCAAGCCTCTCACCTTGCCTCCTGCTATCACCCTTTGCAAAAGGTCACATTCAGTAGGGCCTCAGGATAGCCTTCCCAAGTGAATTAAGATCCCTGGTGGGCTCTGACTCCAATACTGAGCGCTGTGCAAAAGCCAGACATCACAGAACCATTGAGGTTGGCAGGCATCTCTAGAGATGGTCTCGTTCAACTTCCCACCTCAGAGCAGGGTCAACAAGAGCACGTTGCCCAAGAACATGCCCTGGCATGTTTTTAATATCTCTATGGATAGAAACTCCACAATTTCTCTAGGCAACCTCAATATCATTTTGTTTCAACTTGTGCCCATCACCTCTTGTCCTGCTGCTGAGCAACACTGAGAAGGAACCCTGTGCCAAACATGTCTTACTGGCTGGACTGAGGTTTCCCTTTGTATGATGGGAACCCAGGATGACCCTTCAGAGGTACTGACCTTTCTCAGCTGCTTCAAGAGTTGAGACCCCTCAGCAAGGTATTCTGCCAGGGACCAGCTGCCTCCTTTCTAAGTTAGGTACTCAAAAGTGGGCAGTTGCTATGATTTGAAAAATGGAAACAAAAAACATCCATTACCTAACAGCTCTGCCACCATGACAGATCAACAAGAGACTGTGAAGTATCATATGCTATTGTCATGGAAACCACAGGAGCACCTCAGGTAGAGATGCACTGTCCCAGCTTAGCAAGGTTGACCAGAAAAGCATGGATTCTGTGCCATCTGTCAGAAATGTATGCTCTCGGTTTGTGCTGTTTATTTTAGTGTGAGCTGACACAGGCCCAGTAGGGAGCAAAGGGATAATTCTGCCTCCCAGATCCTCCAGGGGCACACAAGTAAGGCGCAATAATGGGCTCAAGATGTCAGGAGAAACCACCCCACTGAGGTATTGCTGAAACACCAGGGACAGGGGGACTGCCACAAAGCAACACTGAAAATAGCTGCAGTCCAGGGACACCCAGGAAAAACAGCACAATCACGTGAGGCAGGCATAAAGGAAGGAGATAAACAATTTGCACCAAAACTGCAGCAGGATTAGACTGTCAGTAGGTCTGAAGGACAGGCACAGTCTGGGGAGAGCTCACAGGGCACAGAAGGAGACAGCTACTGAAAACAATCCAGGCGAGAGCACAAGAAAATACGTAACAGATCAGGATTAATTGTACAATCAGAACTATCAGGTCATTGTGGGGCTGCTGAAAGACAGCACTGAAGTACCCTGGCAGAAAGCATATAAAGAGATGGAGAAATACTGTCCAGCCCTGCATAAGATTCTAGCAAGCTCTACCTGGTCCTCCTCTCAAATACAAAATTCACCCACAAAGCAGTGATAGGCAGAGGGACCCAACAGCATGGGCAGAAACAGTAGCACTTCTGGGTTCACAAAGGCATTGGTCCTACTTCCTGCTGGGCAAGGTGTAGACATTGAAGGATCTTGGTCTGCCATTCATCCCTCTTGCAAGGCTGTAATTACTGCAGAGATAGTAGCAGTTTCATCACAGAGGATGTAAGTTTTCTTCACCCGTGTATCACAAACACGTGGGGGATCCTATGGCTCAATGGACTGAAGCACTTTCTTTGGCTGCAGCGTGCAAGGTCATCCACCCATCTCCCGCAGCACCATACAGCACTTACTGAAAGAGAGCCAAGGTAGCCACAAAGGAGATGGGTTGGCTGAAGAGTCAGAGGATGGGAAACCAGAGACAAAGACTCAGAGGTGCAGACCACACAGAATACAAGCAGGAGAGTTGAGCAAACCTAGCCTTGCTAGGCACGTGTGAGCTCAAGAATGGGAGATGCTGAGAGAGTGAAGTGTCATCCCAGCGACAAAGCCATCTTGCATCTGCCGTCATCCATCCCCTCATCCCATACAGCTCTGCAGATGCCAGTGCACCATGCAGGTATGGTCCCTCTTCCACAGCTATCCACCAGTATTTCTCACACATACCTAATACTACATGTTACCTCAGATCAGCATTTCCCTTGGTCAGGAAGGATCCAAATGACACCCTACAGAACATCTACACATAACTGTCTGAGCTCACAGCAGGGGATGTAGACTTTCACTCCAAGGAAGTTTTGAATCCATAGTCTCCAAAATGGAAAAGTCAATATATTATTAGCCTTGTCAGTACCTAACCTAAGTTCCAGCTACGGTCTATACTACAAACTAGCAACTTCTGATATGCAGCTGATAAAGCCACAGGAAGCCTCCAGAAATAATTTTCTGGGCATAGATGTTCAAAGAGAATCACCACAGATGTGTGGAGAGATGAAAGAAAAGCACCAGAAAAGGGCAACTTACACGAATTTTAATAACTCTAGTCTTCACTCCACAATTCTTCTTGAGCAGCATCTTCTGAAAGAGAAGTAGAATCCAGGGATTAGTAGCAGTAGCAGGAAGGAACAGAGAGAGAGGTTGTAGGAAGTCTCTTTTCATCAACATTTACTAGCAAACAAGATGGATGGGTGGTTAAGTGAGATATGAAAGACTAAGAATTATCAGAGGCGGCCATCAAGTGAGCATCCTAATCTGAGACTGTTTCATCCAACCTGCACAGAGTCTTTTGGTAGTGGCTGATAACCCTGGGCTTTGAAAGAACATACAGGAAGTCCACAGAGAAAGAGATGGAACAACTGCCTAAAAGGAAGTTTCTTCCTAATTTCTGTCAATTAGTGGTTAGACTCTGACCTGAAGCAGGTGAATTTCTTCCTCTTAGGAAGAAAAAAAAATAGTCTAATGTAAATGTGGATATTCCCATAAGTTATTTTAATTATGCTTATTTTTTAAAAAAATTAAAACCCAAGGTAAAAAGCACCTGCCCCTAGTCCTAAATCCCTCTGCCATATACTGTAAAGAGCCATTAAAGTTGCCATAACATATGAACCACACAACCTAATAAACAGGTTATACTACAACAATTACTCTGTGTAACTAGAGAAATAAACAGGTGAGTTTCCTTGTTCTGAGGCAGTACTTTGAAAGTTGGCAAGTGAATAAAACCATTCTTTCCCCTTAAAAAAAAATCCAGAAAATGACTCCTAAGTGGAAAAACGAGGCTTCAAGAGCAAACAGTTTTTCCATTAAAAATACTTCAACTACATTTTTCAGTGAAAACCTTGGTGGTAGAGGCATGTCAGGAAGAAACTTCTCCATCATGTTTTGAAAGAAAAAAATAGATTTTCCAAGCTCTATCCTTTTCCAGTTGGAAAGCTGTGTGAAGTGTGGGAAAACACTTACATACACACACACTAACAAAACAACTGGATGTTTTTCAGATTAAGTTCTTAACACAGACTACCTGTGGAAAGACATGCCACCATCTTACCAATATTGACAGTAAGTAGTGAGACCTTTCTACTTCCTCTCTCCTTTTGTTTGTTGTCTTCCTGCATTTTCCAATAGAAGAGAAGATAAAAGTAATACAGTAAAGAGAGCACTGGAAACTCAAAAAGATTAAAATTCCCCCAAAGTCACAAACAACCCTCAAAAAACTAAGAAGAAATAAAACAAAACCAAACATGGTGCTCAGGTAAAAATATTTATAATTATACATCAAGTAGAAAGTACTGCCAGGGGATAGAAGAAGTCGTCCCATTCCTCTACCACCTTCTGTCATTCTACACCCCATGAACAAGACTTTGCAATGCCAATCCACACAGCTGGAAAAAACGTGGAGAGGGGGTTGGAGACCCACTCACCATTACTACACACACCAGCCTCTTGGATCTAAAATCCAGCCCTCAGCATAGTCACAGCCCACTTACATGCCTGGAAGAGAGAGAGGCTCTGCACTAAGTGTACATGGGCAGTTCAGGGCCTGAGGAAAGTGTATTTCACTGTCCAAGCATGCATGGGGGGAGAAGGGAGGTGCTGCAAGGATTTTGAGCATTTTTTCTTAATCCTTTAACAGGTGAATTGTAGAATCATTAAGGTTGGAAGGGACCTTAAAGATCATTGAGTTCCAACCCCCTGCCATGAGCAGGGACCCTTACCACTAGACCAGGTGGCACAAAACCTCATCCAACATGGCCTTAAAAACCTCCAGGGACGGGGCATCAACAACCTCCCTGGGCAACCTATTCCAGTTCCTCACCACCCTTATTGTGAAGAATTTGTTCCTAACATCTAACCTAAATCTCCCCTCTCTCAGTTGAAAACCATTACCCCTTGTCCTATCACTATCTTCTCTGATGAAAAGCCCCTCCCCAGCTTTCCTGTAGGCCCCCTTCAAGTACTGGAAGGCCACTATAAGGTGCTAATGCTGTCTTTGTTATTCAGCAAAGGGCTCAATACCAGCCCAATTTGTCAGCCCCAGATCTGACCTAGCAGCACAGGCTGCCTTGTCAGTGCAGCAGCGAGGTTTCTAACCTAAAAGACCAAACAGGTCTTTGCAGAAAACATGTAGAAGGAGACAAAGGGAATTGCTGAACTCGACTAACCCAAGCCTGTGCTGTCCAACTAAACAAGTAATTCTCCAGGAATTCCTATAAAACAACGCAGGGCTCCGTTCCCAGCCAGGCTGCAAGGCAGTTATTGTAAGGCTGGTATTTACTGTGAGGTTATTGCCTTTCTTAAGACCCCCTACAACCACACAGTGAAAAAGACAGAAGGAAAAGAGAGACCTTGGTGGGGCTGACAAACCCCAGGGGTGCAGGAACGGGCAAAGTGAGGACTTGTGAGGTCATGCAGAGTTTTGATCTCTCTATAAGCTTTTCTTCAAGACTAGTGTGAAATGTTGGCTGGTGGGGATGAGGAAAGGTAAGCTACATAGCTCAAGCCACAAGCCTGCTGCTGGGATAAAATGTGCAAGACAGAGTAGGGCCAAGCAATGAAAATGAGAATCAGAACTGATTTCAAGCCCGAGTCTTCAAGGGAAGAGTGCTGTGGAACATATCCCACTGCATCCCACTTGACTGCAGGCTGTGTCACTTCAGGTGAGACTCAGCTTCTCTATGCTGTGTAAAGCTGAGCTTTACAGGGGTACTTGAATGAACTCCCAAGGATGCTGCAATGCTGTGACACCAAATTCCACAGTGTCTCAGTAGCACCATGGAATCCTCTGCTGAAAGGGCAATACTATCTTTAAATACAACTCTGTCAGCCAGGGAACAAGTATGACACCTTCCAGTGCAGTCCAGCAGGGTCCAGTGCAAAACAAGGTCCCATCCACAGATCCCCCATGACTCTATTAGGGTGCAACAAAAGACATTCTTTCCCAACTACAAGTTAACAGAGGCAGCAAGACTTTAAATTTACTAATCCTGGCCTTCTCTTAAAACACATAGGGAAGAAAAACAGAGACAGCAATTACAGGATGATGACAAAGACTGACTGAAAAGTTAGAACTAGTCTGTGGGTGGATGGACAACCAGCCAGATTCTGCCAATAGGAATTAAAGTGCTCAGCTGTATCCCAAGTCTGATGCTTCCAGCAGAAAACAGAGGTGCTTTTTTAGTGATGCTGTTGTGATGAGTTTTAATCACACGAGTACCTGAAAGGTGCCTACAGGAAAGCTGGGGAGGGACGTTTTACAAGGGCATGTAGTAGTAGGTTAAGAGGGAATGGTTTCAAACTGAAAGAAGGGAGATTTAAATTAGATATTAAGAAGAAATTGCTTAGTGTGAAGATGGTGAGACACTGGAAGAGGTTGCCCAATTAGGTTGTAGATGGCCCATCCCTGGAAGTGTTCAAGGCCAGGTTAGATGGAGCTTTGAGCAACCTGGTCTAGTGGGAGGTTTCTCTGCCCATGGCAGGGGGCAATTTGAACTAGATGATCTTTAAGGTCCTTTCCATCCCAAACCATTCTATGATCTTACCACAATCTGCACTATTGCTACAGTTCAAAAAGGGTGCACTACCCAGCACAAGCATGATGCCCTAAGTAACAATTTTAGTTAGGGAATAGTGATCTCTGGTGTATCTCTTGATGGACTTAGTAGTAAAAGGAAAACATATCATCCTCTCATTCACAGGCTGTAAAACTGGAGTACAGATATCAGCAGAGGAAGGTGTCTGGAACTGCTGCATTTTCCTGCTTCCAGTTAGGATTGAAAGTGGAGAAAGACCACTTGTGTTGCACTCTTCCAGCTTCACTGCAAGGGTCCAAGATCATTGTAAGAGACAAAACAGAGGGAGAGACAGAGAGCAAGCCAGACACATGATCTTGCAGCTGAGAATGAATAAATAGAAGACAAGTTATCAAATATTATTCTATTTAATCAAATTGCTTCCACCTCACTTGTAGCCACATGCTCTCTGTGCAGCACAGTAAAGCCATGCTTTACAAGACGTAAATCAAACATCTTTGTATGGTTTTCCATCCCTCAGTTTTTCCCTTTCCTTGCCAAACTTGAGTTGCAGACTTTCGGATGGGAAAGCTAAAACGCAGTGCTGCCTAGCAACAGCTGGGGACTTTCCACAGCAGCCTCTCCTCATCCTCCCCCTGGAGACCTCCACATCACAAGCTAACCATGAGATGCAGCAACTCATTAACTCCTATTTACGTAGATACAAGACAGAGTCGAAATAACATTTATTTGGCTACATGACTTGCTGTAGCCTAAAGCCAGAGAAATGGCCTATAAGAAAGGTGGTATAGTTCAGTTTAGTAATCCCAGGATTATTCCTAACTGCTAGGCTAATCAGGAAGTGCAGTATGATTTCCTCGAATTATTTTTCGGGAGCTATGTCAAGAAGAGCAGAGATTTGCTGAACATCATGGGGAATCTTAGCAAAGGAGTTGAGAATAAGCCATAGGCTTTGCTTGCTGAAACTCCTTCTTCCACCTGCAGAAAAGGAAA
Organism: Chaetura pelagica; assembly: GCF_000747805.2. NCBI lineage: Eukaryota > Metazoa > Chordata > Aves > Apodiformes > Apodidae > Chaetura > Chaetura pelagica. Next base: position 1,267,806 of record NW_009953067.1, read on the forward strand.
TGGAAGAAAAAGAGGCAGCACCCATGCTATTTAAATTTAAAAGTTCCTTCCATTGGTCTCTAACAGAACTGCTGGCACTGGAGCCAGACCCTACAGCTTGAGAGTACTATTATTTGCATGAAGGAAAGTTTATTTTATTATCTGCTGTAGCTTCTACTTAAAAGGAGGAAATGACATAACTAAGGAAATGTAGAAAGTCTTTTTGAGGGTATAAGTTATGCCTCACTCTAAAGGGTGAATTGGAACATTTTAGTGTTAAACTCCCAGAAAACAGCCTAAGAGTCCTCCCACCAATCTTGCCTCCTGTTACACAAATAATCTCTGCTCATAACCCAGTCCTGGATTCAAAAGAAAGTTTCAAGGAGTGGAAATGATCACGTAGTGAGTTACATATTTACAGAACGACATGCGGTAATGAACCCCTGGACTGGCTCACATGACTTCGCTGCACATCACTGCACTGCCACATCAAAATACCACATTAGCAGCTGAGATGAACCACCACCCCTGCTCCTCTGAGAGCCCAGCCCTCCAGGGCAGCCTTGCTTCAGGAGACATGTCCAATGAAGCAGTAGTGATACAACACCTCTAACACTGACTTGAGCAGTTCCAAACTAACCCAGACAGAAAGTGACACACACATGTATTTGCTTATGCACACAAGCTACTGTATCCAGAACTACTGTATGCAAACTACATAATCAAGATTATTCTAATATATATTAACAAAATAGAGATATTCTTAATGCAAGGTTATTCTAGGAGTAGTGAAATCCTCAAGAAGGATGAATTTACGTCACACTACCACAGTTCAAAAATCAATACTCACAACTCTGGCAGCAAACAGTTTAAAGGCAGGCATCACAATTCAATCTGCAAATATTTTAAGAGTTTGAACTTCAATCAGTGTACAATACAAAATATCAGCTTGCATATTAACAAACACCTTTCATCTTACATCTGCTTTTTATATCCACATTTCTATTTTTACAATTGTTTAATTTTTACTGCCTCCATAGGACAAAACAGCAGCTCTTTTCTCTGTTGGTGTTTTTTTTTTAATTACTGTCATTTATTTAGGTTTATTATCTGGCTGTAGTTTTAACACTAAGGGCCTGTCTAGAGTTGGATGCAGTTTAGCTACGACAATTTTTTTCAAACCAGTTTAGTCTATTTCATGCAAGAAAGCATAGGAACTCTCAGCTTATCTTAATTGACTATTTAATTTACATTAAATCAGCACACTCCATCAAATGCTATAATCAGTTTGTTACATCTTATAAATTTTTCAGGGATTTTCACTTGTTTAATGAAAAAAATCTCAAAATTTTAATAAAGTCTGTATTGAGTAACTGTGCTGTAACTTGACTCATAGACCAGACTTTCAGAAGAACAAGAAGCAGGCCATAAGTCTGCCTTTAGTTTTGCTGAGGACCCTCCACAGAAGAGCTGGTGCACTTTGACTGAACGTACAAACATGTCTGTCACTCGTTGATATCTTAAAGCTCCTGACAGGATACAAATTTTAAGCAGACAAAGTTTCAAGAAAGTTGCCTCAGCTTCATAACTCCTGTTTTATTTCCATGCTGTTAACCCTACCAGGCACTTTACTAGCTGTCCAGATCCTTCCACAAACAAGGCAGACCAAGCTTGAATGTCTACCACAGAAAATAAATCTAGAAACAGTGATGATGTTGCTTTGTTTGGAAAAAGAACCAAAAGAGGAAACATTGCAAGGTGAGGAGAAACTGCACTCTCAGCCATAGCAGAAGGCTGATGTGAAGAGAGGAACTATGCCCAGCGACACAATGTGCATAAAGACAATAGAACGACAGAAAGGCAGTGAAGCAGCTCCATGGCCCAAAAAGCAGAGGACTGACAGGATGCTTCTTGTTACAGGAAGGTGAAGGTAATGTTGGTGCAGAAGCAACATCAATGCAGGCACTGTAGCCCAACACCACTTGCAGGGCACAAGCCAAGATGACAAGGAGGAACCCCACTACCCATCTCTCCTGGGAAGGGGTCCAAAAGCAAG
>NW_009953067.1:1269967-1289750 GCF_000747805.2 Chaetura pelagica
CCCTACAAGCTCCCAGAGGCAGGACTGAGCCAGGAGGACTAGCCTTCTCCACCAGCCAGCTGCTGAACAAAGCCTGTCCCCTGCCCCACCACTGCTCAGGCAGGGGGAGCATGTGGAGGGGTTAAGGCACAGGGCAGGGGCGCAGCTGCAGCGCAGTGGGCAGATGAGGTCAGGCCGCTCCACAAAGTGGCTATTGTGTGGCACACTGCAGCTGCAGGCTTCTGCTTGACCGAGTCCCACCTCTGTCCCACCGTGTGGCAGGGAGTGGATGGCCCGGGGGGATGCAGGGGCAGAAGGCCCACAGCTGCTGGCCACCAGAGAGTGGGGAGATGTACATGCAGGTGAAACAGCAGCAACCTCATGCTGTCAATGAAGCAGGGGATTTCAGCAGGGTCCTTTATACAGAACAAGCTGAACTCAAGGAAGGGGATCACCTACCCCCAAAGGCAGCACTCTGACAAGCCAGGCATGCAAAAGCCCACACAGCCCCAGCCAGTGAGGCTGAAGCCTCCCTGATCCAACAGCTCCAGGCCCCTCTGCACTAAAATACTGCAGCATGCAGTGTTCTCAGCTTTTGCAGACATCTCCCATCCAGGCAACCAGTGCTCCGTGCCCACATGGCAGGGTGTGAAGGAGCAGAGCTATGGCTCCTGTCCTTTAGCCAACATGGTGATGAGTACTCTCCAGGAGCAAAGCTGGTCTTCCTTTCAGATCCATTTAGGAGGCTAACAAGCAAAAAGAACCAAAACCTTTTAAAACTATATTGAAGGCTGACTTTGGACTGGGGTTTGAAATTCCTTGGCACTGAGTGGTGCTGCTAGGGCATGGGCATCACCTCGTAGCTGTGCAATACAAAAACCATAAGGAAAAAGAGTAGGTCACAGGCTCCTCTGTACTGCTGCAAAGCTGAAGCAGCTCCAGCTGACCTTATGCCCCAGCCAGGCACACATGACTTTAACAAGCAGAGAAACAAGGGGGCCAAGCCTTTCCAGCAATCACCTGAGAGTACTCTGCATTTGCCCCACTCCATGCAGCCCTCAGCCAGAGGAGCACTCACTGTCAGGGCTCAAGGGTGCAAGGCTGCTACCCAGCACACATGTATCAGACAGACATAAGCTCCCTGCCCAGCCTGTGCAGCAGCACAGTGCCAGGAGGGCTATATTTCAGCCACAGCCTTAAATCACAAGTATCATCTGTCACAGTCAGCAGACAGTTCTACCAGAAGTTAAACAGCCTCAGAGCACTTTAAAATACAGGCTAATTCAAGTGGTTTGGCCAACAGTTCCCTCCTACAAAAACAAACCCCAGGATGTAAAGACCGTAGTGATACTGTGGAATATCCTGAAAAGCCTCTGAATTCTTTAGAAAGTTGTTTCTATTTCATAGTCATGTGAAGTAGTCATTAACACTTTTTTGGTCGCATTTATGCTCAATCTGTGTGAAACCCCTGCAAAACACAGTTGGTCTCTCAACACTGTCATAAATGGCCCCATCCCACTCAGGCAGGGGAACCCAGTTTTCCAGGCAACACCTCTGCCAGCAAGTGCCACAAATCCACAGCCTCTGTTTAATGCAAATACTGACTGCTTAGAGCCTCTGGGCAGGGCAGCAGAGGAAATGATGATTACTAAGTGATCATCTACAAAACCAGACTAAGCGTTAGACGAAAAGGCGTACTGCAGGGACTTGCCCAGGATCACACACTCAGCAAACGGTGGACCGTGAAAAACAGAATACAGTAACTTCTGTGGGCATCAAAACCCCTTCCAATGTGCTATCATCAGTCACCTCATTTTGTGCACTCCTGGGAGAGGCTCAGCTATCCCTACTGAAAAGAAATGGGTCAGCCTTAACCACAGGTGAGTCTTAACTGGCAGAACAGCGAGCACAAGCCAGTCACATCTCAATCCAGAAGAACAGACAGGTGATCACAGCAGAATGGCATCAGGCTGCTGGGCCTGGTTGATGCCTGCTACAGAATCACAGAATGGTTTGGGTTGGAAAGAACCTTAAAGATCATCTAGTTTCTAATCCCCTGCATGGGCAGGGATACCTTCCACTAGACCATGTTGCTCAAAGCCCCATGCAACCTGGCCTTGAACACTTCCAAGGGAGGGGCCATCCACAACCTCCCTGGGCAACCTGTTCCAGTGTCTCACCACCTTCACACTGAGGAATTTCGTCCTAATGTCTAACCTAAGTATACCCTCTTCCAGCTTAAAACCATGACCCCTTGTCGTATCACTACAGAAGGTGTGAGCTGATGCCTGGCCAGCAAGGTCTGCCACCTGTCACTACATCCAAATTCCCACTGCTCCTAAGGCCCAGAGAGCAGACAAAATTATTCAAACTACAGGCTGCTTTTTTTAAGATCTCCTGAATATCACACTAGAGCCACAACTAATACAGACACAGCTACCTACTTAGACAGTTATGGTCTAAACAGACAATGCCTGCCTGTAGGTGACTGGTTTTCAACTGCTCCTCTGTCACCTTTGTGGCATACAGTTTCCAGATAAAGCTCTGGATCGGCAGAAAAGCCCCATCCCTCTAGGCACAGATCAAGCGGGACAGATTCACTCTGGCACTTTTACTGCTGGCTTTTATTTGAATTTTGGGATGAAGGAAGTGAACACTCTGTATGGAGCATCTCTGGCTCAGCAGCCACTTCTCCTGCTGTCTGGCACAGTCCAAGTCTGCTGATCTGCAGGGTACATCAGATGGTTCATCTATTCACTCCTCGCCAACCCCAAATCCCTTGCTGAGTTTTCTTTGAGGCCTCAAAAAAAAAAAATGCAAAGCTCCATTTGTGCAGGAAACAGACCTGACCAAAAGCTCCAGCACCTGAGGACTAACAGAAATATAAAGAAGGGGCAGGATTCATTAATTCCCTATCACTCATCTGCATATGCCAACATGACCAAAATTCAAATGCTGGGCTTCCCCCTCCTGCTCACTAGAGGCTGGAAAGGGAGGAGGGGTGTGAAGGGACAGGGGGTTTAGTTTCACAGCTGGCAGGCACAGTAACTGCTCCTGAGAAAAAGCTAACAAGGCTTTTAATTCAGGGTTGCCAACGTGACTGTTTCCTCCCTTCATCTCTGGCCTTGGCTCCAAAGCTGTCCACAGGGAACATCCAGTCTAGTCTAACATATCATCTGATGTCTCTATAGTTTGTCTCACTTCTGCAGTCGCAGCCTGCAACTGTTAAGCCTTGGCTTGGACATGACTCCAAAGCTCTCCCTCCCCATGGACTTTTGCCATAGGCAGAGCTAGGGCATAAGGCTGTCTCCTGTGGCTTTACACTCTTCTCAGCTCTGCTGCTGAAGCACATGGGAGATGGGCAGCGCTTGGGGCTTGAAACAAGCAGCCCCAGATAATTGTACCATTTGCCATTTAAACACTGTTTCCAAGCACACCAAGAAGGGGTTAAGACACAAGTCAAGCAAGAGAGTAAACACTTTCCTCTAAGCAGAGAGACACAGAGAGGGCTCTGAAAGTCACACAGCTGTATACACTGGGAAAGAAGAAAAAGAAGAAATTAAATCTGTGAAAGGTACAGACTCTTGTCAGCTGTGATGTTACAGGGACACAAAGAGGAAGAGAATCCACAGATGGCTGCTCCAAACCCAAAGGACACAGGAGACACAGTGTATGCCAGATTACCCTTACACCAATCTCAGCTAACTGAAAAAACTACAAGACACTCTGAAGGCTCTGTGCAAGCCACAGGGCCTTGTATGTACCAGCCAGACAATGAACAGCCAGGGCATTCAGATCACCACATTTTCCTAAGACAATGCACACTTGCACAGGTTCACCCCAGCACAGTACAGGATAACTGTACACATTGAAGGTAAAAGAAAAATAAAAGCTCAAAATCAAGACTCTAGGTGATTTTTAAGTCAATTTCTTCAAGTTTCTAGGGCTAACCTAAATATTTTAGAGGGTGAAATCAAGTGTTTTAAGGATAAAAGTATAAATTCTTGGCCCTGAATGCTGTCAGCCCAGAAACCCACCCTAGAGGATATGGTTCATACATGGGACTTGTCATGAGGTATAAAAACCACTGTATCTATCCCTGATCCACCACAGAAAATGTCCAATGGAGATCAATAGGTTTGTCTGGGAAGTACTTGGAATATGCAACTTTTCCCCAGATTCTTAGCCAGAGAGTTGGTCCTAAGGGAGGTTCTCAAAAATGGGGCAACATGGAGTATACTCATTGAACAAAATCAGGAAAGGATTTTTCAGTGACCAGGAAGGCAGACATGGCCTGTGGTTCACAATGGAAGCCTGAAAAGGCTACTTTGAATCACCTCCCACCCTCTCTCCAGATGAGTTTCCTCATGGAAATCCCTGCCTTGGGTTCAGCTGGTACTACTGGGAGCACTCACAAAAGCAACTTTAAGCAAAAGACACATGAGGTTCTGTCTTCAGATGAGAACTTGGATTTGTGGACAGTGGAGAAACCTTGAAAAAGCCAAATACAGACTGACTGCATAAACAGCTCTGGGAAGGAAAAAAAAAACAAAAAACCCAACAAAAACCAAAACCCAAATCTGTCTCAAACAAACAAGCAAACAAACATCCCAGATCATGGGGCTTCTGCTCAGGCTCCATGGAGTCTAAACACAGGGCAAAGTCCCACTCCTCCTCCTCCTGACACACACATATGTACATGTAATGTCTGCACAGCCCTGCAGCATATTTTTCATTATCTTCTCCTTTCACATGACTATGCTATTTGTGAGATTCCTTTTCTCTGCGTGAGAGATTAACAAAAGAAAGATTATATTTTCTTTTCAAATAGGTGTCCATGAAGTGGGAATAGTAGAACATTACTAATCACAGAGAAAAACTGAGGTTACCCAATGGTTCCCACATTCTGCACTCTACCACCTATTTGTCTCCCTGCTCCCATGCCCCACTGAACCTCACATATACATTAGAGACAAGGGAACAGGCTGAAGTGGCTAGCTGGCTAATAGGATAAAGGCTTCTTACTCCAGGGAGCTAATCCATTTACCTAGCACATAACCAACCACTACACTTGGAGACTGTTCTCCCATGCCTGCATGCAACAGTGCCTGCCCACACCTGCCCCACAGCACAACACCCCACAGCACAACACAGGACCTGGGGTGCTGTTTGTGGGTTGAAGCTCAGAGCTTGTGATGGGGCTTGACCCACCAACTTTGAAAGGCTTGGCCTAGGCCTGTACCCATCAGAACAACTCGCAAGAATTTCAGAAGTCAGTATCCCCAGCTGGTGCTTTTGTCCTTAGAAGTAGGTACATGGTTGCCTTCAGCGCTGGTGATCAGCACTGATACCTTGTTGCAGCCCCTTTGTTCACATCCTCATGGCTGCATATGGCTCAAGATGGCACAGAAGCTGGTCTAGGGAAACCTCCCCAGTGCAAGAAGCAATGCAGCCAATTCACCAAACTGTGCTTTTTCTTTCAATGTGCCCACTTTCAGTATCTCCACTTGTTCCTGGGTGCCAGAAAAGGATACACATCACTCCTGCCAACTTTTTGACCCTTCTCTATGTGAAGGTGCCAGCTCAGAGCCAGAAGCAGGCCACTAGCCTTCTTAACAGGTGTCAGCAGCACACGGCAACCCTTGGAGCTGTGTCTGAAGTTGTGCACTAAGAACTAGGTGGAGAACTGCTGACCTCATGTATGCCACTCCATAGTCTGCATAAAGAACTACTTCCTAAATAGTTAGAAATAAACCCTCAACTCAATAGTCTGTAAGATCCCTACCAGAGCCTGTATAACACATGACAGCGCTCATAACACACACAACAATTTTAACCAATCATTTTGATGTTTCCTTTTTTCAGTTCAGGATTTTGGCCCATCTAATGCTTATGAAACCTCCATGTCCCCAGATCAAGAGGGCTCATTCTCCCACTGCATTCAAGAAGGGCAAAAAGTTCAGCTCATCTTATTAAAACAAGAGAGAGTACAAAGGCAGACCAAGGCCAAGTTCATCAACATCCTCTGTGCAAAGAAAGGTTGATAATAAAAGCAAAAATTTAGACCACATTTACATGAAGTTTTGAGTGTGTTTGAGTGATTTGGATGCTTGCATCTGGAAAGCAAATGAGCCAGTGTCTCAACTCAGTACAGAGTTTAATACAGTGAACCAAGCAACACAGGCAAGTCTTACAGTTGCAGTGGTAGTTACTGCTGCTTGCTATTTCTAACCCTACTAGCAGCCACATCATGAGATAGCAATCTAAATTTTTTTCAGATTCTTGTGGTTTACCATTTCACCCATCTGTAGGGCCCTTCCATAGGCTGTTTAGCACAACTGCCCATAGTAAGAGACTGCAAAAAACAGACAGGAAGAATTAAAAATGCCTTTCACACTTCTTGTAGGAGTCAGACTTGAAAAGAACAATAGGTGTATGGTGAAAAGATAGAAGTTTTCTACAAAGATGTCATACTAGAAGTCTCTCTGCTCAAAAAAACAGTTTCCAAGAGCACTACTTCCTCTGCTCATAATTACCTTCATTCCTCTAACAACACTTAGAAAATAACAGAGCTAGCCATGTTACTCAGAGGGTGACAGGAAATTATATTAAGTCGAAAACAAGTTAAAAGCTTGATTTGATAGCACACCAAATTGAGAACTACAATGAAAATACATGTACCATGAACTCACTGTGCTACTAGAATTAGAGCTCTGAAGAACGCACCACAGCTTAGGTTTCAATACTTGCATTAAAGTATGCTCAACATAGGGTCTTATAATCTAGGCAGGTACACCACATTCTTATGTGAGGCTTGCCTGTCTTTCCTGAACGTAACAGCAAACCACGGCAGTAAAATACTTTCCTGAACAAACCCAGGGCATTCCCTAACCTATGGCAGTTTCCCCAGCTTCAAACCACATCACCCGTAGTGTAGTCAGTTTACTACAGTAAGAAAACCAGCTGACTGGCTCCATTTAAGGATATTTCTACCTATACTAGGAACTGCGTAGATTCACCAGGTTTGCAATTTGGAAAATAAATTGTTAAACTGTTCCTTGTTTCTTAATTATATGAAGCCCCACGCATCATCAAACCAGAGCCTATAGGAGTGTCTGATGAGCCTCTGAAGCAGTATGCAAGATCGGGAATCTCTGTGTCCACAAGGTAAGCAAACGACTTACCTACACTGTCAAAAAATGAGCATGCTTACAATAAGATTGCAAAGGAACTTGCAAAGCAATTAAGAGTCTTATTCTTTGTCTAACTGCCCAACCTATTTTTTCCATAATTAAACACATGAAGGTGAAGTTACAGCTTGCAACAATATGCCAGGATTTTAAAACACAAGCATATTTTTAGAATTAAATATACAGTTTGCACTAGCATAGACATGACCACAGACTGAATCTACATTAAGTTCCTAACACTCTAGAGGATCCTCAGTTTTGCAAATTCATTCCTATGGAAATTGCTTTGTATGAGCAAGCAAAGTCCAACAGGAGACTGAAAAGAATTTTCAGTGAGGAGAACGAGCAAACTCAATAGGGTTTCTCCTAAGTATCTTCATTTCTGTTTTTGTGGTCCTGAGGACACCTATGCTTTTGAAACCTTGAATTTAGAAAAAAAATGTAATTATATGCTTTTGGCTTGGAAAGGGAGGGTTCGTCTCTAACTTACCAGTCATCATTTCCTCAAAACAAACTGCAGCTCAACAAGCATTGAGTACCTGTGAACACAGCTCTAGATGAGGACAGGGAGTTTTAGAAGTCAATCTGCTCTAGTTTAACTTAGTGTCCATCTACATGAGAACTAGATGCCTCTATTAAATGCCTCCTCCTGTGAGATGAGCTGTGGACCAATGCCCAAAACTCTCATTGACATCAACAGGCTGAAAGAAAGCGTGAACAGAGCCCAGCAGTGTGGTTCTCATATGAGCCAACAATGGAGAGACTATTCAGAGCTAAAGCAAAAAAATCAGAACTAAACCCCAGCCCACGCCAGGGCCAGCTGTGTTGTTGACAGCCAGGCCAGCTATTCCACTACACCAAAACTTGTGTAAAAGACAGTATTTCCTAGAGTGTGTACTCTAGTCATGGGCTTGGCCTTAAAAGCTCAGCCAGCTTCTGCCCATGGAACAGTAATGGCTGCTGCATTTTCAAGTCTCAGCTGTGCTCTGGGACAAGCTGCTTGCTTTAAGTCTGTGGTGGCAAAACTGGAGCACATACGCCCAGCATTAATAGTTAATCTGCACCATCGCATGACCGTGTTGTTTCTTCTGCTTCCAAACCCACACTACCACCTCCCTCCTTCCTTCTGACTCACAGACTGTGCCCCATGGGGAGACTGCAGGGTGCAAAGCACACCTGGGGCACCTCTCAAACACCAGGGCCAAGCCATGCTGGATGAAGTAGGTGTCCTACTTCAGCAATACGGGGTTAAGCAGTGCCAGAAGAAAGCAAAGGTAAAAATAAGCTCTTGCTTACATTCCTTGCTAACATTACTTCTGTGTAGTGTTTCAAGTCTCTTACCATCCAATTTCTAACCAATAGGAGCCCTATTATCATGTGGGTGCTGGCTACTAAGAGAATGGTCACTTGTGTATGTGCTTAAGCTGGAAATTCAGCATTTAGTGGTGGCAGTGATAGGGTAGGAACAACAACAAAAAAAGCCTAACCTCTCTCTTCTGATCATTCCAGTTTCTTACTCTATATAATAAAGTCAGAAAAGCAAGCAGAAAACTGCCATCACCATCAGGCACTCTCTAGACTACATGAGGAACAACCAGCTTGGTTCTAACTAGCCATTTACCCTTTCCAGTCTCCTGAAGCTCACCTCACTGATCCTCCAGAGTAGTTAACTGTAAAGCAGAGGTTGCTACCATAAGCAAAAGATGTAACTTATCACGCCTGAAGAGAGACCCATTCATCCACAGACCAAATACAACATGGGCAGTGGCAGCATATGGTGAAGCCACCTGCAAGCTCCTTTTCTCCCCAGGCAACGATGAGATATTTGTATCACAATGAGCCACATGCTGAGGGAGGAGTGGGAAGGGAGAGGTATCTGGCCAACTCAACAGCCACATTGGGACCAACCCAGGCAGCCCTCCTAGGCCAGGCACACCAAGGCTGGGGGAGGTAAGGACAATCCAGCCCTATTCCAGAGAGCACTGCAGGGAAGGCCCTGACCTTCACTTCCAAGCAACATCTACTAACTTGTCTTGCTGGAAAATATGGACAGGTTGCAGCAAAACTTCTTAATCTGCCAGGCCCTCAAGACTACTTGGGCTGAGTTCAGAAAGTGGAAAAGAGAACGTGCCAGCATTATCCTTCTGCACTGTACTGTGTCAAAACAAAAAACAAAACATCCTTTGGAAAACCTTCTTCAAAGAGGAACTGCAACAGCTAACACACAAGGGAGAACAAGGGTTGCTGCAGGACAGCCACTTTTGAGCATCCAACACAGAACCCACTCTGTGACTGCTATTCACTCTACCTCAAACCCCATTTTGACCAGTTATCTTGTTGCTACAGTTAGGAACTCTTTTTAGGTTTTGCTGAGTGATGTTTCTTGTGGTCTGTTGGCAGCCCACCACAGACCACTGCCAGTAGATATGGCAGACTGGGCTTTTCATTCTACTTGTTCAGCTGGAATTACTCTTTGTGGTGCTTTCAGAGAAAAACGCTAGAGAGGTCAAGACCCCAACCTTGTCCTTTCATTTTGAGAGATTCTGGCAGCCACCTTCACATGGAAACACTTTTTTTTTTTTTTTCCCCCCCCCAAATTTGCTCCCTCCAGGCCTACCTACAGTATGACCAGTATCACTTAGGACTTCTCCCTAAGTCACATCCCAAGGACACATGCCAGTGGTGCCCATATGCCCATTTGATCTCCTCTCTCTGGTCTGCAGCCAAAGAATCAGCTTTAGTCTAATACCTTCTTATCAGGCTTTAGAGCTTAGAGGAAAAAAGAAAGACAGCAGGGTTGGGAAGGTGGCCAGCAAGCCTGCCAATCTAAATGATAAGCCCTTGGCTTTAACCTCAGTCTCACAATTTATTGCCGCAGCTGCCAGGTGCTATTACTGTCCCTTTGGGAATCTTAATACAGCAAAATTACTCTACCTAGCTCTGTCTCCATCCATTCTTATTCTCCTCTTCCCCATCCTATCCCACAGATCTCTCTTGCCTTCAACACATACTCTCAAAAACTTCAGCCACATTTCATTTCCTTCCCTTATCTTCCTTTTCCTCAACCAAGCTCTCTGGTGCACTCCAAATCATGCTGATCAACCTAATCCTCACTCTCTCATGATTCAAAGCAGCAGCTCCAAGAAACAGGTTTCAGATGTTTCAGCAAATATTCTAGCTACTGGTTGTCACTTGGAGACAGCCTAGATGGTACTTTGGTCCCACGGCAGTCCAAATGGCTATATTCACCAACATGCAAGCTCCCAGGAGAAGAAGGTAAAGTCATATGGACAGATACCCAGGGAAAAAAGATATAAAGAAGTATTTTCAGGCAGAAACACTCATGTAGTGTCTCACTCATCCATCTCCCCCTAGAACTGTTGCGCCTTTGTATGCATTAAAAAAACAGATCAAAAATGCATTCAGATAAAAAAGAAAAGAAGGTCTTAAGGGAGAAGAGCAGAAGTGTTTCACCCTAGGAATGGACAAGCCAACACACCCTGTGCCAGGGCTGACACAATGATGGAAGAGGTGCAAGGAGAAATGTGTGATCAGGATGAAAGTCTGCTAGCAGCACACCTGAAAGGTGAACATAATATAAACATATGTCATGGAGCAGGACAGAATTGGATCAGACTTGCACAGATACTAATTCTGTACTTCAGCAATGTACACAGAACAGAAATCCTCACAGAGAAGCTGTTGATATACAGGCTGGATGAGCAGACAGTGAAGCGAATGGAAAGCTGGGTGAATGGCCGAGCTGAGAGGGCTCTGATCAATGGCACGAAGTCTAGCTGAGAGCCAGCAATTAGTGACATACCCCAGGGATCAAGGTTGGGTCCAGTCCTGTTCAACATCTTCATTAACAACCTGGATGATGTAGCAGAGTGCATACCCTCAGCAAGTTTGCTGATGACATGCACAGGAACCTCATGAAGTTCAACAAAGGGAAGTCCAAAGTCCTGCACCTGGGGAAACAATCCCAGGCACAAGTACATGCTGGCAGCCACCCAGCCAGAAAGCAGATTTATGGAAAAGAATTTGGGGTTGAACATAAGCCAGCAACATGTCCTTGCTGCAAAGAAGGTGAATGGTATCCTTGGATGTATTAGGAGGAATGTTACCAGCTGGTTGAAGGAAGTGATCCTTCTCCACTAGCAACGACATACCTGGAGTACTGTATCCAGTTCTGGGCTTCCCTGTACAAGGGCAACATGGAGGTACTGGAGAGGGTTCAACAGAAGGCCACAAAGATGATTAAAGGACTGGAGCATCTCTGCTACAGAGAGATGATAACTGTTCCATCAGGAGAAAAGAAGGCTCAGGGGGGACTTTATAATTGTGTACAAGTATCTGAAGGGATAATGCAGTCTGATGCTTTTTGGTGCTGCCCAGTGCCAGGACCAGGGGCAATGAGCAGAAACTGAAACACAGGAGGATGTTCCCTCTGAACACTAGGAAACACTTTTACTGTTCAGGTGACTGAGCATTGGCATAAGTTGCCTTTGGACAATACAGAGTCTCCATCCTTGGTAACACTTAAAAGATGCCTGGACATGGCCCTGGGCAAGTAGCTCTGGGTGACCCTGCTTGAGCAGAGAAGCTGGACAAGGTCCCTTCCAGCCTCAAAAATTTTGTAAGAATGCTCTAACCTCTGTCATGCTGATTGATGCTGAAATCGTAGGAATAGGACTAGATTATCCTATCCTTGGCATTTACAAACTAGTACCATGGCAGCAGGTGAACCTTGCCATCAACGAAGACATAGTCAACTCACTTGCTGTCTTGAGGAAACAGAAAATCATTATGTAACCCTTTCTAGGAAGCAGCCAGGGCAAGTTCTACATGGGTTACTGCTCTCTTATGCTCTGACTTATCCAGTATCAGGAACACAAAAGCACTTCCATTACAGCATGTTTTTCCATGGGTTGGATAACCATTCAGGGAACGCTTAGGGGACACAGAGAAAGAGACAGTTATCTGCTGCCTGGCAGACTCATAATCACCTCCTCAGGGCAGGGTGGGGTTTCTCATGCCTCCCCTCACTATTGCGTCTACCTCCCAGACAGCACCCCTCCTTCCCACCCTCTCTCTTCTTTGCCACTGTCAGACTACAAATGCCTTAATCAGCCAACCAGACATCAACTAGGTGGCACTGAGCCAAAAAGTCTTTATAACAGACATCAAACCAGGAGAGAACATCTTCTCAGCTCCTCCAAAGGCACAAAGAATGAGAGGCCTCTACCATGCCCCACTCGTGCTACATGACTTGAGTCCCAGAGCCTCCTGCCACAGAACTACATCCTAGCAGGCAGGCAGGCTGGACAATCTAATCAATAATTTTTCAGCCCCAAAATTTCTCATGCTAGGATTGCCTCACAGCCACCAGGCATAGCATTTGTTTTGCTGGCTACTTCAGTGCCAAATGCTGGCAGGGGTGAGATAGGCAGGGGCTTCTGTGCTGGAGGAACGGCTGCTGTAGATTATTTCTGGGGGTGAAAAATAAAAGCACAATTGCAGGAGGTTACCAGAAGCAGGATTTCTCATTCTGTCATGGCGCAATTGGTTTCTGCAACAGTTTCCTTACTATATTGCTTCAACACACACTCTAATGCACCCGGGGACAAAGAACTGCTGCTGTGGCCCAACTCCTCAAACCTGAGAGAGACAAGTTCTGGCACTGACCCCCTTAGGAAATGGTGTAAGCCATCATGCACAGGCCCCTGAACTCTGCTCAGTCAGCCCAGAAGAGCAAGGCTCAGGGCAGAGACAGTGATGAAACTACCACCAGCATCAGCAGTGGGTTTTCCAGCACCCCCTGAGCACAGAGGCAAGCTCAGACTGGCAGATGATAACAATTTCCAGGAATGGACAGGGTCTGGATTCAAACTGGAGGCTGAGAAGTGAAAGGGATTTGTGAGTTCACACATTCTCTATCTGGAAGCTATCTTTCAAGTCCTGAAAAGACAGGTAAGGGCGAAGCCCAGCTGTGCTGAGGATATGGAAACCTCACCCTGGAGCCATTAGAAGCCCAAAGCCCAGACCTCAATGTACCAGGGGTCACACACTGGCCCTAGGCCACGCATGGCGAGTGCCATCCTCCCACCTCTGTGCAACCAGTATCAGCCCAAAGAAAGTTTTCAGTGCTGATCACCCTACCAGGCCCAGTCCAACCAAAATCGCAGTACTCAAATATTCAGCAGAAGGACTTGATATTGCACAGCTAAGCCTCACAGGGCTCACACTGTACCTAGGCCACTTTCAGTATCAAGCCAAGACAAAGTTGCACTCACCTGTTATGCACTGAAACTCCTCACTCACCAAAAGGGCACAGTCTCTGCACTGAGAAATCAAAATATTAGAACAGGATGTATTTTCTCTCCTCTGCTGGCTCTCTTTTTCACCCTAGCATTTCAAAGCATTTTAAATAATGCATTAAGCCTCCATGAGACAAAGGTATTAATGTTATCTGCTTATGCATGCAGGCAAACCACAGCAGAAAGATTTCACAAGTTACTTAGAGCTACCTAGTGACTTCATAACATAACTGGAAATATACCCATGTACCCAAACTCTGCCTCATACTTTAAAACAACACTCTTCTTACCAACCACCTACTCACACATAAATGAGGAGAATTTGGATTGCTCATCATACCATGTCTTATGATCTCTCTCCCTGCAAATGCTACACTCAAAACTTCTCAAGCTGCTGAAGGTAGCTTTCAAAGGAGGTCCAGCCTGTCCCACTAAACAGCACAGGAAGGTGGACCCTTTACTTCTTATCTGTTTACAGATATATACATGACATATAAAGACCAATTAGTCTCATCCCCTGGGAACAAGCTCAGCAGCTCCAAGGAGTCTTTGTGACACCCTGGACTTCCTTACACCTCAGCTGACCCTTGTGTCCCCTGGTGCTTTCACCTCAAGCTATCAAAGGATGCCCTTGAAATCCTTGACCTCGTGTCCTCATCATTGCCAAAAAAAGCCAGATCTGCTGAGGTCAGCAGGCTGGCAGCAGCCAGTGTCTTTCTAGAACACACACAGCCTTCATTAAATAGCAAGCAGCTGGCAGCAGGGCCTGCATTTAATGACACTGCTGTCCAAGGACCATGATCAAGGGGTGGCTGAGAGAGCATTCACTGCAGCAACATAGGTGTCTGCACAAGCCAGGGTATTTCTGCCCAATTAGAGGAAAGAAAGGAAGAAATCTTCTGAGCTAATTTTCTAGTCCTTTAGAGGAGTGAAGAAAAGCATTCATTGAATTGCCCTCGCGCGGCCTCAATAGCAAAGAGGCTGGGTGGCCAGCTGACCAGCCAGCCAGAGTGGGAAGTACACACACCAACTGTTCAAACTCATGGCTGGGGCACAGAAAGGCAGAATCATGCTTCCCCATGAAGCTGGAAAGGCATATCCTGGCACCTAACATGACCTAAGAAAGGCTGAGCCGAAAGGGCCAGATGATGGAGATTTCCATGTACCCCCAGATGATGGAGATCTGAAGCACAACAATTCCATAATGCCTTAAAAGCACATAGATTGCCACCAACTCACTTGTCTCTCAGATTCAATCCCCTTCCTCATCAAAAGGCACCAAGCCACTGTAACACAGGAAGACATTTGGACACCACTTGCCACTGATCCATAGCATTTCTTCAAAAGCAGCCTTGTCTGTTAAACCCTAAGAATAGCTTAAGCATCCCAGCACAGAGCCACTCCACACCACAACTCTCCAGACCAATTTTTCATCACAATCCAACATAAACAGGATAGGATGCAGAGGCAAAACTCTCGGAATCTTTTCATCCACCCTTAAGTAAGACATACCACACACCCCAAAGTGTCTTGTGTCAGCACATATTTGCTTCGGGCACAAATTAATCTTGCCTGGTATTCTTTGTCATCTGTCAGCTCCACAGATTCGCAGGAATGGGAAATAAGGCTCAGGGACAAGAGTGAAAACCACATCTGCTGCTCAAAAAGTTTCCATCTGATCAAGCACCAGGGGAAGCTTAGATTGGATAGCAGGAAAAATTCAGTCACCAAAAGGGTTGTCAAGTGTTGGAACAGGCTGCCCAGAGAACTGGTTGAGTCACCATCCCTGAAGGTGTTTAAAAGATGTGCAGATGTGGTGCTTATGGACGTGGTCTAGTGGTAGACTGAGAGTGCTGGGTTAAGAGTTGGACCTGATGATCTTAAAGGTCTTTTCCAACCTAAACTAAGCTTTTGATTCTAAGTTTTTCTAAGCTTTTGATTCTAAGCTTTTCAGCTGTATTTTCATGGGCAAGTACATGATAGTAATGGTAAGATTCACAAACCAAGAACAGCTGATGTTCAGAGTCCAGATGAAGTCTTAAGAGTAGCCAGTTTAATATTATCATTCCTCACTTGCATTGTTTATCTAACTAAAAAACACATGATGCCAAGTGCTGCTGAGGTGGTTAATAAGAGATATTTTTGTTGGAGAATGAAAACAGACCAAGAAACACACTTGGTCCCATTTTACAGCTGGGGAATGGAGTTATTGAACCAGACTTGATCAGCTTCATACAAAGATTTTGTGCCAGAACTCAAAAAAACCCCACCAAAAACCAAAACCAAACAGGTTTCAGATGGCTGCCACAAGAAATTAGATTGCTGATTTTAGCTAAGCTTATGGGAATCCAAATGTCAGTGGAATAATGAATCTACAACATTATTGTAATTTCTATCATGATTTTTGTAGCAGAAACAAGCACAGGTAGCAAGCAACAAGCTATCACTAAGCTTCTGCATGTTACTGGCTGAAAATTAACCAATTGAAACTAAAAATAATACAAGTTACCAAACCTTTACAATATTCAGACTGTATATACACTTTGCATGTTCCACTCTCCACCTCCCCTTAAAAAAAAAAAAACAAAAACAAAAAACAAAAACAGAAGTACACTTTCAAATTAAAACGACTATGTGAATAGCCTTTATTTGTAACAGGGATTGCACAACCTAGAAGTGATATGTTAATGATACGTGCAGTAAAAACATTATTTTTAAAATACACCTCCACTCCAAATTTCCACTTATTTTGCAAAAATTTCTGCCACAATTAATCCAGAAGTGTCAGAAAGCAAGTCATTCTCACAAGGTTTCCCAGAAAACCCCCACCAGTCTGGAAAGCCTATTCAAATTAGTCCCTAACCTTCACGAACACACAAACACACTGCTGAAATAAATTTAGGGCAGAGCAGGTAGATAGTATAGCCAGGATCCAAATTAGAGAAAGCACCTGGACCAAAAGGAACACTTCTCCATTTATTCACATGCACTCTGAAAAATAGAAGGCTGGGCACAGGCTTACCAGCTTTCTTCTCCTCTCATTAGGATGTGAGACTAATTAAAGTCTGTCAGTATCAGAGGAAGATTTGGGTAATGTGAAATGCAAGACTCGGCCTTTTGAGTGTTCTGTGAGCAGAAACTTGGCTAGAATGGTGAAGAGAGGGTGAGAAAAACTGTACTGAAACCACAAGTCTCTGCATTATGAATTCATGAGTTGTATGCTGCCAGCAGGACTGAGAATAAGCAGCAATGTAATGCAGAAATTGAGGGGTCTTGCTTTTATAGATCTTGGAAAATAAATACATAGTCCTTTCTTTTAGTGGGCTCATCTTGTATGCTTAAAGGGGGTGTTGTTAGTGAGGTTAAAACTAATAAATCCAAGCAAAGACAGTGAAATTCTTCCCTAATGAGAGGAAATTCAGAACTGAAAGTAACTGTCTTCAACTTAGTGCAATTTACCAGGGTCAGCAGATGTCTGCAGATACTCTTTCACACTGACACTACACCAGTGCAAGAAGAAAAACAAATAATGAAGAGCCAGCTGAAATACTAACTCTACAGCAACATCTTCTGAAAGAGACACCAGATGGGCACTGTGCAGTGCACCTCACCAGAACCAGGCACACCCCATTTCCCAGCCTTTGCAGAGATGAAGCAAACTCTTAGCATTTACACACCACAGTCCTAGGCCTCTACAAAAGTCCTGCAAAATCAAGATAAACTGTATTTGGAGCAACCTGTAAACAGTTTACAAATACAAAGTGTTTAGAAGGTAAAAGGCACTGTTTTACATTGCTGTAAAACTCCTAGAAGGCATAAAGAGACCTGGGCCCAAGGAGGTCAAGCAGTGTGAAAACAGCTATCATCAAGTCCACAACCACTTTCATTAGGCAAACATTTCTTTATACATGCCTAAGCAATTAATTTATTTTGGAGTAAATGGTATGAGTCAGATCACGGCAGCAGGGGTAACCTGATAAAAGTGAGCTCCAGTGATTTTGTTCCTGTGTCATACAATGAACCGCACAGTTCCAAATGAGGGTAGCAAGAGCCACTCAAGTAGCAATGGCTTTACCTTTCAAGGGATCTACAAGTAGATATAGTTTATCCAAGACAGACAGCAAAAGTACCAATTATGCCCCAAAGATGTGATCACAAGAAGCAGACCTATGAATTTACTGAATCCTGCCTCAATAACCTCTCTCCGTCTTTGCCTGTAACTCCTTCTCTCAAGTGGTGCTGCTTCCCTCGTGTGAAGGTCTTTCTGCCTTACCTGCTGCATTTTTTCCAGGTCAAGGCTGGGCCTGCTGACCTTATCCCCATATCCTTGCCGATGTCTCTTACAGGGCATGACTTGCTCAAGGCCTGCCCCAACGCTTGTTATAATTAGAGGTCTGGAGGCAGGGCTGCACACAAGGGGCTGGAGTCTCTTGGGAGGGGAGGCACTGAACAGCACGGGGCTGGGGCTGGCGTGCAGGCCATCGGCCTGCTCTGCCACCGGCCGGAAGGACATCGCACACAAGTTCTTCACTTCTTCGTCACTGGAGGAGGTGTTGTTGCTGTCGCTGCAGCAGGCAAGCCTGCTGACCTGGGACCACTTCCGTTTCTCAGCCGCAAACTCTCGGTTGATGCGCTCCAGCTCCTCTTCTGAGCTGTGGCGGTCGAGGCTGGCCTGGAAGAGGGCCCGAACCTTGCAGCATTGGTTCTCCTGGTTCTGGAGCTGGTTGGTGGCCAGAGGGGTCAAAGCACAATTCCGTCTTCTCTCTGGTAAGAGAAGGAGATAGAGGAGTGGCAGAGGAGATCCATGTTCCACAACCTAATAAACAGGTCCTGCTTTCTCCTGAAGAGTTTTTTTTATTTCCTCCCAAGTAAACTTGTGAGCTGTTTTCCCACCTTTTCTTCCCCAGAAAAAACACTCCCCAGCCAAACGCTTCCTCTTTGGAAGTTTGCAGACCTTTACTTAGACCAGACTGTCAGACATGCCCCACAAACCTAGAAGACTAGTTGCAGAGCAAGAACATGGACCTGGCTTCCACCTCATCCCCTGAACACGGAGAAGACATGGTCTTATGAATGCGTTGCTAGGCACTTGCCTCTAGTTAAAAATATTAAGTTCTAGTGACCAGATCTCAGGGCAGAGGAAGCAAGCAAGTTGTATTATTCTAAGCAGTTCAAATAATAAAGGCAAACAGAGGTTTCTGGAGGCAAAAGTCCTCTTTTCTGTTACAAGGCTTGTCATACAAAAGAGCCTCCCTTCAGCCGTAAGCTGGGCACGCTTCACTATTTCTGCTGAGCTCCTTCTATGACAAGCACATGGAATAGGGGTTTGAATTTCCACAGGACATGTCCTATGGGTCAGGAATTTAAAAACTTCTGCCTCGGCATAAGAGTCCACTTGAATTTGGTTAAACAATGATAGAACACAGGGCATGCAGAAATGGCAGAGACTTAGTATAGCTCAAGACATGCGTTTACTACAAATTTCACTTGCATCACTAAGCTGCTTCATAGCACGTACAAAACCAAGAGAAGAGCATCTGTCTCTCCTCTGTCAAAGACTCTCAGCTACATCCAAGAATAGAGCTGCCTAATACCACCAGTACAGGAAGAAGGGAGCTCATCAGACAATGTGTCCAGGGGAATGAAGAAAGCAAAGGTCAAAACTCAAAATGGCAAGAAAGAGGAAGCCTAGAACAAACATGACACAGGTGCAACAACATGAAATAAAAGATAATTTTTTAGTCCCAGCTCTGCTTCAGACACAATTGTAGACCTTCTCTGCCCCATGTCTGCAGCACTTCACATATGGTTAACAATTTCTGTCTCTGCTAAGAAAAGTGTGACAGCAGCATCTGATAACACCATCTTCTCCCTGTGAGGTCCTGAAGACTTCAAGGTGACTGATTTCATACATTAGGTTGTGGTATATGAGGGACAGAGAAGAAGGCTCTTCCAGAAGCACAAGTGAAAAGCAAAATGGAGTGAGCTGTAGCATCCCAGGACTCTCATATCTCATCCCCTTTACCTCTATCGATCTGAGCAAGTTCCTGGTTCTCTTCCTCAGAGTCATCGCTGTCCTCATCACTTGGAGGGCAGGAGATCTAGGGGGCAAGGAAGAATGAAAAGGCTACATTGTGAACACTGAATGTTGCCCTGTTGCTGCCCAAGCCACTTCCCCCACCCTCCCCCACTCATATCTTGCAGACAGCCACCCCAGCTAACTGCACCCACCCAGCCATAGCACCTCTCAACCTCAAACTCCCACCACAAAACACAGCCTACCACTACTTCCAC
>NW_009953067.1:1290350-1298618 GCF_000747805.2 Chaetura pelagica
CTCTTTCCCAAGCACAACGAACACACCCTGCCCTTAGCTCCCAACGCATACAGCTTGCAGCCATCATGGCCTGCCACATCCACATCACATGGACAACCAAAACTTCAAAACCCAACCACCAGAAAGATACATCCTGTCAACAGTACTGTCACCTTGCAAGGCACCGACAAACGGAAGCAGCATGTTAACTTTAGCCACCCTATGTATGTACCCACACCTTCCCTTTCAAAGCACACACTCAAGCCACCAACAGCTTGCAGCCATCATGGCCTGCCACATCCACATCACATGGACAACCAAAACTTCAAAACCCAACCACCAGAAAGATACATCCTGTCAACAGTACTGTCACCTTGCAAGGCACCGACAAACGGAAGCAGCATGTTAACTTTAGCCACCCTATGTATGTACCCACACCTTCCCTTTCAAAGCACACACTCAAGCCACCAAAGAACAGACTCATCTTGTTTTCCTACAGGACAACTCTGAAGAACCTAATAGAAATAATAGAAACAGGATTTCACAGAAATGTAAGCAATAACATTATGTTGTTCCCATCAGCACAGAATCTTACAGTACCACTGAACATCCTTAAATGCTCCAAGTGAACAACAATTCACATATTTTGTCTGTCAGGAATTTCCAGGAACATTTGCTCTGGATCAGCCAACAGACTTCACCAAGCCACATGCTGTATATCCACTTACTCAAAACATGTTCTAGCACTGATCAAAATTGGCAGTTCCTGTTGAGAAGAGCCAAGAGATCGGAGACCAAGCTTTTGTAGGCCAGAAAGATTCCACTGCTGCAGAGTTTCCTACATAGAGGAAACCATACCTACCCTGTTCCTCAAGTGACTTCTGTTCTACTGCATAGAGCATACCTGGAAGTTGTTAGATTAAACCTCTGAGCTACACAGCTTAGTATGTGTCTCTGGCAATGACCAAAACCAAATGAGTCAAAGGAAAATGCAATACTTCAAAAGAAAGCTTTCTAAAAGAGACTGTTCTGGAATAACATGATCACAGCAAAATGAACCTGATTAATCCTCACACCTTTTTATTTCGAACAAGAACAAACAGTCCCATTATTCTTAGCTGAGTCTCACAAGCTACTTGCCCACAACAGAATCTAATGGCAATAGGTTTCAAAAGTTTACATGCTGTGTTTCCATTTTAAAAGCATCTGATGTCTTGGTTTTTTATAGCAGATGAGGCAGCACACAATCATTACGCTGGCATGGATCCATTTCACCTCCACCATTGCTCTGAGGGAAACATCCTTGGCGTGTTTCAGCCTCCCAGAGACCCAAAAGAGCAACACTTAACTAAGTGCCTATGAAAGATAAATCCAGCTGATACAAAGAAACAGGAATAGTGTAGAAATTCTGACTTCTACTGAATTTGACAGCTATTAAGTCAATATAATTTTGTGATCTTCCTCCAGAATTGTGTTGGGGGGCTTTATTCCTCCAAAAAACTGTTGCCACCTTTTTTCTCCTTTTTTAAAGATACCTTTTGCCCTTTTAAATTTACATTGCCCTCTCCTTGCTGATCTTTAAACTACTTTCTCAAGTGTCAAACAATGAATGGGGAAAGTGGTACAGATTTATCCCCATTGCTGATATTCTTGAAGTAAACACAGTAGGTTGTTATTCCCACTGCAACTACCATTTTCTTGTATGTATTCACACACATGCATCATTTAATAAAGGCAGCTGGCACTGAGGAACACTGCCAAATTAACAGACTTCTAGTTGTCTGCAGAACAGGTATAATACCTTGTTTGTGCCATGGTAGTTCATAGAGAGGACAGCTGATACTGAAGTGCCACTGTGCTAGCTGCTGTACAGACAGACAGCAGTCCTGTCTTCATTACAAAAGCTAAGGCTCCAATTCTAACTCAAGAGGTACTGACCTTAGACTGTGGCTCATTCCCACATAAAAACCTTTCATTTGGACATGGCAGGGTTTTCAGTGAGGTTTAACAGCTCTGCGTGGGAATCCATCAGTTCCAATTTTTGTACTATATGAATGTCAATACATGGCATGGCATCGCTTCCAAAAGAGAGGCAATTACATTGTCCTGGTTTGAGCACATGGAGGTCAAAGAGCTACTGCACAATGTCAATGGCTTGAGATATTTAAGATAGGAGTTGGATTTGAGTCAATGATTGACATTTTGAAGGACTTTCTCTCTACCACCCTTGGGCTTCCAAAATATTCGCTCGTCCCTGTACAAGAGCAAGTTTGCTAGCCCCTAGTGTCATACGGATAACTCGCCTCTGCTAAATCCTCTCCAGTGTCACAGGCAGCCCACGACTGATCTCCTATGACTTGCCTCCAACATTTCTCTAGGGGTTTTGCTCAGGGTACCTGTGAGAAGAGAGAAACCTCTTTCAAACAAAAAGATACTGAGTCTGTGGATTTGCTCCTATAGTATAACCCAAAGAAATTAAAGTGGTAGGCTTAATGAATAAAAGGGGCTCCCACAGTCTTGATAATCGTCCTCTGTATACTAGCCGAGGAAAAGTACCTGCTTCTCTAGAATCAAATATGATTTTTATAAGCAACATATGAAGTGCTTTTCAGAATCACGGCAATGAAAGACACCTATTGAGCTATTCTTCCCAACATCCACCTTTTCTTTTGGAAGAACATGCCAGTAGCACATTTCTCCCAACATTCAGATTTGGTTTCTCCCATTACTCCTGCTGGTTTATTTTACCCTTGTTCTAGACAATACCTTCAGATATCAAAATATTTTCATAATATACACCAGAGGCTAACCATAAAAAGCCTTAAAATCCAGCAATTGTGAATTTTATGCATTAATGAAATAATGCATATAGAGGACTCAGAAGTCCCACTGCCTCTCATGTCCCATGATCTGCATTGTCTTTCAGAAGACCTCTCATCTCTGATTTTTTGTGGATTACATACATGCAAATACCATCCTGCTAGGTCTTCAGATCTTTCAGACACATTATCCTTTTCCCCTCATTTGTCATTTAGCAACGTCTATTTTAGTATTGCTACACTATTTTTATTAGTAAGCGCTTCCACAAATGATATCCTGGTTATGGAAAAGGAATTCTCCCAAGTCCCTCTGTGTGAGACCCTAGCTCCCATGTTCCCTAACAGAGAACCATCATTAATAGCAGACTAACAATCTTACAGAGTTCAAATTTTACACATGCAACTCCTTGTCGCAATGTACCATTCAGGCAAAGATTAATGGAAGATCGAAAGAAAGGACTGTTGGTATGTATAACAAGAATTTCCAGAAACTATAAAGATACAGGGAATCAAAGACAAACGCTCTGACTAGTTGGAGATAAATGCTCTCTCCCTTGACTCTTCCCAGGCTTTAAGAGTAACACTCTCCTCTCTTCAAAAGCATTCCACTAAACACAGAGGTATTGTGTTCAGGCCTCCAGCTTCCCTTGCACAGTCCCTGTCTGATGTTAGCCACAGATTTACTGTTGTCTAAGGCAGCACAGCCTTGTTTGCCTCACAAACTCAGAATTGTGGCACTGCAATAACAGAAAACTTTATCTCCATGTCAAAGATCCTACTAAATCCTGGCTTCATTGACAGCATACAAATCATACAACAGTTTAGAATGGAAGAGACCTCTTGGTATCTTCTAGCTTATGCCCCTGCTCAAGCTCAGTCAGCTTGAACAGGTTCCCCCAGGACTGTGCCCTGTACACTCTGTACCTTAACATGCAAAATTAAAATCTCCAGTTCACATAGACATATGAGTATTTACAATCCATGGCACAAAAAAAGCCAAAAAACAAAGAACAGGTACCTAACCAACCTCCAGTCTTTCTTCAGGAAATGCATCAGATCTGAAGTTCAAAGATAGCAGCTGCCTGTTGTTGAAGATCTCAGTCTTACACCTGGATCCTTCAGTTCCAGCACCAGACATGCCTTCTGTCAGGCTAAGGACTCCTACTGTGCCAGATGGAAACATGGACAAACTTCCCTGTGCATTTGATTTCGCATCAATCTCCAGTAAGTAAAGATGAGCTTGTGAAGAATAACAAGACGGTTTTTAAGGAGAACCAAGAGTAAAGCTTAAAACTTTGAGGGAGATTAAACATGAAAGAAACTGGCAGAAGAAAATGCTACAGATAGAGAAAAAAAATCTTTGCCTTTCTCATCACACTGCTACTTGTTAACTGAGTACTGCTAACAAGCTGCAGCCAGAACTTCCCAGGTCCTGAAGGGTCCAGTCACCCTTAGAGTCTAAAGCCCTGAAACATACCAGATAATAAAAAAAACCCACCCTGCTAAAGCGAAGTTCCTCTTGGTTTTCCTTACAGAAGGAAAATTAACCTGGTATAATATAATCAAAAGTAATAGCATTAAGAATCATCTGGAAGCTTACAAAGAGAAGGGAATCCTGCTTCTAAAGCAGAACAAATCTCTCCCAACAGGCTCCACTTAATGGCTATGTTGTCCTAAAAAACCAAAACACCAGAGTGGTTTGATGCAGTGGAGGGTATGTGCATGAGAAGCATACAAGACAAACATAGAACTGACCACAGCCAACCTCTAGTTGCCAGCTTGAACCAAGAACGTGCACAGGCTGGAGAGCATAATTCCCCGTCGCCCACTGGCCAGGAGTTTACCACCAGGTAGGTGACTTCAGCATCAGAGGCCACTGCTGCCTGTGTTGCCACATATAAGGCTGTTTGTGACACAGACTCATTCACTTGAGTACTGGCACTCCAGGAAAGCCCCTTCCATGCACCCTGGAAAGAGACTTCACTGAGTTGGTCTCACTCCCAGGTTCCTGGTGCAAAAGCAGAAAAAGACATGCAGCTCACTATGACTACTAATATCTCTGATACAGGGAACTAATTTCCATTTCTTCAAACCAAAGAAATTAAACCAGTGCTCCCTTACCTTCTCCCTGCAGAACTGCCTACAGAGCTGCTAGAGAAATGGAGATCCTACAGCACAGGGCTCTGCTGCTGGCTCTTCTCCTTCCCAACCACTTAGCTTTAGTAAAAACATTTTACAACATTTCCACACTGTTATTTTTCCAGGTCAACAATTGCAGTACTTGCCATAGAAACCTGTCCAATCTTGAATGAGGAAGGTGCCATTCTCTCAATCATAAGAAACTGAACCAGAGAGAATGGGAAAACAAGGGAGAGTATGAGGCACTGAAAGGCAGTTTTGAGGGGAAGCGGTCAAACGAACCTTCAAATCAACATCTAACTCCTCTCACTCTTCTTTAAATTTTAATTTAGAGACAATCTGCATTAAAGGGATGATTTATGCTAGTAAAAGAGGCTGCAGTGCTTGCTGTCTCCTCAAAAAAAGTTCCGTTGTTAGAGAGATTAGAGGAAAGGCTCAGTTCAGTCTTCAGACACCTACGAGTGAGATATGACTGCCTAGACTAGATGTGGGTTTTACAGCTGGGGTCCTTCAACAGCTAAGCTTCCAGCCAGAATAGTCCCAGCTTGGAAAAGCCTTCTAAAGTATTTTTTTCCATTGTTATTATTATTTTCCTTTTTAATTTTCATAATTGTTCTGCCTCCAAACTCCTTTCCCTGTTTCCTTGCAAATGACTACAACTCAAACCCAGGGTTCTTAACCCTTGAACGTTGTCCTGCTTGACAGAGCAGCTGTCTAGCTGAATTAGTGAAAGTGGTGATGGGCCAGGGGTACACAGCACTCCTCACGGTCTTTGCTTTCCACACCTACCCCACACTGAAGACAGCAAAATTCCCTTTTATTTGTAGGAATGCTTCCCATTTAGTCAGACACTTCACTGTCTGTGGCTTCACAGACTTGAGAGAGGCAGTCACTCTAGGTAGCAGAGTCCACAATGTTTTAACAATACAGATGTACTTTTTATTGAATGCTTACCTTACACAGACAAAGGCAAACGTGGTGACTGGCAATGCTCAGAGTACAAGTGGTGGGAGACATCAACCAAAGAACACTGAAAATGAGCTTCTGTTCTGAGGAAGAATGACTGAACTCTGTTTCCAAAAGCGTAGCCTAAAGTTGGGCTACCCAGATCTTACAAGGAAAACATCAGGCTTGCACAGAACAGAAAGGACATAAGTGGTAGGTGGATGCAAGGAGGCGCATGTGTGATCCTCTTCTTGTCTGAAATCCTCTCCCTTATCCTTCTGTAATCCCACCAACGAATTAATGTTGAAGTGAATATACTGTTTGCACAGTGAGATTATGTTTATCTATTGTCCACAGCTCCTGGACAGAAGTTACAACTGTGGCCAGATTTCACTGGAACGAGAGAGATGACAGAGAAGTGCGCTAGGCTTGGGGATCCAATATTGAAAGTGGAATTAATCAGAGAACTCTAGGCAGAGACAAGTGCAGTAGGGCTTTATCACTGGGAAAGAGCACAGAGACTGGTCAAAAAATTATTCACACCAAACCCAGAGAGCACAGCTGGACTCTCCGCGCTGTCTCATCTGCCCCACATCAGTTCTCTTGCAGCAGTCAAGTGTCTGCATCAAATCTTTTTTTTTTAGGTCTCCCCCCACTCTTCCCAAGGCTAGGAAGAGCCTCATCAGAGATGATTTTGCAGGTGAAAGCAAAAGTTAACAACACCAAAGGCTTTTACAAAATAAACACAAATAAAAAGCAACAGGTCCTGATGCATCACCATAGCTCCAGAGAAGTATAGTGTACAGCACCGATGAACCTATGGTGTGTGGACGTGTGGATTCCCCATTTAGGAGAAACAGCAGACATCTGATGTTTCCCAACTGCAGGGAACTGAATGCAGCCTATGACCACAACTGAACTCCAGTGTTATACAACAGTTATGGATCAGGTCTTAAACACAGGAATCAGGTGAGCCACACTAACAGCCTTTTCCATTGACTCCTAGCCAACATGGGCCTTCTCTCAAAAGCTCTGGGTGAACATTGTTAGAGGAGCAAAACCAAGATCATCCTTTTATATTCCACTCAAGATAACTTCCAAAAGGCAGCAATTGCAAAGAACCTAGAAAAGATTCTGTTCTACTCAGCAAAGGCCAATGATATAGACACCAACGTAGATGCACATGCTTCTCCCACCATTATCAGTCAAACTTCTGTGGCAACAGAAGACACAAAAGTAGGGCTAGCAACTAAAATTAGAGACTTTAAAAAGCCTCCTGCTCAGAAGACACCCAGACTCTGGTCCTTTCCATCCAAAACATTCCAAATCTTAAAGAACTCTATTCAGTTTATTTATTCACAAAGCCACTATGACAACCAGAATCTCTTTGTATAAACATAGCTGCAGTTGTGTTTGGGGCCATGATTTAACAGTTCATGATGTTGGAAATTACAGGTGGAATGAAGTCACTACAACCCTCACTCAGCAGGTAGATGGAGACTGGTAACAGAGGTATTACCACAGAAGCAGACCCTTTGATTCTCCCATTTCCTCCTTGCTTTCCCAGAGCACTATGTTTTACCAAATAAGACAGTTTCTGCAGTACAGGAGTCAGGAGAATGCTGAAGCTCCATACTGTAATATGTATCACCCTTCCCAGTAGCAATAATTTTTACAAAATTCTCAAGCTATCCCTATGTTGTTAGCTTAAGAGGTTGGTTAAGGTTTATAACTCTTACTGTGGTGACATTCCTCCAAATCCACTTCTACCTGCAAGTTAAGCTTACAGATACGACACTTCCAAGTAAGTCTACTACTCTCCTTCCACCAATGAGTAGTGCTCAGTAGAAATAACCAGCACAGCTTGGCCTCGGTCTGCAGTCACCTGCATGTGATGAAGCCACACAATAAGTTTCTCTCCAGCTCTGTTACTCTGTTCATAACTTTGCTGGTGTGATAAGACATTTATGGCTAATTAATAATCAAGTTTTATGAATTCTATTGGAAAACTAGGATCCACCTGTTAACTTTCTCACCCTATGCATTGAGACAGCATTTTACATAGTTCAGAGGGGAATCAGCAAAGCAGGCAGCAGTAAAAAGTCAGGGAACACCCATCAGAAAGAAGCAGCAAAATACAAAATGATTGTTCCGCAAAAATATCCATTTGCAAAGGAGGTCAACTCCTCTGACAGCTCACAGCATGGAGCCCTGGCATTCCCCTGGCTCACACCCCACCGGAGCAGTGTTATTCAGCAGTACTGACACCACAAAGCACAACAGGCCAGGAAGATGAGAAGGAGCCTGAAGGATTAAAGACCTTCATTATGAGGCCTCATCCACCCTGTGTTAAGATACAGTGACTTACAGCCCAGCTGCTGCTGAA
>NW_009953067.1:1298895-1308706 GCF_000747805.2 Chaetura pelagica
GCTGAACCTCAGCTCTAAACACTGTAAGGTTAAAAGCAGTATTTATCACAGGCTAAAAACCCTCTCAGGCATAAGGAGAAGAGAGTACAAGGGGCACCTACAACTGGAGAGGCACCTATAGCACAGCTTTTCTCATCCGCAATACATGTACTGAGAAAGGGGAGGATGGGAGACGGTTGCTCAAACCAGTGCCAACTATTCCTGCTTAGGCCACAGTGACTTAAATACACTCCTCCTGACTCACCCCTTCCCCACTGGCCCAGCTCATCACATTGCTGGGATGAGGAGAGGTCCCTCTGCACAGGCCAGCTTCTCTGATGGCTTAAAGCAACTCCCCAGCATTGCATGGGTCCCTCTACCAGGGAAATACAGCTGACAGAAGCTGGCATAAACAGGTTTTCTATGCCTTGAGATACTTCATTAGCTGATGGGAAGCTGTCCTGTGTTGGGAGACGTCACTTGACACTCACCTCTGCTCAGCCATAAAGAGCTACATTAGCCAGATTTGCAAACACAAGGAACAATGCCTTACAGTCAGGCTGGAAAACACATTTGGAGCACATGAGACATTTCAGGCTTCTCCTCTAAAAATCCCACATTAACCCTTCTGTGTGCAAGTGGCCACAAGCTGCTTCATCTGTATGGATTTACACCAATCTTCTTGCGTTTCATGATGGAGCAAGTCAGTAACATAGGATAATCCTTCAAGACCTGATCTTTGATCCATCTGGTCAGGCATCTTTAGACTTAGAGTTAGGAGCATGTAAATACTTGCTACGGATCTCGTTGCCCCAGATACTTTCTAGCAGGCATCATGTGATACCAAGTGGTTCCTAGTTGGAAGAATCTGGCCAAAGAGGTAGTCTCTTCTTCCTGCACATGGAGGGATGGGCTAGAGACAAGTGGCACAAAGACATAATTTGATGCAATATACGAGCAGGTTGGCAGGTTTAGGTAAAATAAGTCCATTGGGCTACTAATGCACAGACAGCAGTTCTGCCTCAAGAAGTTCCCAAGACCAACATATGTGCTGTTCTTACTGTCTTCCCTAAGTGCCCACATCTGGCACCTGCAGGAGATAGAAGAGAGGAGGCAACTGACTGTAGGTCTAAGACAGGATGGGTGCTCCTAAGCCCCATGCATGGAAGCAGAACACACATTTACTTGTAACATCACAACACAAGGGGATGCACAGAACAAAACTCAACAGTGTTCTTGCAGATTCAACTCACTTTGCTCACCACAGATGGCTACTGAGGCAGTGTCTGAGCACCACATACTACACTGGCACGCCCACATACCATTTCAGGAGCAAGACAGGGGAAAAGTTGCATTGCACTGCAGCCCTCTGCAAAATACCACCAAGGGGTTTCCCAAGAATGACTTGTTCTGTCCAAGCCAGAATAAAGGGTTTTCTATGAACAAAAAAAATATAAATGGAAGCTGATTTTTAAGCCTCTAAATTATTTCACTTCCTATGTTCCAGACCACTGTTCTCTCCTCTTAATTAGCCCTTGCCAAAGAACTTTTCTTTCTTTGGAATAACCAATGCCCAGGAATAAAGAAAAAATAAAAAATAATAATAACAAAAAGAAACCCATGCACAAAAACAGTCTGGCTGCAGACAACTGTCTGGAACAACCACTTGGCTTTGTGTGTAATAAACGGGTGACAGGATATGGAAGGATTATTTTATATTTTTCCAGCTTACATCCAGACACACTCAGCAAACCAGAGGCTCTGGCACCTTTCCTCAAGATGGGAAATTCCCTGTTCAATCAAAGGAAATTTTCTTCTCATCTTATGCCCATATAGAGCTTGGCAGACTGTGGCCTCTGATGCCAAGAAGTAAGGACAGCAGTTAAATAAAAAATAGCCTGCATCGTGGAAACAATGTGACCCCATTAGGACGGAATAGGATGAGACAGATTTCTGAAAAAAATGAGTGTGAAGGGACAGGATCTTTATGCCAAGAGGAACTTAAATTATGTGACCTTCTTGAAACCAGCACCTCAAAAGCAGGCTTGTAGCCCAGTCAAATCAATTAATCAGCTAGCCAAAGCAAATCCATGGTTTGTTGCTTAGAAATGTCAGAAATCAAGGTCTTTCTACTCTCACTCTGGACGTTAATGCATATTGAAGTTTTTGGGAGTACTTTATGCAGGCAGTCCCTGCCCCTTCATATATCTAAATTCAGATAAGGGTCATTTACTTTGCAGTCAGACAACAAACCTCAGGGTCCACACATCCCTGAAATGGGAGACATGACTAAAAAAAACCTCCCCAGGGCTCTTAGGCTCCAGCACTGATTTCTTCTTTTCCTCAAAAGGTGTTTCCAGCCCTGAACTTAGGTTTTCTCATATGAGCTGATGCTGGAACAAGGGTTGGGAACAAGGGTGATCCCAGGCAAATCTGGATTTTTCTCAGGTGTATTTGCTGGATACAACAGCTAACCAATACAGCAATGCCAGTCCCAGATGGCAGCAGCTCAATTGAGGAAGAGAATCCATAACGTCAGCCTGCCAAGCCTGAGGGACACCGTCCCAGGTTTCACATCTCCTTGCTGACAACACCCATTTAGAAGGTGCATGCCAGTGGGGCACAGGCATCAATCTCCATTCCCAATACTACAGCTCAAGCTTTGGCAAGCTGAGGGGCTCTGCAGTAGGCTTTTATTTCTACAGGAAGCCTGGATGATGGACTGGTTGGCTAAGAGTGCTGGGGGAAGAGAAGTCTAGAAACAAAGACTGGTCCACACAAGCTGCCTGAAAAGCTGAAAGTCACTCATAGAATGTTCTTTGGGCTTTTAGTTCCTGTCACCACCAGGTGACATTCTACCATGCTAACCCAGAACAACTAGGAAGACCCAGGATGTGGATTATTGCACATGCAGCTATGTGGCAGCTTTGGTGCAAATCTTCCAAGCAAGATAATTTCTTATATCCAGGTCCACCAGAAGTTCCATAAGTGTTCACAGTATTTCACCCTCCATTAAGCTATCAAGGCTGGACCAGAGAGGCAACCATGTAAGCTCTTCACATGATATACCTAACACAAGGGTACTCCGTTGTAGCATTCCCATTCTGCTAGGGCTGTCTCAGAGAAAGAGCAGAAGTTTACCTGGCTGAGCACTTCATGTGCGGCATTAATTGAAGGAGGAAGACTACTTGCCACGTAAAATCTGTTCCCTCTGCCTCAGCCAGCTCCCAAGATGCCCCAGCCTCAAAATGCTTGTCCTACAACAACTGAAAAATCCAGTCTGATGTACACACTGAGGCAGACATGGAGGCCAGATCAATGTCCAAAGAGACCATCCCACAGCAGGGAGGAGGCTATACTGGGTCTGAAAAGCAAAAGAACATAGCAAGAGAGAGGAGAAATGCCCAGAGGCACCATGAGCTGTCCACCCCAAGGAGTTGCCAAGCTGGTTCAGAAGAAAAAGACTTCTCTGAACTGTGCTTCACCTGTGTGCTGGGCTGCCCTGTGCCCAGATGGGCTTGGAGACAGCTCTGAATAGGTCACATTGGGCCATACATCCTTTACATCCACTTTCAGGCCTGGGTCACAGCAGAGTTCATACCACACATGGAATGCTTTCTATGCTGACAAAGGTCACAACTAATTGGCTTTTCTCTAAATCCTTGCCTGGGTGTTCATGCTGAGCGGTTGTGGGTGGTGCTGGTGCCTATTCAAAACCAGCTTAGCTGGCTGACTCTGCTGGTCAATGGTGGCAAGAGGACAAATAGGCTCTGCCCACAGCCACCTACAACAGTTACTAAAGCAGCAAACAGCCCTGAGTGCACACATACCTGTGATGCTGGTTGCTAGGAAGAGCTGGGTCACCCGGCAACCCGAATCCCACTGAACAGAACGGGGCTACAGATAAATGCATGGGGGTAGGAGGAGCTGGTGCTGCCTACACTGCAGGTGGGAGTGTATTCCCCACTGAAAAGAGAATACAGCCTGTGGTTCCCATACTGAGGCATCCCAGCAATACTTCTCTGACCCCAGGCATGCTCCAAGAACAGCCAGAGAAGCTGGCCAACCTGGCACGGTACAGCAGAGTGATGCCCTGCCCACCCATCACTCCAGAGATGTCCTAAGTAATGCAAGCCTTGCTTTTTACTTTCAAAAAAGGTGAACCCACTGTTTTTCAAGAGCCACAATTCACTTATGACCTCGGTCTGCTTTCAATTTTTGCTTCAAATATAAGCTATTTTCCTGCTCAGGAAAACTTTTAGCATCCCAAACAGTGCAACATAAATTCAGGAGCTGTATGACAGTGCATGACAACAGGAAATTAGGTAGAACTTCATTGTCCATCAAAGCAAAATGGATTAATTTGTTTTCACCAAAGTGCAAAAGTCAAGGACATAGTATAACAATTTCAGAATTCAATGTTTCATTCAAATAAAAATAAAGAATTGGGAAATACAAGAGAAAGTAATGAGATTTCTTTGTGACACTGGAGGGTGTATTAATTTTTTTTTAAAATCTAGCTCATATTTTCATATCAGTCACGAACAAGGCCAGCTGAAAGGATGTCTCACTGAACTACCCCAATGTCAATGAACTCCCCATTGTGCCACATTTGCAGTTTCTGCAATTTAGCTGAAGTTTCCACTCTCTGGAATTAAGACATTAAAGGAGATTATTGATGTTGGATGTCTGCACAGGGAAGATGACAACCCTTGAAAATTCAGACCTCAGAAGCTAAGGAATTGCAAACCTCTTACTTTACAATGCTTCAGGCAAAAGTCTCAAAAACTTAAAATTTCAGAATGGCTGGGATTGTCCGTTCTATTCTTTGCCTTGGCTAAGTACCTATCACAGCATTTCTAACCCAGTAACTTCAGTCAAAACTATCTCAAGCTTAACTTTAGACATATTCACAGATATTCCAATTGCAAAAACTGTACTTACATACTTACATTCTTGCAAGGGGCTGTATCCATCCTGAGTGAGATTAAGACAAACCAGAAGCATTTAAAGTTACCAGGTTTTAGTAGGAGGAAAAGAAAAGTTTTGATATAAAACAATTCTCCAGCCCTAGAAGAATGAACTTCTAGGATGGGATGTGCTGAAAAAAGTCCATAAATGAAAGAAAACCTTCACACACCACAGGAGACAAATGAAGCTGAATTTTCACTGTGCCAAGCTGTCTTCAGCAAGCCTGAAGACCAGTGCTTGGCCAAGCACATGATAAGCAGTCAGCCCAAAGAAAGAAGGAAAATATTATGTCCTCATTCATACAAAACATGAGTCCTTACACCGATCTTTGAAAGCACACCCACTGTGTATCAGTAGTAACGATGCTACTTGACTCTTTTGGTCTGAGGAGAAAAAACTTAAATAACACACCCCTGGCTCTGCTAAATAACCAGCTAGTGCTGGGACAGTGACTTGCAAGCCTGAGGTTCACTTTGCACAGCCAACTGAACCCCCTTCATGTAGGAAGGATCAGGATGATTCCCAGTTGCTCCTCCAGGCCAGCCAGCCAGCCTAGTCTCATAGCTG
Organism: Chaetura pelagica; assembly: GCF_000747805.2. NCBI lineage: Eukaryota > Metazoa > Chordata > Aves > Apodiformes > Apodidae > Chaetura > Chaetura pelagica. The sequence goes on from NW_009953067.1 coordinate 1,304,413, forward strand.
ACTTTGGATGCAGATGCCAGCAGAAAATTACGGACATGACTTGCTGGTCCCCAACGCATTGTTATGCACACATACAAGCTGCAAGGATCCATGAAAGAGCTGTCATGGTGGCTTTGTTAGTGACTAGGCCACAGTTCCCTTGTAAGCAAGTTTAAGTCCAAAATTACATAGCAGAGAAATGCAGTTCTCTGTTGCCACAAGAGACTCAAATATTATTTCATATTGTTGATCGACATTAAGGAAATTATAAACAGGTCTTAATTGCCCCCCACCCAGCACAAAGAGGAACATGCCAAGTGCATAGGTAATTTAACAACTTTTATGGATTAGAACATCAACTGTATCACCTCTAAAGTTGTGTTGACAGCAAAGTTAGAATGGAATTGCCACCCTTCAAGTGCTTAGTTTTCTTCAGCTACATGTTCTAGCCAGTTAATTTTTTAACACACCACAATCCAACTGTTTCATTCTGATAACACCTAGGGCCACTAATTAAGGGCTTAGTTTGACCGGCAATGCACAGACTTGTTCCAACCAGATGCTCCCTGCCCCAAGGAGCTTGCTTGCCAGCAAAGCTTAGAAAATAGACACTTAAACTTTTGCCACTACAGAAATATGCAGGAGCACAAGAGTTAGAGGGATTTGGAAGAAATGCATTAGTGTGAGAAACCCCTACCCCAAGATGAGGGGATGAACAAGACATTTCATTTGTAGAGAGCTCACCAAGTCAGCTGGAGAGTATGTCTCAGAGCTCAGTATCAGTAGGACATCATATAAACCCACGTGCAATTCCAGGATATGCATTTTAGAAGCTCCTTGAACAATCTGACTTACTAGTTCAAGGAGGGCTTAACCAGGGCTAACAGTCCAAAACTATGGAAGAAAATAAGAAAAACTGTAGTACAGTGTAATACTGGACAGACAATAAAACATTCAGGCATTGAGTTATAGGCTTCTCTCACTTTCTTTATTTGAAGCATTTTACTAAAGTATGGGACAAACCCTGTTCTCACTCTTTTGTCCCACAAGGTCCACTCTGGAACAGACCCAGTTGCCCTAACCTGTAAAGTCCAATCTGCTTTTGGCCCTCAATTTCCAGCAGCCAGCCAAAAACTGGAGCTTTCTGAATCTGGCCTAATCTCTAGCAAAGAACATCAGACCACTGAAGCAAGAGGTGATACAACAGGCTGAGGCCATAAGGCTCCGGTTCACAGTCCTTTCTTGGATTTAGCTGCAGCAGCTGAAGGGCTCTAAAGCTAATGGACTGGACTGAACCTCAACAGCTCAGGAGGGGACACAATGCTACTGAGCTGTGCCTGCTACAGGGGCACGAGTGTTCAGTGGGGAGACCGGAAGGTCTCTGGTATGACCAGTCTTCCAAGTCTAAGATTTCAAATTTGAACCCTAACTACCACACTTCACAGCCCAGCTGACAGCACACACTAACCCATGCGCGAGCAGGCGAGAAACTTCAGTCAACCTCTCCCTTCCCATTATGGTGACTTCTGGTGAACAGGCAATACAGCAACAGTAACTTTCTCAGCAACATCAGCACGAAATGGCAGACCTCTTGAGCCAAAGCCTTCCAAGCAGCCTTAGTTGTCAACTGCTTGAAGACCATCTTCAGCAGGGGAAAAAAGCAAGGTCCATTACATCAACATCCAAACCCTGTACATTTCCTGCTTTCACTTATAGGAGGCAATGGCAGCCTCTCAGCTTCTCCAACTGGGGGAAAACTAGGAAGACATATCACGCCACACTTAACCAACTCAGGATACCTGGTGCCAAAATCAGATCCCTACAGTGGGCAGAAATTTAATCCTCAAAAGATTCCCAAAGCTGGCATGCCAATCCAAGGTTGGTCAAATCTCCCAAGCTTACAAAAATCACTTGACCATTTATCCAAGGAGAAGTCTCCCACAACTTTGCCTAATGGCAGTACTGTTGCAAGCTGGAAACACAACAGCATCTTGCCTTCTCTTGAATTTGGGAACTTCCAGCAAAGGTCATGAAGTGCAAAACCATGTGGGTAAAGAAGGAGAAAAGCAACTAAAGGAAGTACACTGCTTTTAAAGCTCAGAAAGCTCTTGATTTGGTTGCTGGATGCAGATTAGCTCCTATTCTATCCAAAATACATGCTCATTCTCCACTTACACTATCGCAGACCTCATTTTATGCTCCCATCTAACTAACTTTTCACTAGGTTTCAAAGACAGCAGACTGAACCTTTTAAATAATGCACATGCCTTACATGCCAGAATACATAGAGACCTGAACAGGCACAGATCAAAATGAAGAAGCTGAGAAGGCAGGAGCTCATTCTGTGCCTGGCAGTCCCACATCATCTGAGAGCAGTAAAAGGAAATGGTGCAGGACACTTGGCCTTGTCAAGGGTCCATGCCCAGGGCAACCATGGGAAGTTCCCACACCACTCACCACTTGTGACACCTATCCCATGTCCACATGTGAAGATGATCTAGCCCTACACCTAAGAAAGAGCATTGCACACTCTGTTAAGTGATTAGTATGCTGGTATGAGGCTCAACAAAGATTAGGCAGCTGCATATGGTCCCCAAAGGCCTACAAAATATATATAAACCCAGAGTCTGAAAGTCTGGCTTTCTGCCCATAAACATGCAGACCAGTCATTGTACCGCTCCCCATGGCAGGCTGCAATGTTACCTCTGATGCACTAGCCTTGCAGAGAACAGTGTAAGCCTAAGTCAGCCTTCTTTACTGAGCCTCCAAAAATACAGACCACCTGTTTGCAGCACAGAACCTCAGCATGAATATGACCAAAATGGCTGCAGATACCCACTCCTGCGGGTTTCCCTGCATGCCTACAAGCATCCTAAATGCTATATATACCCCCAAGAGCTCCTTCCGGAGATTCTCGCAGTTTCACCAACTGATGCTCCAAGAGACGAACAATAAAGCTAGAGCAGGCAATCATAGCCACAAGACTCAGAAACTGTATTCAAAAGAAATCCCCCACTGCCTCTGCAGAGATATTGTGCACTGAATCCATCCACTGCAACCTAAAGCATCAAAAGCATCATTAAAGCAATTTATTTCCAAAAATGAAACCTAACCCTGCCTCCTCCAGTAACCACACAATGTGCAATCCCTGCAGGAAGAAGTACGTGAACACTGCAAACTTTGAGGAAGCACCAGCGCTGTGTCTAACAAAGTTACCACCAGCCTCTCCAGAGTGACTGCGCAGAAGTGCAGCCACACAGCAGTCCGCCTCTGTGTAACACATACAAAAGACTCCACTAGAGTCTGGTATATGCATCCCCAGCCCCCAACTCTAGGCAACGAGGGCTGCTACTTTTCCCAGATCCCTTCTTTAATTTGCGTCCGGGCACAACACTTCCTGCAGTGCTGATGCCAATCCAGCAGTAATGCTGATTTCCAGGGGTATCCCTTGCTTCACAACACTTTCACCAAATCAAGATCTGGTTAATTTTTTTTGTAAGTAACACATCACGACTCCATTTTTATCTCATTGCATATGGCTCCAAAATTCTTCCTTGCATTTGGCAGGAAGGCCTTACATATTCCTTATCCTGAATCTGTGATCCTCATTTTTCTTCTGAATACTCAAAAAGGATGTGAGCAGAGTTCAAAAGCCATGGGTCAATGCAGCGAGCCCAACAGCAAACTTCAGCTCAGATTCCTGCCTTCAGGACCAGAAGGGACAGAAATGCAAATAACGAACTGAAAGCTATTTTAAGCAAATCACGTTTGAACATTGCTCAAGTGGGGTTCTAGCCAGGTGAGGGCTGGGAGACTACAAACTGCACACATACAAAGGTAACCAGACAGACAGGCAAACGCCTATGAAGCTCCACGTGAACGCCGTTAAAAATAAATGCTTCTAAGGAACAAACAGATACATCCACTTTTCATCCACTTTTCCGTATTACATATTGATATATGCAGGGTGATTCTGAGAGCAAAGGAACAGGGCTTTAGTAACAGGAATACAGCCTAGGCCAGCTCCTACGGAGCACATTGGCTGAGAGGAAACCGGCCCAGCATAATAAAAACTCCCAGATACTAACTGCTCAAGGCCCCGTTACTAGTTACCTGACGGGTGCAAAAAACGCCCGAGACAAAACCGTCTGTCCTTACCTTGAGCTGAAAAGGCTGAATTTCATTCAAACTCTGGTTCCTAAGCTTTTTCGTGAGGATCTTCAGCATGGTACAAATCCGAGGAGCCAGGAAAGGGTTAAACATAGACACGCATCTACATCTGCCGGGCCGCCGCTGCCAGGCTCGGGGGAGCTCG
>NW_009953067.1:1309329-1320932 GCF_000747805.2 Chaetura pelagica
CCGCATCCTGCCCGGTACCGCATCCTGCCCGCACCGGAGGGTAACAGGATACCGTGACCTGTCCGCTCTGACCCCGAGCGCTGATCCACAGGGAGGACTAGCGCGTATCCCATCTCGCAGTCTCTGAGCCACCCAGGGAGCTCGCAGACGGCCTGCAGCAGCCGGGAAACTTGCCGCCGCCTTCCTGACAGCAAAGGCAAGAGCGAGGCCGGGGTGGCACCGGCTCCTGCTGCACACGCTGCCCTCAGGCGAGAGCCAGGGGCTCCATTTCAATGCCCGCCCTCCAGCACCTCCCTGGCAAAACAGCCGGGAAAGTTATCGGGGGTGACTGATCGGCTCCCAGCCACCTTCAACCCACAGGAAGCCACCGACGCGTTTGCCAGCAGAAACAACAAAGGGCTTTCAGCCGCTGCCAACTCTATGCCAGCGATAAACTCCCCATGTCTAGGTGAAAGGTCCCTTTTGCCCATTATCAGTCCCCTGGGGCCGGCAGAGCCTTTTGTCCCAACCTTCCTCCTGGGACACGTTCAGAAGAGCTGAGGAGGTCTGTGCTTGTGTACGAATTCCAGAAGATCGAAGGCTGGTAATGTATCCGTTCCCTATTCGAAGCCAGAATGCCTGTGAGGAGATAAGGAAAGAGCACTTGTAAAATGCTGACTGCGGAGAAGGAAGAGAACGTCTTGCTGCAGGGGAAAGAGCCACAATGAGCCAGGGAAAGTTCCTGCTTTTCAGATAGGGCCTTCCTAGAAGACACCCGCAGTAGGAAACTGCCTCAGCTGTTACACCATAATTGCTCTGCAAGTTCTGCATTCACATTGTGGACATGTTTTCAACTGTTTTCCCCCCAGTTCACACTGCATTGAAATCACCATCCCATCTTATGATCCCAAGCCCCCATATGTTGTTACAGGCACTTCCATATGAATTGCATGAATCCAGAAAAGCAGGGAATGGTGCACAGTACAAGATCACTAGTGTAGCATCCTGCTTCCAACAGAATCTTAGGGTTTGGAAGGGAGCTCGAAAGGTCATCTAGTCCAGCCCCCAGGAGACGGTAAAATGCCAGACAACAGCAGAATTCCTCCATAAGGATGTGCAATAATAGATTTCATGTTAGGTAACATGTGGCTCAGAGGCTGGTACCACCGTTGGAATTTTGAGTTCTTTGACCATGGAGAAGTTTATGTGGCACTGGGTCTGCTGGTGACAGATGGAGTACATCTGTTTCAAAGGGGGAAACGGATCCTCATACATGAGTTGGTGGAGCTTGTTGAAAGGGCTTTAAACTAGGCTCAAAGAGGGAAGGGAATAAAACCAGGCTCGTTAGAGACAAGCCTAAGGGCGGCCTTCAGTCTGATGTCTTAACTGAGGTGGGAGATGGCGATACATGTGACAACAAAAACACAGGGATCACTAACAGCAGTGTGCCCAGGTGGCCAAGAAAACCAATGGCATCCTGGCTTGTATTAGAAATAGTGTGACCAGCAGAAGTAGAGAGGTGATTGTCCCCCTGTACTCAGCACTGGTAAGGCCACACCTGGAGTGTTGTGCCCAGTTTTGGGCACCTCAATTCAAGAGAGATATCGAGGTCCTGGAGGGAGTACAGAGGAGGGCAATGAAGCTGGTGAAGGGCCTAGAGAATAAATCTTATGAAGAACACTTGAAGGAGCTGGGAATGTTTAGTTTGAGGAAGAGGAGGCTGAGGGGAGACCTCATCAGTCTCTACAATTACCTGAAAGGTCATTGTAGAGAGGTTGGTGCTGGTCTCTTTTCACAGGTAATTAGCAACAGAACAAGAGGGAATGACTTCAAGCTGCAACAGGGGAGGTTTAGACTGGACATTAGGAAAAAAATGTTCACTGAAAGCGTGGTTAGACATTGGAATAGGCTGCCCAGGGAGGTGGTGGAGTCAGCATCCCTGGATGTGTTTAAGGGTCGTTTGGATGCAGCATTGGTGGAGATGGTTTAGGGGAGAACTTTGTAGAGTAGGCAAGATGGTTGGACTCAGTAATCCCAAGGGTCTTTTCCAACTTGAATGGTGATCAGAACAACCAGGTGATCAGGTCCAGTCAGCACAGGTTTATGAAAGGAAAGGAAGATCCTGCTTGCTGAACCTGATCTCTTTCTGTGACAAGATGACCCCCCCTAGTCGATGGAAGGAAAGGCTGTGGATGTTGTCTGCCCGGACTTCCGTAATGCTTTGACAGTTTCCCATAGCATTCTGATAAAAAATCTGGCTGCTTATGGCTTGGACAGGCATATGCTGTGCTGGGTAAAACACTGGCTGGATGGCCAGGCCCAGAGACTGTTGGTGAATGGAGTTAAATCCAGCTGGTGGCCAGTCACTAGTGAAGTTTTTCAGAGCTCAGTATTGGGACCACTTATTTTTAACATCTTTATCAATGATCTTGATGAGGAAATAGCATGCACCCTCAGTCAGTTTGCAGATGACAAGAAGTTGGGTGGGAGTGTTGTTCTGCCTTAGGGGAGGGAGACTCTACAAAGAGACTTGGACAGACTAGATTGATGGACCAAGTGTCCAGCAGTAAGGGACCTGGAGGTTCTGATTGATAGGCAGCTGAATATGAGCCAGCAGTGTGCCCAGATGGCCAAGAATGCAAATGGCATCCTGGCTTGTATTAGAAATAGTGTGGCAAGCAGGACCAGGAAGGTGATTGTCCCTCTGTACTCAGCATTGGTGAGGAAACACCTCAGATACTGTGCCCAGTTTTGGGCACCTCAATACATGAAAGACATCGAGGAAGAACAGCCAGGAACACCAACTTTGGGTATTTTCAGGTCTTCTTGCAGTCAAGTTACACACACCTGCTCCCAGTCTTTTCTTAGATTGCACAGCCATGAGCATCTCTGTGTTCCAGCAGACTCTGGAGAAACTCACACTCTCAAGCTTCTCCCCAGGTAACCTTGCACCTTGCCCTGGTAAAGTACCATGGCTTCTCTCTCACTCCACAGCCACAATGTCAACTGATGGACAGATCACAAGCTCTCCACCGAGCGAAAGAATTCAGCATCTCCTCTGAATGAGGCACAATGCCAGACTCCCAGAGGAAAAGAAGCCCTCACAGAAACCAGACCTGCAACCTACTGCTGCAACTCTTGTCTTATGTGATCCCTATCCTGAGGATGAGGCTTGACATGCTAAATGGGTTCCCAGCAGATTACAAGTCATGCTGCTGCATCATATACTAGAAAGAAAGCCTCCTGAGAGGTCTGGAGGTGTTGCTCCTCCACATGCACACAGGTTGCAGAACACTACCATGTAACAACCTATCCGAGGATAGGAAAATGTTTTTCAGAGGCAAGTAATAGTATTATTTCCAAAGGAGAAAACTAAGACAGAGGAAGGTTACTTGACTTTCTGAAGGTCACTGAGGAAAGCTGTGGAAGATCCAATAATAGAAGTGGCATCTTCTGGCCCCTAGACATAGGCTCCTAGACTGTTATCTAGACTGTTACTAGATCACACTGCTGGAGCCATGCAAAATTCAGTGGTTTCATTTCCCAAGTATGTGATGTGATCGCTTTGCTTTGTTTTTGGTTCCTGTGGGTTTCTCACTCCTGGAGTTTTGATCTGCCTATTGGATTCAAACCAAATCCAAATCTCAATCCTAGTCAAAATTTCCTTTGGCTTTTGATAAAAACCTGAAAAATGCATTGCATAATATTTATGGTAAGCCCACACGCCTGCTCCAGCATTGCCTGAAGATATCTTTAAATTCCTTATGGCCAGACCAGGAGCAGAAGGAAGGCAAGTGGCAAGCTCCTCCTGCAAGACCACACAGACATGGCATTGCAGAGGCAGGGAGAGGAGAGGGGGCTGTGAGCTGAGCCAGGATCCTAGTTCACTTCCAAAACACCCACATGTTCCTACCTGCTGCTGCCATGGGGAAGACATCCCTGGAGAACTGCCTGAGCTCCTGGTGTGCCACATCTTATTTTTCCTGAGACATTCCTCTGTGGGAATCCTCGCTGAACAGTACCATGGGAGAGACCAACAGGAGCAGTGAACACAATGCAGCAAGGATTAGTTTAATGCATGGATTCCCTCTGAGCTGCGTTTTCTATTGTGCCCACAGGACAATCTAAAACCTTCTGCAGCTTATCCTGCCCAGGTTGTATCACTGACATTGTGAGATGCCAGAATAGGAATTTGTGTGGGTGCAGAAGGCCCCATTAGGCAGGCCTGGCCAAGTCTTCTCATAGGAAAAAGAGACTGTTTTCACCCTTTGAAGTCATCGGGGATTTGCTCGGCCCACCTTGCACACTGAACTACTCTTTGGCCTCCCTTTCTGCACACTATGCCACAGCAGGATCGCGGTGCATCTGGGCGGACGGTGGTGGGAACATCCCGATGTTGAAAGCAACAGAAAAACCAGCGAGGGGAGAGGTTCAAGTGCCATCTATTGGGGATATCCCCTCATTACACCAAGGGAAACAAGGATGAGCTGGGAAACCCCATCCATGCCCTCTAGCTTTTGACCCTAACTGTGTGATGTCCAAGGCAGCCACTGCAGCTACAGCCAGTGCCAGGCACGTAAGGAGCATCTGTCTGCCAAGGGCAATGCTAAAAGAGAATAACAATGCAAAATCAAGATGAAAGCGGAGCCTAGAGCTTGCATGGAGTTAAGATGTGGGCCCAAAGCAGGTGTATCTGGAATGGTGTCACTGAGCAGGGCCATCCACTAACTGCCTCAGCCACAGTCCAATAGATAAGAGCAGGGGAGAAGGACAGTCCAGAGAAACAATAAGAATTGTTCCCAAAACAATATGACTGAGGAAACAGTCAAAGGGCACTGAGCTCTACCACTGAGCCAGCCACCAATCACTTATGGCAGGTACTACAGGCATTTCTCTTCCCAGTGTGTGAATTGCTGGGCCTGTAGGCTCCTCTAGAAGGAATCACCTCTGACTTTGCCACAGTGAGGTCAAACATAGACCGACACAAACCAACTCCCCGCCATACAAACCACTCACTAGACCAGATCCAAGCCCCACCCAATCTGGACTTTAACACTTCCAGGGACAGGACATCTACAACTTCTCAGGGCAACCTGTTCCAGTATCTCATCGCCCTCACAGAAAACAATTTCTTCCTAATACCTAATCTAAATCTACTCTCTTTGAGTTTAAAGCTGTTTCCCCATATCCTATCACTACATGCCCTTGTAAAAAGCCCCTCCCCAGATTTCCTGTAGGCCCATTCAGGTGCTGGAAAGCTGCAATTGAGATCTTCCCCCAGTCATCTCTTCCCCAGGCTGCATGACCCCAGTTGTCTCAGCCTGTCTTCAGGCCACATGAAAGCAGTAAGGAAAAAAGATGATCCTCTCAACAGCTCTACCAGGTAGCCCTATCTGTGTTATAACTCCTTTGCTGCCCATTCTCTCCCTGAAAATTGCTAGGGCCAATTGGAAAGCCAGTATGTAGTTAATACACTGAGAATCAGGGAGAGCAGGATCACCACAGCTGTTTACACTGTGCTTCTCTAGCTGGTACTACAGACATTTGTTTTTCTGCAAATGGGCTTGGAAGGGGCCCCATGATGCCCACTTGGTAATAGGCAGCTTGAACAGCACTCACAGTGCCAGCAGTTTAGCTTTGTCAGCAGGGAATTCCAGGCTAGCCGGGCAGGAAAAAAACACAAGCAAAGATAAGTGATGATTTCTACTTTAGATGGCTTCTTCCCTCTAACCACTGGAAAAAAAAAAAAGAGTCATCCCATCTGGCCAAAGGATCTCTGATCTTTCCTTCAAATACAGGCACTGCAACTTACTCACATCCCTTCCTTTTCACATGCCTTGATAACAGTCCTCATCTGGGATCATAGTGGTTCTGAGCTCTGCCATGTAGCTAGCCAGGAGCAGTCATGCCAAGGATGAAAGAAACATCCAGTCTGTACATCCTACCCCACAGAGAAGGCTAACCAACTCATCAGCCACCTCAGACTTGAGGTCTTCAGTTCAAAGACAAGAAACCTCAAACTACAATGCTTAGAAGGGCAGCATCAGAAAGAAAGGGCTTAGACTCCTGCAATAGTGGGAAACTTCTTAAGCAAAAGTGCTAGGAAATGAGCACATTCAGTCTCTGCAGAGGAAGGGAAAAAATATTATTTCGATTGCCACTTTGATGGAGGGAAATTCCTTTCTGGAACTTCCTGGCTGCCCAGACAAGCTCTGGGTTTATCCCAAGTGTATAATAAAATAAAGCTTTTGACATCAAGGAGGTTTCCCAGTTCCCCTAGTTGGGCACCCAATCTAGGTCTGTATTTGTGAGCAGTTTCACTGCTTCTAAGGAAAGTGAAAAAAGAGCCAGGTTGGTATCGGTGGGCAAAGAAATTCCAAGAAAAATTTCCATGAGGTCCAAATTTGAACTTGCTTGCAGCTCATTCCTACCATGAGCACAGTGCATGGAAGAAGAGAGGAACAGCCAGGCTGCAACCCATGCAGTATCCTGGGCTGGGCCAGCCTGGGTGACTCCTGGCCATGGTGCCTCACTGGGAGCCTAGCCAGACTTCTCAAACTGTCATCAGATGAAAACACCAGCCAGGCACTGGTGATGTTTCACAGAACTGCTAGGACTCCCATCAGCCTACCTGCAGCCCAACTCCAGCTGCTGCCAGACTCCATTTCATCAGTGGGGAGGAAAGTTTATCAGTCAGTTTATCTATCTGTGCTACTGAGCTGCTCTTAGCCTAGGAAGAAAGGCTGGGGAGAGGAGCACCTGTACTGCCTTAGTCCTCTGCAGGAGTGACAACACGGCAGAATCCCCAGAGAAAGGCTTGAAGGTAAAATTTACGGCCCTGAAAATAACTATAAAACAGAAAACTACTAAGGATTTGTGGCCTCAAACCACCCAGAAGCCAACCAATGGGTCCAAGCATCAAATAAAACTGCACTTTGAGGAACAGAACATGACCATTTGTGTTCACAAGCCTCTGCCTCAAGAGCTCAGATTGGTAGGCTGGCCAAGGAAGGAGCAACCTTAGAAGATTTTGTAATGAGAATAAATCACAAGCATGTAACTCACTTCTTGTTTTCTGAACCCTATGAATGCACATTGCATCCCTCCTGGCTCTTCTAGAGGCCAAGGCCAAATGTTGAAACCTTTATCAGTTTCTCACAACTAAGGACAGTGATTTACAAGCTATCTATAATAAATTCCAGTTGGAACAGCTCTCTAGGCAGCATGGCTGTGTAAACAAGGATGAAAATGGCCTTGTGAGGGAGGAAATGAGTTTGGCATCAGAAACTGTGAGCTTTCCATGCAGGCGTGCTAGCACTAAAAATGGTCAAAAAAGGGTGCAAGACAAGACGGGCTAAGACAAAGGACAGATAAAGGATGGGGTGGGATATTTGCATGGAAATCTTATAATGCATCACTCCCTTGTGTATCTTTGTTTCCACGGTAAAAACTTTCAGCAAAGAGGTGCTGTCAGAACAGAAGCAAGATCTGGCAGATCCATGGAGACGTGACAGCCATGGCCTGCTCCTGTCCTACAAACCTCCCCTGTCTGGACGGGGCTGCCTGAAAGAAACTTTGTGAAAAGCGCTGTATTTTTTCTGACACTTTCTGTTGCCTGTATTACACACCAACCGTCCCCAGAGGGCACAAGAGACTACCACTTCGCTTCTGCACCGGCTCACCCTTTCCAACCGAGCGCTGCCAGGAAAAGGGAGACCGGTCTGGAGGGGTTCTTGGTTTTTACAAGATCTGCCTCTGTGCTCTTTCACATAGGCTGAGGACAGAACCGGGAATACCACATAGCAGCAACTAACTGCTTTCTGTGGATGATGTTGCACACATGCAAGCAGGAATTTTTGCTTTATTAGCCAAAAGCCTGAGTGTTTCAGTCACAGCCAGCCAGGTTGCTGATCCCAGGCCTTGCATGCTTCCTTGTCAGTGCTAAAACCCAAGGTCAGCACAAAAGGCCAGAGTGAAAGGATCAGAGCTGCCTCCAAATCACACCCTTGGATGACCTCTCCTTGTCTGAGTGTATGAGAGGTGGACACTAGAGCCTGACGCAAATTACACCCCACCCCCAGCCCCCGAGCCCTCAAAGGAGAACAGCAGTAGGAATCACTCAACCTGACGGTATTCAGAGGAGGCAACGCAGAAACAAATTCTGTTGGTCTTAGTTTTCACACCACAGCCAGGCTTCCTTGAGGCATTAACGAGTAATTTTCTGGAGCCTGTTTTTGAAAAACCTCTCTTCTTTGTCAGCAAGATCTACTCAGCTGTGTTCTGGCTCCCTCGTAAATGGGTAATGGGCCCAGGTACATAGCCTCCAATGCCCCAGATAAACCTACTCATGCATCACAAAGAAGCACATATAGCAGCTGTGTGGTATTACATCTCTGGGAGACCTACAGAGCTGTGTGGCAAATTGCAAGAAAAACAGGACAGATTCAGGCTAAAGGATCAGATCATCACTCCCCAGCCCTCCCCTTTTCTTCTGTGTAAATCCAAAGGACGACTTCTAAAGATCTGCCAAATTTACTGTATATATGGCAGACACTGATCATACCAGGCATACCAGGCTTTCAATATACATCTGCCCAGTTCCTTGATGCTGCCATCACCATGCTGTATCACCATGCATCAGAACTGTCCCAGCATCTGCTTGCACATCGAGTGGGCCTTGGGTAGGATGGGTGGATACTCAAGTCACATGTTGCATAGTAGAGCAGCAGTGGCACAAGATTGACCAAACTCATACAGATAAGAAGAGACACTGATTATGTCAGTGTTCATCTCAGCCCTGGCCTACATATTCTGAAGCTGATGTGGTGGCTACATTGACAGAAATGAAGCTCAAGTTATGTTGAAAGTCAGAATAAGAGGATAACAGCCAGTAAGAGCTAGGAGAAAGAGATATGATTAAACCCAACAGATGAGTCAGGGAAAGTATGTGACTTGGAGCACCGTGATTAGCATGGTGACCAAATAAATGTTGTTCCTTCGTATCAAAGCGGGTTTGCTGCCATCAGACAGACACCTTCCTGTGTTGTTCTTCAGAGGACAAAGAAAAGCCAAAAGCTCATGCATTCACATAGTGGAAACCTGATAGCACCATTCCCAAGATATAACACAAGGATCAGTATAATTGAATACACTTGCAGGGGTGTTCCCTTGCAAAATCTAGTCAGACCCTCCATAAATTCCAATAGGAAAAGTAATGTAATCTCATATTCTTTTGGGTTTACCTGAAGGTAAAGAAAGCTATTTTCTGCAAAGCCTGGTGAAAATTAGGCAGCCTTTGAAAAATTACCATTCGTGTGTGGTTTTTTTCTTCTTCTTATGTGACTTTCTTCCTAAAAAATATTTTTTAAAAAGTTAATTAAACAGAGTCCACTGTTGTTGTATGCCAGTGTCATGAGGCCAGTGATAATAAAACTCTATAACTACAATCCACTTTACTGTCCACTGGGTGTCTGCTATTCAGGGAAAACATTAACGGGTCATTAACACCAGAAGGCAAGGCTTTTTTGCTGAGGTGATAGGAGATGTAAAGGACCAAGGCCCATGTCCACAAAAACCACAAGGTCCTATAAAATGGGTCTTGGGAGAAAACAAGTATCTAAGTCCAGGCATGCAGCCCTTAAAACCCTCCTTAATCCCTTGGGCTCCTAGACTATGTCTATACCAGTAAATTAAACATGCCCAGGACTGTTCTCTGGCACTGAGGGCCCTGGCACAGGACGGCTTGCACCCATAACATTAAACACTTTTATCCTTCAAGTGAGGCATTTGGATCCAAGTGGTTATTGGGAATGGCCCCTGGCTCACGCTAACTCCCTCAGTCATGCCTGGGAATTGTTTGGAAGAGTGTTAACTGGCACAAGGCAAACCCATGGCAAGATTAAATTAGCAGGATTCAGCTATTAATTTCATAGACAATGGAGTTGTGCCCCAGAACATTTGCTGATAGAGTTGTAACCCAGAAATCCTATCATGTGCACATGTATTATCTATATATAATTATATACTCTCTCTATATATACATTTGTGTAGAATATTATGCACTTACACTGTATATTTACAAATATGAAGTTGGGTCTGTATGGGAAGGATTTCTTGGCAAAAGTGTGGCAGATAGGTCTTTGTGCTGCTGATTGACTAACCACCATCAGTCCTTACTTTGAAGCATCTTCCTTCCTCCCTTCCAGGCTAACCTTGAATTGCTATCTTCTCAGACACTGCAATTTTATTCTGAATAACTGGAAACATTGGGGGGTGATTTTCACATTGATTTTCACAACTGGAGTGTGTTCATCCATGCTTACAGGTGTTTGTCTGGAGATTGTCTCTGCTTTTGAAATTTGCTGTGAATCTCTAACACCATTTCATGTTTATGACGTATGTGATCTGGCAGATCCCAGGAACTGTGTGTAGCCCAGGACTCTCCCCTGACTGAGCACTCCACATCCACCTTGCTGGAAGGGAGCCTGACCCACCAGCTCTGCCTGCTGCTTGTGATAAACAACAGTGCAGCTCTTCAGAGCTGGAAGCCATTATTCTGTCCTGTGCACCTGACGTCAGTCACAACAGTGCCATTTTGCAGAGGCAAGCAGGACACACAGGGATGACGGGATTGGCACAGCAATTGTGTAGCACATGTAGGACCCTGATTGTGTCCCAAACTACAAAGTACCCTTCAACTTCCCCTGGTAGCAATGGCTGTGTTTTCCTAAAATTACTCCTGACAAGTAATGTGGAGGCATAGGGTATTTATTTACAGGCTTAGCCTTCAGACCATTCCTGTTTATCCATGGATAGGATAAAATCCTCTGTCCATCCAGTCATCTTGCTTCAGCAGTGAGTGTTCTTGACTTTTACAGGGAAGAGCCTGACCTATAAAGTCAAAACCCCATGCTATAGAAGAAAAAAAAAAACTTCCGTTAATACAAACTTGTCCATTTAAATAGTATCATGTAGTTTTTCATAGGAAACAATATATTGTGCACATCTTAGGTGGAGGGAACAGCCGTGAAACAGTCTGGACAATATCTGCTGGATTTAGGTTATGTTTCACTGTACCAGAAGCAATTGAATCAGCATGTGCTAAAACTCTCTGGCTTAAGACCTGCCTCTGCACGGCGTGCAGTGCTGGAACACTCACATCGCTCTGTGCAATGCATCTTCCAGGCTAGCAGGGCAGTCTGAGCTTGGAAAGCCCGCTGGGCTGGACCTGGAAGCTGATTTGCCTGGCCCGTGGGCCACGCTGATAACACCGATTCAGCAGGGGATAGATAACGGCCACCCAGAAGGCTGGGTAACAGCACCCTGCCACCCGCAGTTAGTGCCCGGTGGAGGGCAAGGGGCCTGCAAACCGGGAGCAGGTGGCTCGTCTCCACGCTTCCCACAGCCCTCGCGTGGGCGGGAGAGCGCGTCTTGGAGGCGGAAGGCCTGAGCCAAACGCCAGAGCGATAATACACTCCGTGACTGACGCCGCTGAGTCAAGAGGAAATGACCCACTCTCGGACACCGCTGCAGGAACTGCTGCAGGGCTGGAGTCACACACATGCACGGCCAGGCGAGGCACTCGGTAACCGGGAGCGCCAGCAGCGCGGCCCCGCCGCGGGCTC
>NW_009953067.1:1321125-1341305 GCF_000747805.2 Chaetura pelagica
ACCTCAGCACTGCCCCCTGCAGACAGGGCCACCCCGGGCTCGGTGCAGCAGCCCCTTTCAGAGCATGAAGCCACTGAAAGCACTTCAGTCCCCTTCTCCCTCGGGAGGGAAGGAGTAGGGGTTTCCCGCCGCTGCAGTGGCCTTGAGTCCCAGGGGAGCGTGGCCTTGGCTGCCTCCTCGCTTCACCCCGAGGCTTCAGCCAGGCACGGGGGTGCAGGTTGAGGGTTCGCGGGTGCCTTCACACGCCCCTTTCTGAGCCTTCCTCGCAGGCGCCGGTGCGATTCCTGCTTGTAACGGTTGGGACATCGGGGCTAGTTGCGAGGCTGCGTGTGCAAGTCCCTGCCAAGATTTTTCCCATTGTCACGGCTCGCTGAGTTCCTTCCCCTTCCTCCACCCACCAAATCCTGCTGGGTTACTGGAAACACTGCGGGCCTAATGTACCAGTCTCTCCAGGCCACCTCTAACAGAAAGGGATTTTTCCAGGAAAGGCACTTAGGACAATCACAGTCATTCCCGACTTCTAACTTGCCACATGCAACTGCTGCTTCTTCCTTACTGAAAAGGGGTGATAACCTATTTCAACATCATAAGCTACTAGAGAGGGGAGAAAGAAAGAAAGGAATAAAAGTTAGGTCAGTCTGTGTTCTCCAAGCTCCAGAACACAGCCAGGCTGGCCAGCCTGTTCCATACAAACCCACCTGAGTTCCTTCCCCTTCCTCCACCCACCAAATCCTGCTGGGTTACTGGAAACACTGCGGGCCTAATGTACCAGTCTCTCCAGGCCACCTCTAACAGAAAGGGATTTTTCCAGGAAAGGCACTTAGGACAATCACAGTCATTCCCGACTTCTAACTTGCCACATGCAACTGCTGCTTCTTCCTTACTGAAAAGGGGTGATAACCTATTTCAACATCATAAGCTACTAGAGAGGGGAGAAAGAAAGAAAGGAATAAAAGTTAGGTCAGTCTGTGTTCTCCAAGCTCCAGAACACAGCCAGGCTGGCCAACCTGGTCCATACAAACCCACTCCAGACACTAATTCACTGCCACAGTGACCAGCCAGCAGGTGTGCAGATTGCCTAGACAGTGTATCCTCCTGCCCCCAAACCTTAGCAATTTGTGGGCGGGAGGGAGGGCATCCCAAAAAACCTTGAAACCCTAGGGAAACAATGTTGTCTAAGACTCAATACGAGACCAAATGGGTAAAAATTTCTGCATTATGGGGTGAGTTTTCACCTTCCAAATCCTTGTTCACGGTTCTTAATCTTTCTGAGCCTCATAATTTTCAATACAGCAGCATCCTACCCATCTGTATAGTGCTGGAGCATTCTGATAAAGGTCACTATGTAGGCAAGCACTTTAATTAAATGTGTTTAAAGTGACAACTGGATCTTTTTATGATTGTGACCTGAAGTAAAATCAGACTGCAGATGAACTAGAGGTGGAGAACACTCCATTAATGAATGCAATGAAGGCAGGACTATGAGGTTCTTGTTCTCATTCTTAAGGCCAGATTATTCTGTAGTTCTGCAAAACCAATTTGCTTTTAAATGCTTTGGCTCCTCAAACTGCAAAATGGAGGAAAATGCCTATTGCTCAGGAGCAATGTGGGATTTATTTAAATAAATAACACTGGCAAAGTTCTTGGAAGTTGCCAGATACAGCATGGCACATAGGAACAGAGAACAAAGTAAATATGGCTGATAGCTTTATTGTGAAGGAAGCAGCAAATATCTTTGTCTTTATTATGCTTAGAAATATAAGGAATGAACAGCATCTTTTTACATTGTACTTTGCATTTACTTGCTGAACATTCCCTGCTGGATACCTAATTTGCTACTGAATTTGCTACTCAGAAGGACCCACACTGTATTTTCATAGCACATCAGGCACAACCCTACAGAGAGTCAAATGCAAATAGAGAAACAACCAGAAGCTTTCTTGTACCATCAAAGATGTAGGAAAAGGAGCAAGGAAAGGTGGCAAACCACTAAGTTTGCCCAACAGAGAGGCAAAAGCAGGGGAGAGAAGCATCAAAAGCACCCACAGGCATCTGAGAGGAAAGCATGAGTGGGAAGAAGACAATGCAATAATACAAAAATAAAGCCCCTGGCCCTTTTGGGCACGTTCAGATTAAAGGGCAGGGTCCAGCCAGACTGACAACTCTCTTGGAGCTCTTCTCCAGGAAGCAAGGGATTGGCTGCTTTTTGGATACAGTAAAAAGGCTTTAGGCACTTCTGTTTATGCCAACTCCCTTTATTACTTGTTCCCCAGTGAACTAGTCTTCTGCCCATGATGGCTTTCCCCAGCAGCCTTACCTGAACACTTAAGGCAAGTGTTGCTTTCTTTTGCCCACAACAGCAGTGAAAGACAATGGCCACCACACATATGCCACCGTTGCCCGTCCCACCAGACCTACCAAGGGACAAAATCTGCTGGAGCAACTTGCTAAAGACGTTCTTGCTTTGGCCATTCTGAGGACAAAACTCACAGGGTTTTAGTCACATCTCAGGTGCTCTCTTTACCCAGCAGACCCCCACTGCCCTGATGCATGAAGACCATTAAGTGGTGCTGGCAGGCTACATTGTATCTTCACAACCGCAAGAGCACCCAGCAAGCCAGCTCTGTACAGTACTGTAGTGGTGCAAGCTAGAATGCAGCTAGGAAATCTCCCTTCTCTCCATAACTCCAGAAAGATATACACATGGCAATACCCTGACATGCTTTTCAATGGCTTTTAAAACATTCCATTCTTGTCCCAAAATTCAAAGCCCTCTGCATCCCAGTAGTAACATGGAGTGTAACACAGACCAGCAAAACCTGAGCATGATGTAGGTGGACTAAAAACCCCTACCTCTGTCTAAAACTTTTCTACAAGTCATCCTCACAGCCCTATTCATTACCCCGGGTTGATGATGCTCCAATTTTGGCATCATCCATGCACTGCTGGAACCTCAGGACTCTTCTTTGTCAAAGAAGACGTGAGGTTTCCTTAAAAGTTTGCACTCACATTATAAGAGCAGGCCCTGTACTTGCCCCTTTCTGCACTCTATTTGTGAGCTACAGAGAACCGAACAGGTGGGAGCCTCTGGACACCACACTCCAATGGTTGGGAGAAGTACAGCAACCCAGGAAATGTGAGAAAAGATGAGAACACATCAGGGTTTTTGTTGCCTCCAGGTAGTTAGAGCACGATCCAGCCCCACCCTGCTTGAAGAATCTTCAGCCAAACTGCCCACTGTTCTTTAAGGAGATGCACAAGGCAGAAAGGACTCAGCCTGGTTTCCCCCACAAGTTGGCCCACCAGGCTGATGGCAGAAAGCTTTTGGTATAAAATGATGGGAGAAACCTGAGTATCAGACCTGTGGTTTATCCTGGCCCAAAGATTCACTAGGGAAATCTGGTCCCTTTGCTTTCTTAGATCTGAAGAGCTTGGCTTGACTCCAGAGAGACTGAAGGGCTGAACTAGGAGGGGAAGGAGGATTGTGTCATTAATAACCAATTGCAAGTCTGGGGAAGGAGTCTATTCCATTAATAATATATCTCCCTTCCCTCTGGGAAGCATTTGACCTGGAGGAAAGGTCTGAGTTCAATGTCGTTCTTCAGGCGGGTCATTAAGCTGGTGGAGGAAGCAATCTCTTCAGTCTCTCCTTCCTGCTCCTGTCTCCATAGACTTCTTGCACCATGAAATAGAAGTCCTTAGCTGTGCACAACCCTCACCTGTTGCCAAGTGTTGGGAACACTGTTGTGAAAAGGTCACTGGTGTGAAAAGGTCACTGAACTTCTAAAATATGACAGCATTTCCATCACATCCAAACCATGGCAGCCAGTTTGCTCTCTACACCTCCTTCCTCATCTACAATAAAAAGCAGGCAGCCCAATAGTTAATGCTTGCAACTCAGAGTAATTGAAATTGAACAGGGCCCAATTCCAACCTTGCTATTGTGCAAGTCTGGGAAAGGCACCAATTCTACCTGTGCTCTCTCCCCCCGCCCCCCGAAACAAAACACCCATCAAGCAGTGGGCTAGTTTGTCTGAATGAATTAATAGCTGTAAAACAACCAGAGTTCCACACAGGTCCATCAAACCCATTACTGGGAGTCTGACTCCAGCTATCACCCCTTCTTTCAGCAACAAAGGCCAAGAGGCTACATAATGCAACTGCAGAATGACCCATTCTCAGAGAGAGTTGACGTCATGCAGATACTGAACAGTAACATTTATCTATCAGGACTGACATAAACTAGACTAGAACCAGGCAATCTGGAGTTTCGTAGCCACCACTTTAGCTCCTAAGGCCCAGAGGCTTAAAAGATTTAAGCATCTAAATAACATCAGCTGCCTGAAACCTACATACCTTTGAAGAGCAGGGCCTCAGGATTAGCCTGCTAACCTGCAGAGCCTAACTTCGTGCCACTGGGAGCACCAGCCCTGATGTCTCACCTGATACTTGCAAAAAAAATAATCCAGTTGAGGATTGAGAACCCACCTAGTTAATTACAGCAGGATACTATCTTGCTCTTAATAGGGAGATATAATCAATGTTAATCTTTTGGGCGTGCTATTAAATATCCAAAGGGGATGTTTGTTTTGCAATTTCCCTCTTCCTTAATGGCAGCTTTTCCCTACCCTGCACAATCAGTCACCCTGCAATTCACAGCTATAAATATTTGGGCTTGCTTGATAGCTGTAGCATTTCAGTGTCTTTCACTGCAAGCTTCATCTCATTCATTATCTGCTATAAACTGCTCCTTTGTGGCAGTTTCTGAGCCAATCTCCTCCTATTAAGTGACACAGGCTGTGAGACTGCAGACTTTTCCTCAAGCTCTGGGTGCCAAGCTGATCTATACCAGGTACCTGAAGGAGTAGTATCAAAGGAGAGCAAGCTCCTGCCTTGGGCAACTTGGAGAAGATGCAAACCATTTGCCTGAACCACCAGAGACAGCAGAGATTTTCATCTCTGACTGAAGAAGATGGATTAGACTGGGAGAGTACTGGAAAGGAAGGAGACAGGAGGGTTCATCAGGAGAAGGGCAGGGGAAAGCACAAGACAGGGAAAAGCTGAAGCAACAGAGGCAGTGGGGGAGGGGCAGGATGTCTAGGGAGAAACAGGGTTTGAAATAAAGGAGTGGGGTGACTGGCAGAGTGGGCACAGCTTAGAGTCAGACATGAAGTTTAGGTGAGGAGCTAATATATGTGGAAGAGTAAAGATCATGTGGAAGAAGAAGGCAGTTGTGGGCACAGATGGAAAATCTAGCTATGGATATACTTAAGATTCTTACCTGCCAAGTCCTAGGTATGAAAGCAGTTTTGGAGTTGCTATACAGGAGTTACTATACAGTGGCCTTAGCAAGGGCCCAAAAAATGGAATGGCTTTTGATGACAGGGCTTGAGAAATCTCAGATATGATGTCTGGAGAGAACATGTCTAATGTGTGACTGGAGAGGATGAAAATTGTAGCCTGGAGACTCTTCCTAGGCATTATGTTTGGGAGGCTTGGGGATAGTTGGTGGGTGAACAGCAGAAGAAGGTGGCATTAGTATTTCTAGAGGAAGAAGAGCAGAAAGGGTGTGCAGAGAATATGAGTTAATGGATTGAAGGAAAAGCAATGCTGGTACCATGTCCCTAGCTTCTTCAGGCAACCATGTGCAAGCATCCTAGATGAAGCTGGCTTTGCTGCAGGCTTTGCAGCTAATGCCATTTGAATTTCTGACATGTCACTAATGGAGAAAGATTTAACATGTATTTATTCAATGTCACTAAAAATACTCCAGTAGTTGCGGGGGAAGGAGGATAGGGCTAATTTATGGGGGAGGGTGGAGAGGACCTGCACTTTCATAAGGATTGAAATGTGATGTTTGCAAGCACGGTTTGGATAGGCTCTCTCCCAGTAACTGCTGAGTATCCCATCCCATGAAAACCTGCTGTCAAGTGTCATGTCAAATCAGGGAGACTGTGGGCAGCAGCTGAGAGAGACCCTTCTCCTAAAGTGCGCCTGATGGTCGGAGAGTAATTGCACTGCTATGGTATTGCCTGAACCTGGCAGGTTCTCATTAAAAACAAATACTGTTTCCCTGGTAATAAGGGAAAGGCTTAATCTGATTTTACTCGAGGTATCTTCAGTACAATGAGTCCCTTTGTCACCGTTAACTCTCACTGTGCTGTGAGTGGTCATCTTGCCAGTTTACATCTGTTCCATGAAGTCTTCAGAAAGTGTGGGGCAGCAGGTCAGCTGAGAGGACAGCTGGGTGCATCCTTTTCTTCCTCCTCCTGTGTGGTGCAAAGCCAGGTCACTGGCTTCTAGCTTGTGTCTGCAAGGGGAGGTTTGGATCTGCAGCAAAGGGTGGCAGAGAGCTTTCTCTCTTCCTGCACCCAGAGTTGGATGCAGTCTTGAAGCAGAGTGTGCAGGCTGTATAGATCTGCTCCTACTTCCACATGGTGTGACCTGGAAAATAGGCAACGTATTGGCAAGGGAATCATGGCTCCCCTTGGCACTCCCTTCGTAAAACTGCACTGCGTTCCCTGGAATAACAAAAAGAGGATGCAATGCTTCCTGGGCCAGGAGTGACTGTGATGTCTGACTCTTCCAACCCAACTGGGCTTTTGGTCAGTAAATCATAAAGCAATAAGAGGCTTCTCTGCCTACAGTGTGCAGCTCTGTTCCCTATTCTTGCTAATTAGAGGTGGGCTCACTTCAACTGCTAAGATTCAAGCCTTCATGAACAGCGAGGGAACTTGGATCCAGATTAAACAGTGCTTGGACGCTTTGACACCTTAGAAACTACATAGATAGACAGAGCACAGTAGAAATAGAAGGGACTTTACAGCTTTGGCTCTTCTCTGCTAGTTATAATTATTTAAGATGATGTTTCACATCACATTCAAGCTTCTGTGCAGATAGGAGTAGCAGAGAACAAGAGATCCTAGCCACCTAGGAGAGGATTATGTGGATATGACAATGTTCAAACCCACTGGGCTCTGCCATGCTGCATTATTTAAGCCCAGTAACCAAATTTAGTAACCAGCCCCTAAGGCACTGAGAGAAAAACACAGCTTCCTGAGCTCCTTCCCTGCAGTCCTGTTGGCTTCCTCCCTTAAAGGAGCCACTATCTTTTCTTTTCCTCTCTCGGCTCCACCAGCCAGGCCTGACCTCCCACCTTGCTCCCACAGGAACAATGGAGTCCTCTGCACAGGTGTAATACATGACCCAGGTACAAGCCACTACACACAGCATGAACCCATGGTAGTCCAGTGCAGAGTTACCCTCCTAGGGAAAGCAAGAGCCATACCAGCTTCAGGATGCAGGGCACAGAGGCTGCATCCATGCAGTGAGGTGGGAGCTCAGGTATGGACGGGCCAACACAGAGTCTGTCTGGACTACTGGGTGCTTCCCAGCCATAGCTCTGTACTAGATGTTCATGTGTGTTCCAGCTGCTAATGTTTCCCACTCTGCTCAGACCCAGCTCTCACCTTTCTGGGAACTTTGCAGCTCCATCTGTATCTATGCATGAAAGTGCCTGCTGGCAAAGTGTGTGGACGGAAGCAATTCTGGACATACGGACAAGATCAAACTTGTGCTTGAATGAAGATCTCTTTGCTTTCCTTGCATAACAAGTGCTGCACCTGGTGGGAAGAGGAGCCCAGCTCCACCTCTCACGAGCTCTAGCCTTCCCTGAATGGTAGAGCTTTGTCACTGTTCCACAATGTCACAATGCCAACTATGGCACTTGTTAACTAATTTTCAAAAGGATTAAGCCAAAGGGAGCCTGGGAAGCTTAGGCAGACTCTCTTCACCAGCATCTCAGACTGTTGATCGTCTGGCTTGTGATCAGTGAGCAGGTGCTATGCCACAGCAGGCTCTTGTCTCCCTGGTAAGATGGGAGTGCCCAAGTCAATGCACATGGCCAAGCTCCCTGCAGTGATCTATGGGAAGGAGAGGCTCAATAGAGTGAATATTTAACCAGCACTGTGTAAAATGCAAACACATGTTCATTGTGGTGTTTGTCATCACAAAGCACTGATCTTGTACATACATTTAAGGCAACACAGCTTAATTCCTGACTGATTCTGGCAGAGCTGGCTTGGAAAACCTAGAATTTACCTTGGCATGTGTAGAGGTCATTTCAGCAAAACCCAAGCTCTACCTTAGGGAGCCATGAAATAGCGCTGAGACCTACTGGTACTGTAGGTGACTCCCGCCACCATGGCCATTAACTGCAAGATGTGTCCACTCCTCTGCAGCAATCGGACGCCACAGCCTCTTAAAACTGTCTGCTGTCTCTTAGATCCCTCCTTGGCCTTCTGCCCAGACCCCTGGAGGCAACAAGCTTGAGAGCGGTGTTTACAAACACAGCCTTTTAAGCTGTGTGTGGAATGAGAAAAAGAAGCAAGTTCAGCTGAAGTGCCCTAAGAGGAGCAGATCTCATCGGAGCTTGCAGGGAACATCTTCCTGAGCTGCTCCTTTTGACCTAGATGAGCTGTGGCTGAGATGTCAGGACAGGGAACAGTGGCAGGCCAGCAGCACAGGGGCTCTCCAGCCAGTCAGGACTCCTGTCAGATCTGCCTCGCACGAGCTGGGCCTCCCTGTTGGCTGCCACACCAGGGAGCATACAGGAAGGCTGATCATAAAGGCAAAGCTCTGCAAGCAAAGAAAGGCTCTGGTTTTGCACAAATGGTATTAGCTAGTCCACAGGTCATTAAATCTCTGCCATCTTGTGCCATTCCCAGATGCTGAACTGTGGGTATTCAGGATTGATCTGGCTTTTCAATTTCTTTGTTGTTGTTGTTTTTTCAATACTCAGCCTGACCAAACTCAAAAATGAGTTATTTATCACATACCTCGAATGCCATTACACATATGACCTCTTGCACCAGTGCCCCTAAGCTACCCCGACCCCACAGCCATTTTATCTCTAAACCACAGGCTCCTTCTCAGTACTCCTATTGTTCCAGTGACCACCAGAGCTGATACCAGCATTGGCCTCTGGTGGATAGTCCCAGAAAGCAGGCGACACTTGGCATAAACTGAATTTTTCTCTCTCCCTGAACCCCCATGCCCAGTCAGCTCTTCCCTCCATTGCACAGATGCCCACCAACATGATATGAGTTTGTGCCAGTAGTGGCTTGACATCAGTCCTTAGAGAGCTGTCCTCATCCAACATGTTTCCACTAGGACACCAAATCCCTGTCAGCTGCTGGCTGGCTCCTGCTGCACAGTGCTGGGTGTGACACCCGTGAGTGGGGGGATTTTCTGTGAAGCCAATTTACTCGAGTTCTATCTGAGGTCTTGTCTCCAGGGGGAAATTCTCCAGTGTTGCTGTTGTGGGAGAAGTTATTCTGCAAGAACTTCTAAAACAGATGCCCATGGGGACACAGTATGCTGGAAAAACAGTAATCACTGCAGTACGTGAGCCTGCCTCTTTCCCCTCCCATCCACTGGAAATTTGCTTGCTCGATTCAGCTGCCAGCTCTTTGCAGACAAGGATTTGAGGGCCGCGGTTTGGCCTGCAATAGGACAACCACCCAGCTCTGTGGGCTGGTGTGCTCTCCTTGCTGCTTCAAAACAAACAGCAAAGCATGCAAATGTGCAAAGCTAGTGTGTAGCCCACTCTTGGGAAGGGATGTAACTCCTCAGCCTTCTCGAGGGACCTGCATGGAAACCAAGCTGGGAAAATAAAAAATAATGGTCCTGGTGAGACCACAGCAAATAATTCCAGCAGCTGTGACTAACATTAAACCACTTGGCAAAGGACTTCTCGCTCTTGCTCTCTCTGCCTTTCCCACTCTCTGGGAACCTCAGAAAGGGCATAACTGGAATCCCTGTCTGAGGAAGGGGAAGATGAACACGTAGACGCCCAGCCTGGGATTTCCTACAGCTATTGCTCATACCAGGCAAAAAAGAGCCACGTGCAGCAACTCCAAAAGCAACTCACAGGAAGGGAAAGGCATGAGATCGTGTGAAATATATATACCGGGGCTGGCTGAGGGCAGCCCAGACCTCTGTTTCCTTGGATGGAGAAGCAAGGCCCAGGGTTTTGCTAGCATCTTGTCATCACCCAGCCTGTGCTCTTTTGCTAGCAAGGATGCTTCTGCAGCAGCAAACAACCAGGCAGAAGACATTTTCAGGACGGGTTGCTTGGCAGGGAGGGAAGGGGTGAGTGGGTATGGAAGAGGATAAACCTGTAATGTTCCTCCACTGCGGTGCAGAAGCAGGCCTCACATTTCCTCCTAGGGCTCAAACTCACCCAGGCACAGCTCTTATCAGTGCTTGGCCACGTACTCATGTGAGAGAAGAGTAACCCCTGCCTGGTGCACTGGGTCCTTCCTGGAACTGCAGGGTTCATTCTTCTGCCCTGGGCTGGCACAGTTGAAGCCTTCCTCAGGGCTGAACTGGTCGCAGCTGAAGGCCACGGGAGACATGTGGATGCAGCAGAACCAGACAGACATAAACTGCCCTCTGGCACAGGCAAGATGACACAGTTGCTTGTGGGGGAAACTGCTTGGGGGCTAGAAATATGCTGACTGCCTCTATAAAGAAGCAAACTCAGGAAAAACCCCTTGTAGAGTAGTTGAGCTCTGTCCTGTCTCTCTACACCACAAAGCATGTGCCAATGGTGTAACAGCACCATTCTCATCAGCCAAGTACACCAACTCGTCATCAGGTGCTGAGTTGCAGCCTTCCTTCCCAGCCAGGCCATCCCCCCTTGGGCACTAACCTCTCTGAGGAGGGGAGATCAGGGGAAAAGCATCTTTAAAGCAGTCTGCCTCACAAACTGTAGCCCCAATGTTGTTTTGCACTGAAGTCCAAAAGCAGGAAGAGTATTGTCTTGCTTATTTTCCAAGCAGTCAATAACTAACCTCTGGCACATGGCTGCTTACAAGACATGAAGAGAAAATGTCTAAAAAACAGCGATGAAGAGGACGTGGGTGCAGTGGGAGGAGGAAGGCAGGGAGGGGGAGAGGAGGGATATGTATGTCACAGCTTACCTCAGAGCCAGAATTAGAAGCTGGGTAAAAAAAAAACAAAATCACAGCAGGAAATAATGTGTAGCTTAAAATAGCAACATCAAATGGGAGCAAGAATGGGGAGTGGGTGGCATTTGAGGTTGCTTCTCTGTTCCTCCCTCAATGGCAGGTTGATTAATACGTCTACACTACTTGTGTTTATGTAACAAAGGGCACTAAAGGCCAAAGCTGCATTTTCACTAACACTGCAGGGGAGTCTCTGAATCTTTTCTTCCTCCCATAGCATTAGGTGGGAGGTTCTGCACTTGTGCTTCCTGCCCTAGAAACAAACAAAAAAAAATAATAAAAAATAATCCATGCTTTAGCACAGCACATGCAGTTACTTTTCCACAGCCTGGCAGGGTGGCACAGAGACCTTTAAGGCTTTGAAGGCATTCTTCTGTCTTTCATGGCTCCCCACTGAAAAAGCCTGTTCCCAAAGCACACCTGTAAACATGGTCAGATTGTCTCTGGCTGGAGGCTGCACTGTAATAGCAGGCAAGGCACCACTGCATGTTACTACACATTTTTGTGCTCACCCTCTGTAGTTGCAATGAATCATAGATCTCTGAGATGGGTCATGCAGTCCATTTCCTTGCCAGAGCAGGATTATTTCCAGCCATGTAGTTAATCTCACGTTTTTCTTGGGAGGCAGTGATTCAGACTGATCAGTCTTTTCTCTACACACCGTGTATTCTGAGAACTGCATTAAAGACTGGCAAGCTCTCATGTGTTCTGGTAAAGAAGGGATATTTCTCTTGGGTGCATCGAGTAATGTTCAGCCCACTGCATCGCTGTTCACTGGTGATGCTGAAGTTACCTAGCAAAGCAGCCAAGGGAGGTATGGCATTTACTTTTTAGACTTCTGTGATCTCTTCTGGACTAATAAGCAGGACAGGCCTGCTCTGAACTTGCAGAGAAAGGTGAGAAAGCATCCCAGGCAAGTCCCAGGGGGTGCAGGAAGCCTGCATCTCAGTTGGTCCTGCTCAGTACCTCCCCCTCATCTGAAAGGCTGTGTGCTACTACAGCTCACTCTTCTCAGTGCTTGGTCCTCTCAGACAGCAAAGACAAGAGCAAAGACTTCATCTACACATGCAGCATAAGCCTGCACCTCCTCATAACCATTCCTCCTATCAAAATATCTCTTTGCAAATATCTGTACATGCAAATAGCATAAGATCAAGTTTGTCGTGTGATAAAAACCTGCTGCACAGGCCTGATTCTGATACTCTCTGACATCAGCAAATATCTTTGACACAAGCCAGGCCATGCTGCTGTCACAGGAAGGAGAATATGGCCCAGACCTGATGCAAATCTTCCAGTCAGGCAGAGCAGCATGGTTTGTTTACACATGGCATGCTGGTGGCTGCAGACAGAGATCGCTCCCAGCAATTCCATCAACATGTATAATATCCTGCTAGTTAAATGCAGTCGTGGTCATCCATGTTATCCCTCCAAGCAAATACAGTACCTGTATGGAAGAAATTCCTCAGAACGTTTCCTGTCTGGAGCTGAGGCTTGCCAGGGACTGAATTTCCTGTGAGGCTACAGTTGGGAACACAAAGCAAAGAAGCTAACAAGAAAATGAGATGGTACATATTTGAACCTGCCCTACACAGATCCTCCTCAGCAAGCATAATTCCCCCCCTGTTAAAATAAAAATGAAGCACTTAGATTTTCAAATATCAGCTGGGTTATTTTTCATTAGTAATTCTTATTTTTACCTCACTGCCTCCCTTTCTGCCTGTTTTTTTCCAGCTGCAATTCTGTGACTTACACATCCTGAAAATGAAAAAGGTTGTTTTTGCCAATAGTGAAGTGCTATGCATCCTTTCAACCATCTGGAAATGGATTTTTTATTCTTCCTTTCTCCCAACCACACACACACGTGCACACATACAACCCAGTCTTTGTCTCTTGGAATCATTTCCCACGCCAAACCTGATGGCCATGAAAATAATTCAATAAAAATGTTCCCCAGATATTAAGAAGCCCAGACAGGATAAACAGGGCAACTTCCTGGGCACTTGTTCTCATCCAAACTGCCACCTCACAAGGAAGTGATGAATGCAATGGAGCATACGGTTCAGTGGTTAGAGATTAAGAGAGGTAGTTAAGGCTCCTGTGTTTTTGTCATGGCTCTGCTACAAATCTTTGTCACTGCAAGCAAGCTGCCTACCTGCTTACTGCTTCAGCTCCCCCAGCTATAAACAGAGATACAGACAGTTTCTAACCCTGTGTTGATCAATGTGTTTATGTTTGTAACCTGAGCTGATCCTCAGAGATGAAAGAAGTGATCTAAAGTGAAAAGTGCCATGATAGTTCTGTGGTGAGACTAATAGAGTCAAGCAGAATAGTCTGGGAACCAGAGACTAGACTTGATCATCTCTTGCCCAGAGGCAAATGTTAAGTGAGCTATGTCTCCATGCTATCCAGATGGCTGCAGGTCTGCAAGAGGAGACAAAGAACTAGAGCCACATTGACTGGTACAAACATGCTTACGGTGTCCAGCTGAGAATGAGTAACAGCTGCTTGCTCATCATCCTGATTTCTGTCACTACTAGTGTTTCTGAATGCTGAAGTGTCCCAGTGCTGTGACTCAGGGCTCTGAGTCATGAGCTGTGTGTCTCTACCACATGGAATCACTCACTTGCTCTCTCCGATGAGATTGCAGAAATCAGAGATCATCTTGGGTCTCCTATAGTGGTATGTCTTAAAAATATAGACAGATATTTACAAACACATCCAGAACAAAGTTATTCTGTCTCCAGTGGCTGTCTGAAAGGGATTTGTATTAGAGATCAGCCACACATACACACCTCCACCCAATAAATCCATAGAAAGTAGAAGGAGTGGGGGTTTTTTTCTTCTATGGAAATTTAATTCCTGTATCCCCAAAGCTTTAGTAAATCTGGACTAAACAGGATGCAGTGCAGGTAGCATTCAATCTTTAGCCTCCCCTGCTGTTACCAGTCATATATTTAGACCTGAAATGCTGACAGCAGGGTGACACACTGCTCTTTGGCACAGGATCTGCCTCATCCTTGTCCAGGCTCTCCAGCCTTCCTTTTGAGGAGGCTTTGATGTAGTAGAATTCTCCTAACCTCAGTGCTAGGCAGCAATTAGTTGCATGCAGGGCTGCAGCATGAGCCTTCTCTGAGCTGGCTGGCAAGACCTCTGAGAAGACACCAGATATTCCTGAGGTAACATCAAGGCCTGCGTTGACCACATACAAGGCGGCAGACAATTTTCCCACCTACAGACCACGAGAGCAACCAGCTGTGTGTGCTCAGGAGCTCACCTCCAGTTTATATAAACTCTCTGTTGATACAGGTGCAGCTGAAATGGCCGCCACTTTCTCTCAAGATGAGAGAGCAGGGGCTCACCTCAGCACTGAGGTGCAAAGCCTGGAGTGATCTCACCGGCTGGGAACCTCCTGCCCTGCCTGCCTGTTCAGCACCTCATCAGGGAAGCGGAGGCCCTGCGCTGACAGGAGCGGCATCATAGATACTCCTCTAGTGGCAGCAAGGTTTGTGTTGGCAAAAGAGTGTTTCTGTTGGCATGTGTCTCTTCCCTAAATTGATTAAGTCATGCCTGTTTTTGCAAATATCTCTGCAGCGAGGTGTTTTGTTGGTGTAAAGCTGTGGGAAAGCTGAGTGAGGCAACTAGGGAAGGCACCCCACTGGGCCTGATGCTCACAGAGGACTGGTAGGTGATGTGATAGCCAGAGGCTGCCTTGGGCTGCCTTGCCCACTCCCTGGATATGCTCAAGGCCAGGTTGGATGGGGCTTTGAGCAACTTGGTCTAGTGGGAAGTGTCCCTGCCCATGGAGGGGGGTTGGAACTAGATGTCTTTAAGGTCTTCCAACACAACCCATTCTATAATTCTACACTTCTATGATAGTGATCATTAAATTATAGAGTTTTTGTTTCTCAGAGAAGGAGAAGGGTCAGCAGAACTGCTGCTACCTTGGACTTCTAGAGGGCAGACTTTGGCCTCTTTAGGAGCATGGTCGAGAGAGTCTCCTGAGAGGCGGTTCTGAAGGGCAAAGGAGTCCAGGGAGGCTGGACACCCTTCAGGAACAAAATTCTAAAGATACAGAAGCAGGCCATCCCCATGTGCCTAAAGACAAGCCGGTGGGGAAGGAGACTGGCCTGGCTGAACAGAGAGCTTTGGCTAAAATCAGGAAAAAATGAGAGTTTATGAATTTTGGAAGACAGAGCAGGCAACTGAGAACAACTGAGAACAACAAGATCTTGTGAGGTTATGCAGGGAGAAAATTCAAAGAGTCAAATCCCAACTTGAACTTAATCTGGGTACTGCCATAAAGGACAGTAAAAATGTTTCAATAAATACATTTGCAACAAAAGGAGGACTAACTAGAATCTCAATCCTTTATTGGATGCAGGGGAAAACATAGTGATCAAGGATGAGGAAACACCTGAAGTACTTAATGCTTTCTTTGCCTTAGTCTTTAAATGTCAGATGAGTTGTTCTCTAGGTACCCAGTCCCATGAGCTGGAAGACATGGATAGGAAGCAAAACAGAGCTCCCATAATCCAAAGAGAAATGGTTAGTGATTTGCTACACCATTTAGACACACACAAGTCTATGGGGCTGGATCCACCCAAGGGGTACTGAGGGAGCTGGCAAAAGTGCTCATAGAGCCACTTCCCATCTCTCAGCAGTCGTGGCTAACCAGGGGGGTCCCAGTTGACTGGAGATTGGCAAAGGTGAACTCCATCTACAAGAAGGGCTGGAAAGGGTATTCAGAGAACTACAGGCATGTTGGTCTGACCTCGGTGCTGGGAAAGGTTGTGGAGCAGATCATCTTGAGTGGCATCTCGTGGCACATGCAGGAGAACCAGGCAATCAGGTCCAGTCAGCATGGGTTTATGAAAGGCAGGTCCTGCTTGACCTGCGTAATAGATGTGGATGTTATCCCACAGCATTTTCCTGGAGAAGCTGGCTGCTCATGGCTTGGTAGGGTGTATTCTTTGCTGATGCAAAAAAACAGATGGATGGCTGGGTCCAAAGAGTTGTGGTGAATGGAGTTAAGCCCAGTTGGTGGCCAGTCACGAGTGGTGTTCCCCAAGGCACAGTGTTGGGGCCTTAACCAATGGCCTGGATGAGGGGACTGAGTGCACCCTCAGAAAGTTTGCAGTTGACATTAAGATGGGTGGGAGTTTTGATCTGCTTGAGGGTAGAAGGGCTCTACAGAGGGATCTGAAAAGGTTTTCAGGCACTGGAACATGCCGTCCAGGGAGGTGGTGGAGTCATCATCCCTAGGCATATTTAAAAGACATGTAGATGTGGTGCTTAGGGACACAGTTTAGTGGTGGACTTGGCAGTATTAGGTTAACAGCTGGACTTGATGATCTTATAGGTCTTTTCCAACCTAAATGATTCTATGATTCTAAAGATTCACTCCCCCTGCTCTCAACCAGTCTAAATCCATCCTCCCAAAAGAGATAAAGACTAGGACAACACCTCTCTGAGCGAGCTTTCTGTGTGCTGAGGGCGAGTGCACTGACACACCTGAAACACTGCAGGCAGCCCCCGAGACCAGTACTAGGAAAGCAAACACAATGCTCTGAGCACAGGGACTCCCGAGTGATAGGAAGTGACTTCAGCACACCAATTCCTCTGTTCCCGTAACTCTCTGTGGGTTTGCCAATAATGCTTATCGTCCTTGCTGAGAAAGGAGTGCCTTTGCTAACTGATTACATCCTCCTTTCCTTACTGTGGTCAGCCAGTTGCTGCATGCCAGAAACAGCTGGTATGATCCACAGATAAGCACACACTGTCTCAGTGTATTTTCCTTTGTCTGCTGTAACCACATCCATCCCTGCAGCCACTAGAAGGCAGTTCTAGAAAGGAGTGAAACAACACAGAGCAGTTTTGTTACTAGTTCTAGTTTTTTAGAAACACTAATCCAGGGAATCTCCACTTTTCCTGTATTTCCATACAAAATACTGCAGGTGTGCATGCAGGAAGGCAAGATGGTCCCAACCCTCCCTACCACCCTCCTAACCACAGCACGTCCCACAGCCCAACAATCCCTGCAGATGAGGCTGTTCATCTGCCAGACCAAGAAGAAATATCAGGACGCTGAGATATGACCTCCCAGCTAACATCCAAGCTCTGCACTGAGGCAGGGTGGGGGCTAACAGTGCAACCCAAGAGTAGCCAAGAAATCTGCAAGGCCAGATTCCTTGAGGACAAACATGAATACATTTGGAATGTTACCCCATTTTGATTAAAGCACTGTGCACCTTGAGTTCAGCATTTTTGGATAGCCTGAATGCATGCTTCAAATGCAACAGCACAGTTAAGTAATAAAATACTTCAGGATCACCTCTACTCCAAGCACATCACTCTCTTCACACACTCACATCATGACAAAAAGCATCTCAAGCAAAATTCCTATTTGATTTGAGTCACAGGAGTGACATCAGAGATGGAGTTAGCCCAGCTTATTAAGTTACTAGAAGATGGCAAGTTTTAGTTTGTTGTTTTTTTTCTTCTATACTAGTTCCTGGAATCTGGTTTGTAGACACAGCCCTTCCTTTGCTGCTAGCTCACGCCATGAGGTGGGCAGGGATGTTCAAATAGCATCTTCTCTGACCTTTCTGTACTGAGATGATTGTTGCTGCTTTTTTGGAGGATTCTGAGAATCTCCCACAAGCTTCTGTCCCCTCATCTCTTGAACTGCATCTGCAGCATACAACTACAGTCCCTCTGGAGGGCAGCGTGGTCCTCACAGTGACGACACTACACTCTTAATTTGTTCCAGCCTGTTTCACGCTGACATTTTAGCACTGACGTCATCAGCTGCTGAAATTTCATTGCTGCCGCTAAGAATAACAGCCCTTCTCATCCCCCATCTTACACCAAATAATTATTTATTAATATGGTAGGAAACCAGGCTTATCTTTTCTGACAGAAATTAGATTCTGGTTGTTAAAAGAAGAAAAAAAGCACTGAAGATGCTTTTATGTTCTGTCAGTCTATGACCAAAATAAAATAAAATAAATCAGAAGTATATTGTTAAGTAGTAAGAGTGCTATAAAAATGAGAAGTTCAGACTGATTTGTTTTAAGGTTTCCGTAAGGACAGTCTTAGGCACTTCAAATTGCTTAAATAGCCTAGCCTACGATCTGCCTCCTAAGTCCCTTACAAAGCCTTTTCCAAATTCTCCAAGACTTTGTACCTTGAATATTTGCTTCTAGTGTTGCAGCGTGGGTGTAAAATACTGCCAAATCCGAGTTCCCTGTTGACTCTGGGGCCTGAACCAAATCCCATTGATTTCTGTGGGAGGATTTCTATTAACTTGAATGGGCATTGAATCAAACCTAAATTGGCAGTGCTCTGCACCCATTTGGCATAGCATAGTTGTCTGCATAAGGTGGAGAATCAGGTCCAAAGACACTGAGAAATGCTTTAATTAAGAGCATTACTGAGGAGAGCAAGCTTTTCCATCATTAAGCTGATAAACTGAATTTGTTCTGCACTTTTAATGGCAAAGGGTCAGATTTTGAAAGACTTGGTCTAAAGCTGAAGCTGAGTGGTTACAGGATTTCCAATAAATGTTTAAAGGCAAATCAGGTGCTGAGGAGCCTTTCAACAGGTTCATTAATTTATTTATTTTCTTTTGAAAATGCTAGGAGGTACCTGTTTGCATTTTTGGCAACCTTATAAATCTAATAATAAGATGACTATTACCTGCAGCCTGCAACCAGCTCTCCCCACTTGTTCTTGATCAGCCCCAGACCCTCAGATGAACAGCACATGGAGCAGCAGCTGCACAAAGTACTGCCTATAGGTATCTGCCCTGATAGCCCCTCCTCACAAAAGGAGACTGGCACCTCTGTCAGGTGCAGCAACCCATCTGCAGTCCATCCTGGTCATGGGCAACAAAGGCCTTTAAAAAACACACACAGAGGTCCTGGAAATGTTATTTTCAACGACTGCTGGGGAAGCCAGTGGCTAACACAGCTTCCGCTCCAGAAGCAGATCTGAACCTTGATGTACTAGCATCCACTCAAGGAGAAAATTCTCCAAACTTCTTTGTTACCACTTCCCCATCAACTCTGAGGTCCAACATCATTTCCTATATTGCTGCTGATCCACTCAAGACACCTTCCTCCACTGCTTGATCTTTGGAAACCATTGCATTCATTATCTCCACATGCATTCATTATCTCCCTTTAGTGCAGAATAAGCAAAGTTTTAGGAGCTGGCCCTTCAGATGGGTATTTTGGTTGCCTGTCTGGAGTATTCTGCCTGGCATTTTTCACTTGGACTTGAGTGCTTGGCATAGACTTTTTCTGTAAAACGCAGCAAGATTGATCACGAGACACAAAAGACAGACATCTGTGCTTCAAAAAACCTAGAGGCCACAAGAGAGAGATGCGAGCAGCGTTGTCACACTAAGATGCTTTCCCCTGAAGCACCGCAGGGGAAGAGATCCAGAAAAGGGAGACACTAGAGAAGAAAGCAAAGAGAAAGTGGAAGTGGTGCTAAAGCTGAGCTGTGAAAATGAAGAACAGAAGCTGGGAATGTCTCCTCTGACCCCTGGCAGCCATTCTTGTTCAGCCTGAATCCATCAGCAAGGTCACATGCCGCGGGGCCGACAGGAGCACATCCCTGAGCTGACGTGCTTCTCCCAGCAGACGTCAGGATGGGCTCGGCTGGAAGCCTGAGGAATTGCTGCGGCCACCTGATTTCCTCAAACCCCCGCACTAACCTCTTCCTCCCCATGACTAATTTCCCTGCACCTCCTCCCACGCACGCCCCCGGTTCCTCACCCCGTGCATTTTTATGCACAAAAGAAACCTGCTAGATTACGCCACCTGCTATGGGGACAAGAACCAGGTAAAGAGACAGCAATGTACCAGGGGACACGACTCCTGCAAACCAAGGAAAGGAAGAAAAATCCCTGCCTGGCGTGGGCAAGCAGAGGAGCAGCTCTCCAACCAGCTCCTTCTGATAAGAGCCCTGTTTCTGGGTCGGAGTTAAAAATGTTCTCTAAAAAGCATGAGTTGCCAAAAAAGCTGCTCACTAGGAACAAGGCCTCAGGTACACTCATTCCTGTGTCAGGGAGCCAGCGGGCCAGGCGACAGCAGAGCTAGTTCACCTCCCGTGGGGTAGGTTATGACTTGGAGCCACACGCCG
>NW_009953067.1:1341360-1341825 GCF_000747805.2 Chaetura pelagica
CTGCAGAACTCCTCCCAGCTTCAGGCTGCGGCCCAGGTTCCGACCCGTACCAGTTTTACACCGGTGCTGCTCCACCGAGGACCCATCTTGAGCCTCAGCTTCCCCAGGGCAAGCAGGAACGGGCCTACGGCTTTAGTTGTTGCTTACACCAAAAAGAATCATCTCATTAAAAATCACTGGAAACCACATGCATTTGCAGAAACAGCTCCACTTCAGAGGAATCTCTCGAGGCAAACAAGTGAGTAATTTTTCAAGGGGGTTAGCCATTTATGAAAATAGCTTCTATAGTTACACTCGCTGGGATAAAATTACAAGTGTTTTCAATCCTCATACTTCAGGGCACAAGTCGATCCTCAGCTGGGGGCCAGGGAGGAATTTCCTCCCAGAGGATATTATTGTTCTGTGAGGTACCTCATGGGATATTCACGTCTTCCTCCAGAGTATTTGGCGTTAGTCATTGCAGGG
>NW_009953068.1:0-16989 GCF_000747805.2 Chaetura pelagica
GAAAGGGACCAAGCTACAAGGAGATGGGACAATATTGGTTATTGCTCCCATTCCCAACCAAACACTACATGGTTCTACTCCTGTCACTACAGGAGTAGAGGCAGACTGCTTCAGAGACTCGTGGAACTTACCCATGCTTCTGGCTGAAGTTCTGGTAACAATTACTGCTGTTGCCCAGGCAAAACACAGGCACCATGAGAAGGAAAGGGACCAAGCTACAAGGAGATGGGACAATATTGGTTATTGCTCCCATTCCCAACCAAACACTACATGGTTCTACTCCTGTCACTACAGGAGTAGAGGATTCTAGAATGTAGAAGAGTATTTTATCAGCTCTACTAACTTGTGCAGTTACACTCATGCAGACATTACATTAAAGCAGACATTACATAAATGCAGACATTAAAGGGAGCAAGTTCCGAAAAACTACATGTCGTTAATATGGTTATAACCAGCTTGGTTGGAGAAAGGCCTTTACACCCAAAACCTCCTACTCTGAGGTCACTCTGCTGTTACTTGTGAGCTTCACAGTTTTAATAAAACTTGCTTCAGAGTAAGCAGGAAGGAGAGACCAGCACAGTGTAGTTTCTCCAAACCACATACCTCTGCCTGACATAATGAAATCTTACCTAGATGAGATCGTTGCTACTCGGCCAATGCAACTCACATAATCTACAGCCTGCAAAATCCAGAGAGAATTTTAATTAATTAACCATTAATTAAATGATCTTTTCAGCCACTGGTTCACAGGAACCAACTCCAAGGAAAAACTTCAGCAGCTGAGAGCTCTTCAAACACTGATCAATCCCCAGACTGAGCAGAAATGTTTCTACTTCACACTGATTCTACACCTGTGAGCTCACTCTGTGCTGATTTGCAATAGAGGCAACTGATGTTTCCTCCTCCTCACTGCCTTGTCCTCCTTCAAGACAGGAGGATTTGAGAAGGGAACTTGGAACAGGCCAAGGAGCAGACACTTGATAAGCTCTCTGGTGTAACTTACTCATTTATTTGTACTGCTTATTCACTTCACCTGGCCCTGTTCTTCAGGGACTTCATGTTCTGGTGAAGAAGTGTAGGCAATTTGGAGTGTCCTGGTCTCTACTCACCAGGAAATGTGCTTTGGCAGCTGGCATCCACGCACCAGCACGGATGCCAATGCAGTCACCCAACACAACATGGGCACAGCTGTAGTGGTAGATGTTCTTTTGAATGAGAGTCCAGCAAGAAGAAAACCAGTCCTACAAGTGGATCCAAACGAAGGGACAAGAGCCCTTGAAATATTGACTGATCTGCCCAGTCTGCTGCTCCCAAACCGACAATTGGAATTTCTGGGATACAAAGGTTGCTGCTCACAGCTAATGTCTGGGGAAGAGAAAAGCTCTATCCAGAAATGTGGCTGATGACTTTGGAGAGAAGAGCTGCACAAGGAATCTGTCCTCTCACAGCATCAGGAGCACACACCAGTCACAGCAGCTCTTGAGCCAGGTGTGAGGAATGAAACAACCACAAGGAGAGACCTTGGTCATGAGTTATGTGAAGTGTTTGTTTAGCCTGCAACGCAGAGTGTGTTTTTCTGAGTACTATGTCCTTTTCCCTCAGTTCCCAGCGATCACATTGGTTCCCCAAAGGGCTTTTGTAAAGGCCAAGTGATGATGAAGTGAGGCCTGGCCACTGTTCATAGAGCCAACTGCTCCTTTTATCGCCTCCTCACTTCCATCACACCTCCTACCTCAAGCTCTTACAACACTTACTGACGCTCTTGAACACTGTATGACACCTGGGAAGGACAGAAACTGTCAGTTCTCAGTTCCAGGCACTCTCTGCTCCCCTGTCCCCTCTGCCATGCACTGGCAGAAGGCATTGGCACCAACAAACCAGTTCCTCAGCTGGTGCAAATTGCTGTTTTTCTGCCTGTGGAAGAACTTCAATACCAGTCATGATCTTTCTCTGCTCTGAGGTGCACACTGCCATGGGCCTTTGCCTGCTTTGGTCTTGCAAGCCTAACCTTTCATTGGGATCCTACAGCTGACCACAGTGGGCAGGACATGCCAATTCATACAGTTGTGGGGAAGAAGGGCCTTCAAAGTCCTTGTGGTGAGATAAAGGATTATATATGGACCCTGGAAATCCCACCACAACCCCACAGCCAGACCTTGGTACCCAGCAACTGTTGCATGTAAGTCCTTCTCACCTGGGGGGGCATCCGGTAAAGGTTTTGATTGTATTTCACCTTTAGGTCCATGTACAGGTGCCAGGTGTAGTTGACAGTGTAAAGGAAAGAGGCCACGTAGAATATCTGAGAAATACAGACAGGATTTCAGTCCTAAAATAGTACTAGCAGTTCCTGAAGCACTTTTACTTCATCACTGATGAGCCCAAAGCCCGTGAGCCAGAGGCAAATGCTGAAAAGTGTCGTGTCAAAGGGGAGGGTCCCTGCACAGCCCCTGTGCTCACATCTACTGGGGTACAGTGGGACACCAACTGGGAAGAGCCAGGGAGAGGAGAGGTTCCCACCTTAGACCCCATTAAGGCAGCTTCACTTTGGCCCCAAGCTAAGGACAGGAGAACTAGTGACAGCAGACAGCCTTAAAAATACCAATCTTTGACTTGGCTCCTTTTTTTTTGGCCTAAATCCTGGCAAGAAACGGTTTGAAAGCACTTTGACCCTCTCTATGCTGCAGCCATTATGAAACACAACACAGATGCAGCACTTAGACTTGCTTCTCACATAATGAACTCTCCACTCAGTGAATTCACGGAAACAGAAAACAATAAGAGGAAAGTGGGGTCAGAGAATATCTGAGTTAACATCCCAATAACTCTTTTCTCTCCATGGGAAAAAGGAGGGAAGATACAGAACACTGCTTCCCACAGAGTTTCACAGCCCTTGATTCCAGCTTGAGATGAGACCAAATATCTCAAATTTCCTGTAAAAAAACCCCAAATCTTTCTTGCATTTGTTTCTGAATCCAGGCTGCTCCAGGCAGTATAAACAGCATTGCCTAATCACACACTGTATATGCATGTGCTGTGTTTGTTACAGGAAACACATGCTCCACTGGCAAAGGCAAAGAGGAAGGGCTGGTGAAGTGACTTTTTCTGTGGATTTGCTATCCCTTGCCAAAGAGGTGAGGAGCACAAGTTTGCCACCCTGGTATCATCTAAGTCCAGGAAAGTAGCACTCAATAAATTTAGTCTCCTCCACTGAGGTTGCAAACATTCTTGGCTGATGCAAGAGGCCGAGTCCAAGGGGCTGTGACGTTGCAGCAGGAACATTACAGTGACTTTCCAGCTCATTAAATGAGGTTTAATGAGGGTTTGTTGCCCTTTTTCAATTACTTCCAGGGAAGGTCATCAAAACAGTCCACAAAGATCATTCTCTTGCACTTGGGACTGCCTTAGAGAGGTTCTCAAAATGTCAGCACT
Organism: Chaetura pelagica; assembly: GCF_000747805.2. Taxonomy (NCBI): domain Eukaryota; kingdom Metazoa; phylum Chordata; class Aves; order Apodiformes; family Apodidae; genus Chaetura; species Chaetura pelagica. The sequence goes on from NW_009953068.1 coordinate 3,430, forward strand.
GCCTTCTTTTTTGGAAGAGGGAACCAAAAGCCACTTGTGAGCACTGCCAGCAGAAAGCAAAGGGAGTTCTGCTCTCCTGAACCCCAGCTTTGGAGCTGGGAACAGTCCTGCAGCACTTGCCATGAGGAGATAGAGCAGGGGCTGGGAGATGTGAGAGTCCCTCATTATAACACTTGTGTGGCTTCCCATTGTGCTCACCAGCATGAGCAGAGCCTGCCAGGACATTATTAGGCCACTGGAACTGAACTGGAAGAATGTGGGGGAATTGTGCAATTATAACCACAATCTCTATTCTGGAGATTATTATTGTAACTCAAAGGCAAGGCAGGGAGGAGGAAAGAACAAAGTCAAGGGGCAGCAGAAGGGAGCAGTATTTACATTGAATATCAACCAAGAGTCTGGGGCTGAAACAAGGGAAGTCCAAGAAACAAAGTAATCTTCCCCTGTATGACACATTATGGATGTTAGGGGAGTTCCATCCTCTGCAATGTCTGCCCCTGGTGATAAAGGGATAGTAAACAGCCTGAATAAAATACTGTCCTGCTCCTAAGACAATCCCTTGAGACAACCACATCACATGGACTATGGTGTGTCTCCAAGGGCTGCCATCTGCAAACACCAGTGCTGAGCAGTCCTGAGCCTGTCCCCACCCTTGTATGATGTGCACTTTCCATCTTGGAGGTATTTGTGTGCACAGAAGCTGTGTGTGTTTATGAGACACCCAGGAATGCAACCCTTGAGAGACTTCTCCACTCAGCATGGGCAGAATGGGGCCGGGAGCCATTCCCTCATTTCATTTGGTTCCAGATCACTTACACTCTGCAGAAGCTGATGGTTAAATCTGTTACTGGCTCCTACTTATGCACGAGGTGTTCCTACCACACCAAGGCACTGCTGGGGTGGCTCAGTAAGGAGGTGTCCTGCACTCTGTCACGTGCACCCTGCAGGCACAGTTGCTATGGCAAGAGCTCAGTTTGTTTTAATTTCTCCCAGAGCAAACAGCAGTGACAGCTCTTGCCAGAGGCAATCTGGCTCTGCCACCCCACAGGAGAGGAGCCCAGAGACCTGTGGCTGAGGTTGGGATGTGGCCGGCACCCTGCACACCCCACCACAACACCATGAGTGTCCACTGTAGGGCTAAGGCAAAGACAATTCTTTGGCCAAGCCCAGCTCTGCCCTAGAGTGAAGGTAAAGCTCCCACCTTGCCCCCAGTCCTTGCTGGTGTCCCTGAGGAGCATGGCCACAGGCTGGAAAAGGGCAGAAAGAAGCCAGAAAAGCACAGGAGCATAGCATGGTCCTAGTGCCTCTCCTGAGAAATGATGGTGCATTGTCTATATCCAAACTGATTCTCCTCTAGCAGTGCAACCTCTTTTCTCTCCAGGCCATAACAAGACCACAGCAGCACTAAGAACTGACCTCCAGGCAAAGCTGCAAGTGAGACAGCTCAGAAACACCTTCAGTCCCAAACACTCCTCTCAGCTTGCAGCTCTGAAAAGCCTCTCTGAAGTTCTTCCCAGCTTCCCTTGTAGCAGCATCTTTGAGGTTGTTCTGCATCATCCCAAGTTACTCCATTTCCTCTCTCGAGGTGAACATATTGTGGAGCTGCCACAAGGGCACAGGGGAGCTGGAGAAACCCAAGATCAGCTGCTCTTGCCATCACAAATACTACAGTTTTACTCATAAAAACCACAGGTTGAAGCAGCCCTGGGCTGCAGGCCCCTGACTCCTGACACAACAGCATGAACAATTCCATACCCTCGCTCCTTCCCTGCCCTCCCTGAGGTACATGGAGAACCTCTCCAGCCTCAGATGCTCCTGCTCAGAGAGGACCTTTCAGTTCCTATCTGTGTGTGCCATCACGCTCCCAGGGAGTTGCCCAAGGCCACACCACACACATCAAGGCTCCTGACAGCCACTTGCCCTTTCCAGCCATATTGTTGTGGGTCCTTCAAAAAGAAATTGTTAAGCCCAGAGACGACAGCTTGTGAACCACTGCCCTGGCCCAAGCCTGGCCATACACTGTAGGGTTTTTTGAGAGGGGCGATTTGCAAAGGCCAGTGCTGGAATGGGAACTAGAGGAGATAAAAGCAACCTGCCAGGAAAATGGTATTTCACTCACTCTGCTCCAATTAGTCTCCAGCACACAAAATCAGCTGGAAGGCAGCCAGATCACTGGGGCATGGAGCTGAGCTCACGAAGAAAGAGCAGCCCCTCAGCATCCTTGGGATTGTTTGAGGATGGGGCCAGGTCAGCACAGGCTGTTTATATGAGTCATGTTGTGAATCTGAGCTCAAGAGAGTCGCAGAATGTGTCTCTTCCTGCCCAGGATGAGGAGGAAGCAAGAAGAGGAATAGAGAAGCTGCCCTGTGAGAGGCACAGAGCTCATCGTTGGCACAGGTCCAGCAGGAAATAGATTAAGATCCATCTACTCACTTTACACAAGCAACCCAAACGCAGCAACCACAGAATCCCATGCTCTGCTTGCCTTCCTTATTGCCTCACACAAACCAGACCTACCTAAACCCAAGCATCGTTACCTCCATTTTACACACAAGGCAAAGAGATCTGACAAGTCAAGTTCACATGGGGAGTCTCTGCCCAAACCTGTCTACAAATAGTCCCCCACAACCACATTCTGATTACCAGGGAGGCAACTGGGTCCAAGGGTGGCAAGTAACAGTATGAATGGTGATGCCAAGGATACTCACTTGTCCTGTTGCTTGCAGGTTATAGCAGATGAGGTCCTGCTTGGAGGTTGGTGTGCTGTAGAGAAGGGCCCCAGCGAGCCAGCACATGCCCAGAAATAGGTCAGAGAGACTCAGGTAGAAAAGAGGGCGAACCTGGGAAAAGTGAAACTGGTTAGAAGGTCTGAGCAATGGACTCAAGGCTCCCACAACCACATTTAGCCCATCATCTAAACATGCTCTGACACCACAGCTCTTTTGGCAGGGCAGCTTTCCTTGCACACAAAAGTCATGCTGATTCCTGTTCTCAGGAGCTGTTTCAATGCAGATACCCCTCTTTAACCACCCTCTCTGCCCCAGGACCCCAAAGCAGCATCAGCTCTTCATCACCAGAAAATATCTCAAAGGTGCAGAATGTTCCAATTTTGCAGAACAGGACGGGTTGGCAAGGAGAGGGGATGTTATTTCTTACCTCAGCTGACAGAGAAATCAAACTTTTGGTAAACACAAACCTTTCTTTAGGTCTGAAATAACTTAAAGCAGATATTTTTCCTGTGTGTTTCAAATAACTTCAGCTGGTGACTAAGGCTGAATCTATCTTACATGCCAGATTAATTTTCACTAGGAGTCTCCCTGCTGCAGACTGTGTCTTGCTGGGACAGAGCTGCCTCTCCTCTAATGGGCAGTTTCCAGCCCATTTCCAGTTTGCATGCCCTGGCCAAAAGGACTGTAAACACTGTAGGAAAACATTTGTGCAAAATTCTAGCCAACATTTTTGTTGTTAGTGGGAGAGCAAACACTCTGGAAAAGCAGCCTAATTATCTAGATTCTTAATTGTAGCCTTTTGTACCTAATTTTCAGCATCCTGGAAGGGAAATTATGGCCTTTTAAAAATTATTTTTTCCCTGCAGGAAATTACAATGCTGAACTCAGCATGGAAACATTTCAGGAGACCATTTTAATTTTCATGGGACTGAGCTTTTGGTGAGATTTGCCTCATTATTGTCCTTTAAGTAAATGGTTGCCACCCATCACATTGTGTGATCCTTGTCTTGTTCCTGTGAGCCATGAGAAAGAGCTGAGTGAGACTGGTAAGCAGTCAGGTAGATCTGATGGAACCAGATCTGTCCTTGTGCACAGTTGGAGGAAGATCTGCCTGGTGCCTTCCTGGGTCCCCCACTGGGTCCTCTACTTTCTGCAGGATTTCTCCTCCAACATCCTTGTCTCTCCAGTTTTCGTATTTGTATCATCCCACCCAGCAACATGGGAAATCAAACTGCAGTTGCTGAATATCTGGAGCTAGTTTGTACATCATTGCATTCACAAATGTCATTTTTAACCAGGCTTCTCCTTGCTGGTGCTGGGCACAACAGGCTGGGGACATTGTCCAGTTTGCAAGCACAGCAGGTTAAAACCAAGCAGCTCCAAAATAAGCAAAGAAACAATTTTTGCAATCAAACAGGTGACCCCTTTCTCTAGCAACAAGTGCCCTTGGAGCAGGGCACCACTGTTTGGTTGAGGAGCCCTTTTGGCACAGACCTAAATAAAGAAGTAGGTGACATAGTGGTGAGTTAAAGGCAGCATCGTTCTTCCTTGCAAAAGGGAGAAGAAAAAAAACAACAACCAAAAACCCAACAAATGGTATTTATGAAATAGAGGAAGGGAATGCAAAGACATAATGATTCAGATGAGCTGCCAGGCTGCAGCATACATGTTGATTTAGCTCTGTCTGGCCATTGCCCAGGGACATCTGCCTGCCCAGAACCTGTTGACGTGACAGAGGAAATTCTTTGTTCGTTGCTTGCCATCAACTCTTCTGAATGATTTAGCTCAGGCTGAAGTTTTATTGACCTCCTAAAGACAGAAAACAAGCTTCAAGAATGCAGTCTTTGATTTCCTAGGCTGGGGGCAGGATGGGAAGTGTTTCTAACACTGCTGTCCTCCCAGCCTCCAGAGTTGTTTATTTTTAAACATTTCACTCTGGAGCCTCATGACTCAGGGAATAAGCTGTCTGTGGCAAGTTTTGATATGGATCTCTTCCAATCCCTTTGTTTACAAATTTCCACTTAAGACCAGAAACATAGGGGCAAGGCAATGGGGAAGTTATTGCAGATTTTGCTGCTTTTGAAACATCAACAAAGGATCTCCCCTGGCAGCCTGGAAGAGCCTGGAAGCCTGATGCAGAAGAGTCAGTCCAGCTGGTATCCATCCCTCCTATCCGGATTTGCAGAAATAATCTGAGTAGGAACATCTGGACTCCCTTGAGCAGAAAGGATCTATCTGTGTGTGGCTCACAAGCAGCTAGAGTGTGGCCACAGCCACATCATATGATTAACAGCACAAGAGCTCCTGAGTAATGCAGAGTTTGGGCTATGGAAGTAAATGGGCTGAGGCTGCTGAGTCACCCCAGGACACCTGCCAAACTCAGCTCTATATCACACCAGAGTGGAGGACCCTAGGAGAGAACCATGTCTGGAGCTCTCCAGGTGCAGAAGTGGTGAGGCAGACTTGATGTGCTCCTTGTGCAGCACAAGCTCAGGCAGGTTTCCCATCCCAGCGCTAAGGTGAAGTCCCAGACTTCATTCCTCCCTAGGAATGGAAGAAGATCTCCACAGCTCATTCTTGATGTGCTGGGTAGAGCATTTCCAGGAGCAGGACTGCTCTGCATGTTGTAAAAAGTGCACATTTTCCCTGCAAACCTGGACACACATTCTCCTCTCTACCCAGCTTCCTCCAACCATGTATCAGGTGTTAGTTTGACTGCATGCCCTCCTTTTCTGGGGATAACTGACTGCATTCCCTGGAAGTCCTGTTCTCTGGGCTGTAGAGCAAACGCAGGATCATACATACAATCATAGAATGGTTTTGGTTGGAAGGGACTTTAAAGGTATCTAGCTCCAACCCCTCTTGCAACAAGATGGTCTTTAAGGTCCCTTCCAACCCAAACCACTGAAGAGGAGGGAAGTACAAACACAGCTGTGTCACATCATAGCTGCCAGCTCTACTGTCCTACTGCTCTTAGCAGTAACCTATCATCTGCATGGTCCAGAGACCAGGCTCCATGACATCCGCAAATCCTGAACAACAAACCTTAGCTTCACACAGCTCAGCTCTGTGCACTGCCTCTAGCAAGTCCAGGACAGTCAGAGGGATGGCATGTGGACACCAAGAGCCTGTCAAATCCGCATTGCATGCATGGACAGTCCCACCCAAGGGAGGTTTGCACCCGAGTCCCACTGCTTCAGTGTTAGAAACATTTGTGGCTCTTCTGCACAGCCAAAGTCCCACTGCAAAGCCCACCACAAACTGCTTTTCAGCCCAATCTCTTTTTGTCTGAACACCACAGCACCTTTGAGTTGTATCAGTTTTAGCAGCACACCTGCCTGGAAAAACACTCAGGAATACCCGAAAGCAAACACCTGTAATGCATTTCCTTCAGGGGCATCTCCAATTTGCACTTCAGCGGCTTTGTTCACAGCTCCTCAGCCCTGAAGGCGTTTTGCCCCACACAGGAGGACACGCTAACAAATCCCCGTTCCAAAGAACGGCCGGAGGACTTTCCCGGAGCAGCAGAACGCGCGGGGCTAAGGAATCTGCTTTTCCCTCTATGGCTGCGATTCAAGGTTAGTCCCTTCAACTCCTATCGCAGACAAGGAGGCCAAATTCTTGGCCAGCCCATTTGCCTCCCGGCTGTTAAACGAGGTTTAACCACATCGACCCAGCACACGGCCCGACCTCCAGGTCTGTGCTGCACCTGAGACCCACCTGCCAGGTACCGACCTGGGTACCGGGGGGCGGGAGGCTCAGACCTTACCTCAGGGGACCGCACTGCGTTTTGGAAGACGGCGTAAGCAATGATCGAGCTGGAACCTACAACGCTGAGAAAAGCAAAGAACAGGTTGGAGCAGGAGCGTTATCTGCCTCGCTGGAATAAGTAGTTTCTCTCTTTTTTTTTTTTTTTTTTTTTTTAATGTCTTCTTTATTGGTAAAATAAGACTGCAGAGGAGTATGAACATAGTTTCAGGTTTTGGGTGCAAAAATTCCTCATTGTCATCTCAAAGCCCATGCCTTAAGTGAAACTGAGTATTTCTTTGATTTGAGAAAAACCTGAATTATGCAATGAGATCACACTATTACAATTGATTTTTGGTGCTTCTGGTGTGGGTATATATCTTCATTTTGTGGCTAAAGTGGTGGGCAACAAATCTTTACAAGCCTTTACAAAGCTTACCAACCATGAAACAGATTTCACGTACCATCTGCTGTGTGAAGGACACATTAAAGTAGTCCTCCATTTCTTCAAAGCATCAGCACATTCATGCAAATCCCTATTCTCCTACCTGTACTTCTGAAAGTGATGGAGTGTTCTATCTACACAGTTCATTGAATCATATTTGAACTGTTAAGTCTTGTTCTCAGGAAGACTAGATAGATAACAGCTAAAATGCAGCATGCTCAGATGTATTCAACATTTTCACTTGCAGCAGAGGTAGTCAACTACTTAATAGGGATAATTACTCTGAGATTTAATTTTGTCCTAAGTCCCATTATGGGTATAGCAAAATCTTAGAAAAGTGGTTAAAACTTGTGGAGAGGGGTAAACTCATGGCATTCAATGCTGAATTAATAGCAGTTCCTCAAAGAATTAATCCGCTATTTGTCACAGTTGAAGTTACTTTATTGAAAGTCTATTTGAACAGTGAGACAAAACCTAGAGAAAAAATGAAAAAGCATTAATAATGAGTTCCACGATTTTTGTTCTTATTACTGACTGAACCAAGTCATTTAGCCCGTAAAGAGCTTTCATCCCAAATGATTACAGGGAATTTTTTATGCGAAAAAATTGTTTCTTATGACACAAATTAGTAGCACTTTAACATCTGTGGATCACGACCTTGCTGTAGGATTTTATTTGCCTTATACTAGCAAGATGCTCTTGGCTTAAAGGGCTAATGCTATGAAAGCTTTCTTGACAATCAGTGTTTATTAATTCTAGTTTTAGTGCCCAAATTGGGGAGGAAAAAAAAAAAGTCCTAGTCAGCAAAATCCAAAAAATATTAAACTGATCATTATAAACATTAGAACACAGCAGGGACCTGGAGAGACTTCAGACCTGTAGAAACAGAATAGCAGGCAGTCTGGTATGAATCACTGCTGCAAACCTGCATATGGTCCAAGTAGCACTTGAGTAGACTTCACCACTGATTTACATGTATTGCTTATGTTCTGCTTTGATGAGAGTATCCTCTACAGTTATAGCATTTAAATGCAGCTCAAAGCAAACCAGTGCCACATACTTCAATCCTTCTTCTGGCCCAGAGGATCCAGGCATTTCTACTTCCATATGACAGGATACCCAAGCCTGAGCTTTGTGTCATGGATTTTGTGCTATTAAAATATGGACTTTCAATGGGACTTTGATTCAGGGAAGTGTTTTTCAGATAGATCAATTTGATTGCTTTACTCAGAACTTTTATTTTTTGAGTAGAATAGCTCCTTGTTTAAAAGAAATAAGGAAGGTGTCTCCTGTGTAAATTTTTCTCTTTACTTGCTTGCAGGGCTTTCATCTTTTTTATTGAGTAGTGAAGTAAGTTTAAAAGAAATTAAATTCCATACCTGGAATGTTAGGGTTTACTACAGATTCAACTGGGAACTTTCACTGTTTGAAGATACTTTCTCGTTTATTCATGTCTTGCAGCTTAGAGCTATCTTCATCATGTAACAAAAGGAAGCAACTGGGTAACAGAATGAAGCAAAAGAGACAGATTTTTGTAAGTGTTAGCTGTGGGGTTTTATTGTCCTTCAACATTGATTTTTACTAAATGCCATAGGCATAATTCTATTCATTCTTGGAAAGTGATTCCCTAAACTACAGTATAAAACTTGGCTTATCACCTTAAATACAATCTGAGTAATTCTGGAAATCTCACAGGAAACATTCCTTTCATTTGCTTACTCTGAGTTTCCTGTATCATGCTAGCCACAGACATCTTGTTTGGTTTTATTCATTCTTGTCCATGTTCTATTAAAAAATAAGCTTTAAAGAGGTGCCTCAAATCTACATATGGTTAACTATATTTTAAAATAATAACATAGAATGGGGGTTACCTTTTTTTATAAACTAGACCAATTTTTAAAGCAGAACCTACCTGTCTGAAATCAGTGGTCTGTTGTCTGTTAACTGTATTTTAAAAGGAAAAATGTTTAATTCCAAGATAAAGTAATGCAGTAACTGTTTTAAGATTCATGAAATCAACTATGTCAGTTAAACTTCACATCAGGGTTTTATTTTTGATCGCTCCCCCGCTTTGAGGCCCTTCCTCCTCCCCTCCTGGCGGGGAGGGGGCGCCGGGCTCTCACCCACCCGCGGCTCTGGCTGAACCTTTCCCCTCTGGGCTATTTATTCCTCGCGCTTCCAGGCGGCGTCACCCTGCGGGTCCTCCCTCTCTTAACCGCGAAACCATCGGCGTTTTCTCTAGAAAGCAGCTTTAAGAAGCAGGTGTCAGCTGGAACCATTTGTTTTTATTTCAGCGTTATTAATACATTTTTATCTTGCAGCAGGATCTGCTCCTCGTACCCACCCCAGTATTCAAAAGGCAGCAAAGCTCCCACAGAAATCAGTTTTGCTTAGCTAAAACCACAGTCTGAAGGTAAAATGCTCAGGGGTTTGTCGTTTCAGCTCTAGAACCCTGACCAGGAGCTCAGCATCTCCCAGGCACTCCTGGATTCCACACAGCAGGAACAGCACATGCAAGACCAGGTTTCGAGGACTGATCCCTGGGCCAGGTATCTCCATTAAAATAGCATAGATGGGGCTCTTAAGGACACGAGTGCTTTTGTTTCCTGTTTCAAGACTTAGTAGTTTAAAATATTTGAAAACGAACTGCTGTTGAAGCTTTAGTTTGATGATGCCAGTTGCTTCTGAAGACAAAGCCAGAGAAAAGACTTTGTTAACTATGGCTTGAGACTTTCAGACATTCTCATTGGTCTCACCCTTATTTTGAACCTGGGAAACAAAGCTCAGGTGTGAAATCACACAGGCATCGCATGTGCTCTTCAGCCATAAGAAAACTCACCCTAATTTACCTCATCAACAGGCAAGTCTAAGTGTAATAGCACCTCAAGGAGACTCTGCCCTTGCTCAAAGCTCAAATCAGTCGCTCTGTCAGGGTACCTACAAATGATTTCAGGAGAAAATATGCTGAAATGGCTGCTCTGGCCGGAAGATGAGGGGCAAGTTCTGATAAGCAGAGGACTTGTCTTGGTAATTCTGCCAGCGTTTGGCTGATGCCCAAGCAGAGGCAGGAGCCACTGAAGAAGGCAGGAAAAGGAAACTCCAGGTTTCTTTATCAACAACAGGTAAGGAGAACAAGACTCAGAGGAGCCCTTTTGGGAAACTAAAAGGTAGCAGGAGGGGAGATTGAAGAGCATAAAACCCAAGGGGACTAAAACCAGGGAAAGGTGAGGGTGTGGGGGACACCCAATCTGTACCTTTTACAACATGTAAGATTGAACGTGAGGCTGAATTTTATTATTTGTTTGCCAGGGAACAGCTGTAAAAAACACCAGGAATGTGCTTCAGGCCAATTCAGTGCTTTTTTTTTTTTTTTTTGTCTACTTTAACACTGTCATTGAATAGTATTACACAATACTGGCGTCTTGCTTTAAGGTGACTTTTGAACATTTAGAATACTGTGTTTTTAAGGAGTATCTTCCTCTTGGTCTTTGAAACTGAGAATACCAGAAGGAAATCTGCTGCTCTCTTGAAGTCAATGGGAAGTTTGCTTGTATTAGGAGAACTGGTTAGGACTCTTGACAGTGTTTTTCACAGCTTGTACAAAGTTCTCCAACATATTAGAGCTCATCTTTTTCACTATTCTTCTTCAGGAAAGAAGCAAGGATATTGAGGCTTTTCTGGAGCTCCTCCTTTTTTCCATCACTCATCTTGTTCTTCTCAATCAATTTTGTGATTCGGACGACTTCATTAGCAGCAAACTCTTCTCCCTGCTCCAGTATCTTGCTCATAATTTTCAAGTATTGCTCAGCTGACTTCTTCTCTATTTCTTTTGTTTTTCCTAGACTCTCTTGCCCCCTTTTCAGGAGGGACTGGCGTTCTGATTTCTCAGTGGTGCTCACAAACTTGCTGGCCAGCATGTCATACTCTTTCAGGCAGCCTGGCATCCCCAGATAGATGCCACTACTCTTCAGCCAGCGCTGAATAGCCCCAGCCTTGATTTGGCCACTGTAAGGTAAAGGATTGTCAAAGTCACCATCTTGGAATAAGTAAAAAACAGGGAATTTCTCCTTATCCAGCTTGTACTTTTCTCCCAGCTCAGTGTTCAGTTTATCGCCATAATCTGTCATGAGAAAATGAAACACAGAAAAGCACAGTAATAAAAAGAAAAAAAATAATACATTGGGATTCTTTCCTACACAAACTGATAAATATTGGCCTCCAGATTTTAAACACGCCCTAATAACCTCTTTGCCAGGCAATGCCACACACTGAAACAAAAACACCCCAGAACTCATTTGTGCAAGGCAAACCTTAGGTTTTCCAAAGAAAAACACAAGGTTCTAGCACTGCTTTGCTGTGACTGTGATAGTGTAAGACACTGGCAGGACCTCTACATACAAACCTAGTCCTCCTTACAGGAAATGAATAGCCCTTGTTTTGCTCTATCCATTGATTTTATCTGATTTTACATTTAAATGGATTTTCTTCCTGATCTACGTGCAAACCGTGTACACTGATCTTAGTTTTAGTTCTGACAGCATGCCAAGCTACAGGATGTTTTCTCATTTTACATAAGTTGCATTTATTCTTGAGGACAGAAAACATTAAGAGCTTTCGATGATGGTATTTAGCTAAATCTGTGCTTGTTTAGAGATGTCAGTGCGGGTGAAACTTCCCAGCTTGACAATTCCTGTAAGCTTAAATTCTTAATTCTACCTAAAAGCAAGTAAAGTGACAGTGACCCATTCTGCACTGCTCTTCTCTTAAAGCAAATCACAAGAACATCAAGTTACCTCAGCCCAGGGCACAACAACCACTTTCAGTGCTTCACCAGCAAAACCAGAGGGTTTGTTACAATGAATTAATCATACCACATCTGCTTTGTTTGACCACGCCTGTGGCTAAAACATGATTTTTTAAGGCCTGCTCCCTAGAAATGGCTAAAAATGTTTCTTTTAGCAAGGAAAAAAAAAAAAAAAGTGCTACAAATAAGGAAGGTGGCAGCCAGTTTAGCAGCGTGGGCTGACTTGCTTCATTAACCAGCCAAAAAGAGATAAGCAGCACTCCTACGCTCCTGGCGGGAGGCACCACGGTCCAGCTCAGCCACCAGCAGGTGCCTTGGTCTGGCAGGGCCAGCCCAGATCATTTCTCAATGTCAGAATTATCTCAGAGCCTGTTTTCATTAGGAATTGCAGGGAATTTTATCTTCTCCACACCAGCCCATACTGTATTCATCTGTTTGGAGCTCCTCACCTGATATCCCCACTTCAGCCACTAGAAGATCCTCACTGGAGCCTGAGCTCTCTGCCAGCTTTTTAAACTCATCTTGTTTCTCGCCATATGGATATTGTGTATCAAACTTCACAAGGACGAACTTATGCTTTGGAACTACCTAGGACAAGAAAAGGGGTAAAATAAGACAAAACATTAGCATAAGATTGAATAATCTATAAGTCAGCTAAGGTTGCTTCAGCTTGTTCCTTCTTTTCCTGTGCTGTGAGCAACAGTGGAAATTTTATAATTCTGGCTTTTAAAAAATGACTCACTGCAGTGTGGAGGAAAGACTGAGCTTTGGGTGTGCATGTTCCTACACCAGATAACCATGGTATGTGATAGGTTGGGGGGATCTCATAGCGCCTTTAATTGTACATGATTTGCCTATTGTAAATCTCGTTAGCATCTTGGAAGGAAGTCAGCTGAACAGTTTCCAGTGGAACATTCATAGGAGAGAGGCCAGATCTCATGTCACTCTGAGGTGTCCCACAGAACTCTCAGCTAAGAAAAGGGGTGCAGGGAGGGTGTGGAGATGCTGGAGGTGTTGGACTGGTTCAGCCAGACGAGAATTTGTGTTTTAATCAATTCCTCTTTGCACTGTTGAGTTTTAATTTTGCTCTGTTTGGATGATGCCCTTTCAAATTAGCTTGGAAATGGATCTGTCACCTGGTTTGGGAATTTATTTTTTTCCTTTCCTGGATGAGACCTTGCAAAATCTCTTTTCTGGTGAACAGGTTTGGATTGCCACACTGGTCCCCACCTACCCAGTGCCCTGCAGCTGTTAACCAGTTTTCAGTCTTGAGCCTGCTCATGGCTTTATTTGCTGCTCTGGTAGGAAGGGAACACTGCAGGTGTTAGAGCTTTGGTATTTCTGAGGCCTCCTACAGTCCTCTTTGCAAGGCTCTGCCAATTACTTCCAATTCTTCTAGTGGCACAAGAGATGGAAGCTCCTAAGGGTTGTAGCGTTTAAACATCAGAAATGGTTTGTCAGAGTACAGGAATGAAGCAGGGGGCCTGGCCTGTGTCGAGATTTGCTGGTGCCTGAGCAGTTTGTTTAGGGCAGAGACTTTTCAAACAGCTCAGCTGGTTGTCTCTTCAGCTCATCCTGCTCCAGCACATGCTTTAATCCTGCCGTACCAGGGAGTCCCTTGGGATGGGTGTCTCGCCATCTGCCCCGAACTGGGCAGAAAACCTGCGAGCCCTCCTCTGTCAGCAGCCTGTTGCTTTCTGCTTCGTGAACAAAAAAGAAGTGAAAGCGGCCCAAGCAGAGAACGCGCATGGGCCTGACTCCCGCCTGCCCTGGCTCAGCGGCATGGCCAGAGCAGGAGCCAACTGACCGCGGCTCTTCTGCTCGCTGAGCGGGGC
>NW_009953068.1:17522-33096 GCF_000747805.2 Chaetura pelagica
GGCGGGCAGCCTCATGGCGCTGCGGGGGCTGCTCCTGCACGGCCCTTCCCCGCACAGGCAGCCCCTTCCCTCGGGGAGGCTGCAGCTCCAAGCCCCCCACCGCCCTGCAAGCAGCCAGAATCGTGGACTTAGGTCGCAGGTGGAAAGCAATCAGCGTTTTTCTCCTCTCTGCTTTGCATTCTCCCTCTTTGCATTGAACTCCATTTTCTGCTTGCTCTGCACTAGGATAATCCGGCTTCACCAAGGGGCTGACAAACCTCACCCGTGCACTTCCACACCCTCTAGACAGAAAAACAAGAGGCAGCAATACTGATTTTTAACGAAACTGGCTTTTATATAAATTATAAACCCATCCAGTTTAAAGCAGATCAGTTGCAGTTGTGTCACTTAAATCCGAAGAAGGCCGAGGCATACAAATCTTCTAGTCATAAATTAACAATGAATAACCAAGGAAGAGAAAGTTCAGATAGGGCTGCAGATACGACAACAAAAAAAAATAACACCCCTTTAAGACTACTAGCAGTTAAAATAAAGTCAAGATTACCAATGACTGCAAAATATAAATGCATTTTTTGAACAGTTAAAAAGTACAAAAATGAAGGGCAACACAAACATCATTGTACATCTTGTCCTGTATGTAGAGAAAGCAGGGTAGGACTTCTGACTACCTACATTAGACACTGGTTTTAAGCAGTTGAGGAAACCTGTAAAAGGATCAAGGCTCATGATCCCAGTAGTACAAAAGCAGTATTTTTTTTCAGTCTGTAAACAGTAGTCGGTAGCTTCTTCTATGTCTGTTTTTCAGTTCAACACAAAAAAAATTCTAAACAAACAAAACCACAATCCCAAGAGTGGAAAAGGTAGAACAGCAGCAATGGATTATAGCTTGAATTTCTTATCAAGTCCTTGTGGGACATATTACGGAGGGGAAATGCTCTTTTGTAAGAAATATATATTTAACTGTACACAATTTATAGGGGGAGAGAAATTCTCCCTCAACCAAGCCCCCAGTCAGTGCGTAGCCATTTTTGTACAGTCTCCTCCTGAAGAAAAACTACAGCTTGTGAAGAGATGGCACCTGGTTTTATAAAGAACTGAGTAATAAAAAAAATTGCATTTGTTTGACAAGCGTATTGTTCACCAGTGTCTGGAACTGGAAAGGGGATAGCAGCTAACATGGAACAGCAGTCAGTATTCCCTGTGGTGGCACAGGGATGGTTGGAGTGACCAGCCAGCACTGGACCCGTGCCATGCCAAATGCTGAGGGGAAGCGAGAGCAAGCCAAAGTTCCAGCTCTTCTCAGACTCTGCTTCAGATGACACGTCCACCCCCCAGCAGTTTCAATTCTGCTTTTAAGAGATGATGCAGAAAACCTTTCTTAAAGCAAGTTCTCCTTTCTGGCACATGGGAGGATTTTAAAAGCTTGATTATTTTAACCTTGTACTTCATTTACATTTTCACCATTGCTTATGGATACAACTGGCAGAGTTCAAGCTGTTGTTAGCAGCTGTGGAAGGAAACTCCAGCATAAACCGGTCCCTGGGCTGTCCCGTGAATGCAGGTGCTGTGCCAACCTCAAATTCAATGCTGGTGCTTGCACAAAACCCTCTGCCACCGGGGCAGGAGGGACAGCAGCAGTTTGTCTTAGTGAAAAGGGGCAGTGCAGATTTCCAGCTCAGTGCTTCTCTAGGAACTGCATCATCTCTGCAAGGGGACTGTTCTCACTCACCCTACACATTTCAAAGCATCAACTTCAGTCATCAGTCTTACTTTAATTTAAGGAGCACACCCTCCTTTCCAAAATTTATTTTTATACAACATGTAAGAGTTCAGTTGTATGTTTTGCCTTTTTTTTTTTTTTTTCAGGAAAAGTATTACTTTAAAACAGCCCTAGCACATTTTGGTATTCCTCCAGCCCAGAGCACTTACCAGACATTGCAGTTAAACCATCAGGACATCCGTTACAATTTAGACAACCTGCAGACATTCTTCGTTCCCTTTCAGGATGGGGCAAAGCAAATATAAATCCAGCAAGAGCAGCAATGTGAATTTTTTTTTTTTTTCACACTGGGGATTTATTTTAAAAAAATACTCTCATCAACATTCTAGCATTACTAACAAAACATACTCAGAAGAGATGACAAAGGAAGATTGTCAGCTCTCTTAAAACTTTAAATATAGACTTCAGATACTAGCTGCTTTAAATCAGAAGATGAGGAATCTGTAGTCTGACCTATCCCTTGCAGGTACACGTCACTTTTTTGCCTACTAATTTTAGGCTGCATTAGTCTTTAAAAAGGAAAAAAAAATCCAAAACAACAAACAAAACAAAATCAACAGCAGAAATGTAGATTCAGTGGGAGCAGATGATGTGACTGCACTTTCTAACAAAATGACTAAAGAGCCAGTACTTGAATAATCAAAGATCAACTGCAAAAAGCAAGCACGGTTACAAAAAGTATTCTCAGCCTCATACCACAGCGGAAGCAAAAGTTACCTCTGCCAACTTAAAACCAAAGCCAAGGGGGTTTAATTTCTATTAAAATATTTAAGTCTTAAAGTTTCAGTAATCTAAATACACTTTTTTAAAGTCATGATGATTGCTGTTTTACATTAAACTGACATGAAATCAGACCACAGTGTCAAACTTCACTGCAGCTATTATATACAAGGTCTCTGGTTTTGTCATTTTTGCTGAAACACTGATTCCTATCTCTCTAAAGCTTAACAGCAAAGTTTGCTCCTCATTGGGTTTGCAATTTTTTCCCAACGTGAAAACAACCTGTGTGTACCCTGACACCACCTCTTCCCCTTGCAGTTCTCTCCTTAGAGGATCCTGCCTCACCAGGGCAGGGCTCTGTCCCACCCTGCGAGGGCTGGCCAGGCTCTGCTGAAGGCAGCACCAGAGGTGATCCTGCCCCACAGCCTCCCCTCTCCCCACCAAAGCAGGACCAAGTGGCTTGTGAACAAAACAAGCAGTTCTGGAACGGGCTCGTTTCATTTGAGGTGGCTGAACACAGGCATCTACAATTTCTGCATTTCTAAGGCAAGGACCATACAAAAATTATAAACACTGTATGGTGAAGAAAATACAACTCCTTTGAGATATATGCTTTACACTGGATTTCTATTGCTGCTTCTAAAGACCATCTCCAGTTGTTTCTAGAGATCAAAAGGGAAGAAAGTTAATTTTCTCCTGTTGCAGAATGCTTATGAACATGTATAAAAAGTGGTCAAACCCCGATAAGGGTCCCGACTTCTAATTTATGTACAATAATTTAAATCAGCTCAATACATCTGTAATACCTAAAAAAACTGTTTTATGCTTTTTTAAGTCCTTCATGCATTATGAGGAAGTTCTGGATTAAAGTGATGGTATACTGGATGTTGCTTCTGTCTGGAACTCTGGTGTCACTCCCTTGTGGAGTCTGTCAAGGACACATTCCTCAAATCTTTAGTTTTTTAATGGTATCAAGTCTCTTTTTCAGCAGCTCTCCAATTTCCTGAACTGAATGATGGTAACTGCTCTGGACCTTCCCTTGCACAGTCTTTGTAAACTTTTTTTCTTCCTGAAAAATGGAAAAAGAGAAATAATTCATTCCACAGCAACTGTTTGAAATCCTCCTGTTAAATGTCCCCCATTATCTCAAAGAATCATAAGAAATTCATGAGGATCACAGTGTAAGTTTACAATGGGAATGTCAACAACAGAGAATAAGAAACAGCAAGAATTCCTGCAGATACTGGTATTGCCCAGACAGCGCTGGTAACACATTAACATTTCTTCAACAGTTCTGGAAACATCCTTTTGCAAAATATTTGTGGCTGAAATCTATAGTGCATGGAGCATTTTGTTTTAGTCAGCATTTATTGAAGTAGATAATTCAATTCTAGAGAAAGGTGATCTCACAGGTACCTAGCTTTCCCAAAGTGATTTTCCTTTAATGATTCCCTTTAATGAGCAGTTTTCTAAAATGCCCATGCTAAAAGGCTTTTAGGAGGACCACCACTATGCATCACTGTTGGCACTGCCCCTGCAGGCACAGTGAGGTCAGCAATGGACAATTCTGTGTGCAGGAAGAGCAAACCTTGGTACCCAAAGCAGCAGCCAAAACCATTGCTCTGTCAAGAGGTGAGCTGCTATCAGCATGCCTTTTGCAAACACAGGTAATGAGCAAAAAGCCTGCAAGGTACAGCCCAAGGAAACCAATCCCATGTGGGAAAATCTCCCATTAGTGGCCACATTCAGCTGACATCACCAGTATTGCTCCAGCCACACCAGAATTTTCACTAATACCTCAACAGGAGAATTTTTCAAAAGCATCTTTTAGCTCTAAACACTCAAGAGCCGCAATCACAGCTCCAGGTCTGAGCAGATCTGTACAGACTGAATTTATCAGGATTTACTGCAACAATATCCAACAACAAGCAGAACAGCAAACATTGTGCACAAACACAGGAAAAGCTGCAGACTCCCACAGATGCTTCTGTGGATACACATGGGGGTTTTACATATCTGCCTGCATAGAGATTTGATGCCTTGCATCAAAAGGAAGATGGAGGGATTTACTGACTCAGCAAGGAATCAGAAAAATTACAAAGATCAACAAGCAGCTAAAAATGTCTTACCCCTTTAAAGTGCAGATTCTTTGATGATATCAAGAAGCTTATTTATTACTTTATTCAGATTTGCATTAAATACAGTCTAAGGTATTTCCTTGTTTTCCATCAGGTTTTACAGTTTCTTTTTTTTAATATAATTTTGAGATACTTCTATATCAGCCTTATATAGCAACAAGAAAAGGGAAATCTTAAATGATGTGCTATAATAAACATGACAATCTAATTGAAAAAATAGAAGATGGCCAACAGCAGCTTAGGGGGACAGAATTGCAATTCTGAAATACCTGGGTGCAGCTTTTAAATCCTCCCCACTTCAAAAGCCTTCAGATCTCCCATCTAGACTAAGATGAATGCTAACAGAGGGGGGTGTAAATTTCCTAAAATTCTAATTCTAGGCTTTCAGTCACCTCCAGGCTTTTTAGCTGGACTGACCCTGACACAATTTTCAAGATCTCAACCACTGTTTGAAACAAATAGCTTCACAGCAAGTATTGAACTGTTAGAAGATCCCTTGTGACAGTATCATTCACTTGTCTGTCACAAGGTTTAAGTCTTCTCTGATTGCCATGGCTTAAAAAGCCAAGCTTCCTCATTAGGCTCATGCTTCACATGTCTAAAGTTGGCATGAGATTTGGCATTTGCAGTGCCTGTTTACTCCTGCCTTTTTCTTCTATATTCCTGTATTTCCCCCTATATAGCTGGGGGGGAGGGAGTTGCCACTCTTTTTTCTTTAAGGATCAAGTAATTGTTTCCAGAGAAGTGACTAATCAGCAGTTGGTGAATTTCAAGTGTTTTCTGGCATAAGTATTTTCATGCATTATGGCATACTAAAATACAGATGATAGAATAAGTCGTATCACTGACAACATAATAATGTTAAAACCTGAAATTTTTCTTCACTAATATACCATATTTTCAAATTCTTGTGTTTAGACCTCCTTTTTTGATATTTTGTGCAGTGAGCTAAAGCTGTTAAGAAGAGGGAAAGTCAATGTCACTATAAAAACCTAATCACCACTCAAACGAAACTTTCTAGGAGTCTGTTCCCTAAGACCTAGTTAAGAGCAATTCAGTCAGGCCTAACAGGTGGGTTTTTTCCTCACTTGTTTTCCTTTTTTCTTGCAGCAAAACATTTTGGGGAAAAGAAGCTTTCAACAAAGTTATCCCTCAGGCATGTACATACAGGTTCTTATCAGTCACACCCAAATGAACAGAGCACACAAGTAATGATGCTGAGTTCTTACCTGTAAAAGCAGAGTATCCTTGAGGGACAGCTCTTCAAGTTTTAGTGCAGTCAGAATTATTTCAAGCCCTTTGATGTGATCTATTACATTGGAAGTTAATGTCTGTAGTTCAGTAACATAATCCAGAAAATGTGTAAATATAGGTGGCTACAAAAACAAATATATTTATAAACAGATATTAATACCTATTCAAATGACTATGATTTTTCTTTCAGTATAAATATGCTGTTGGATTGGGGGTGAGGGAAGAAAAAGAGGAATATTGTCTACCATTGCTACACTGCTTTCTTTTTTTTTCTTCTTCTTTTTTTGCAGGTTGGATTTAAATGGTCGGAGGACACTGTCACAGTAACTTGATACCCACAGGGCAACGGAGATCGTCTGGAAAAAAGGTACAATTATGTTACAAGTTGCATTTACAGGAGGCTTCTAAAGTAATTGTAGTGTTCCTACTGACAAGACTTGGAGTAGTTAGAATATGCAACAAAAAACTCTGCTTTCATGAGTGACTGAGATAAAAGAATTTTCAGTGTGTTTTAGTCCCAACATTTTTACCCTATCGCACTCCAAAAATTACAGTTTTCAAATAACAAATACCTCAACAAAGAAGACTAGGTTTTCTAACAGGTATGGATGAGTTTTCAAGGTGCCATCTCTGACTTCAATCAAATCACCTTTACATTTATTGAACAAGTCTGAAAAGAAAAGAAGCCTTATTCAGAACATGCAGATCAACTTACTATGCATTTCCTGTACAGTAAGTGTCTAGGGCAGTGTGCAAAGCTGTCAGAGGACTGACTACTGAGCAGTTAAATGATAAATTTGGCCAAAGCCTCAGGAAGGTCCAGCTTCGAAGTCTCCTCTGAACTGTATTCCATTACTAACAGGAGCTCCACTCCCTTTCTTAGGACATGTGGACGAAATACCAGGGAGACAACAGTGACTAAGATTAGGCTGCAAGGTAGCAAAATGATGAGACATAATGACATTCTGTGGCATGCAAGAGCTCCATCATCAGACAAGCCAAGGGGAATCTCAGCCTTGTTCTCTAGTATCTTTCAGAGGGGTCTGCAGATGCATTAACACCCTGCCCATCATTGCAGCACACTCAGCAGCACATCCTCAGAGCACCATGAAGTACCTTACGTACTAGTGTTATTCTTGAGTTACAATTTACCTGTTAGTCGTTCTACTAAAGACTTGAAACTATTCCCTATCCTCTCTTGGATTTCTGTTGAATCTTCTGAAAGAAAAGAAAAGTAGTTATAAACTACAAGTTTGTGTATTTTCTGCTTCCAGAAAACTAAGAGGCATTTACATGTAATTTAGTGTTAGCAGTCAGAAGCAAATGCAACTGCTTTCAAAGAGGATCCAGTATTACATCAACACACACTGTGCAACAACAAAGACTTGCATAAAACATTAAACTAAGGTGTCATCTCCCAGATAACTCAGTGTCACTCAAAAAGTTAACAGACAAATAACAGTTTGGGTCCCCATCAGCCAACATGTAGCAGTTTTCAAACTAAACTAAGACCCATCTGGCTCCCTCCCACCACACATCATGACAATCTGGTTAGACCCCTGCCCCTCAGACACTTACCTAAGCCATTGGTATCTAGTTCATAAATATCACTAACAAGATAAAACAAGCTAGTCTGGCACTGACAGCTGCCATTACTGAAGAAGCCAGCCATTCGGGTAGGAGGAGGGCCAAGGACAGGATACTAGGCAAGAAGCAAAGAAAAAGATAAAAGGTGTTGCAGCTTTTCCTTATCCAGAACACAGTGTTTGTCTCTGGCACATCTCTCAGTCAGATTCATACACTACAAACGCAGGGTCAGTTACGTGCATTCTGCAGCCTGCTGGACAAGATGCATTCAGTTCCTCTACTTGCATTCACGTTCATTTAATATTTGGGGATACCTTTTTCCTTAATGGGTACCTGAATTTTTTGTTCTAGAAACTTCTTCCCTGCATCCACTGCTGCTTCCAGCTGCTGAAGCAGGGATCGAATTGTATCAATCTTGGACGAGACGCCGTTCTCTGCAGTCTTTTCAGAGTTCTTTGGTTGAATAGTGTGACTAAGAGTTGGGAGCCCGCTTACTAGCCTTAAAGTTAAAGACCGGATTCGCAACCACATGGTTTCTTCCTCCAGGGAGAGTTTCCTATGTTCTTCAGAAATGTCCCTAGAGAAAGGCACCAAATGTTTTCAGGCAAAGGCTTTGCAAAAAAGCCTACTCAAAGTTATCTAATAATGTATGAGGGAGGAGTAGTCAGAAATTCAGAAAACTGTATTAATATGTAAAAAGGCAGCACTGCTAGAAGTGATGAATGATGCTTGTTAAGTTTGCAGTTAGCCAGCCTAGAGAACATTTAAATAGGGCAGTTGCCCTGAATGGGTTTTCTTTGCCACGTGTGCTGCAACGAAAAGGTGTGGCTGTACAGATGAGGTGTTTCTACCCACCTGTCTTTTGGATCCCAGTTAAACAAGACTGTCAGGTCTCTGTTGTCATGCAAATCTTTCCACGGAATGTCATCCTCCTCTGGGCTCAGACTCATAGACTTGATACTTTCTTCTAAACTGGTTGATCTGTATATAAGAAAAAGCCTCATCAAATCAAACATTCAGTTGCTGGAAACAGAAAACACAGCTCACTGACAGACCACACTGCCTCCCTGGTTCAACCCTTCTCATGTCAGAAATGTCACACACACGGTACTGACAGGGATGCTGAAGGGAAGAACATATTAGAAGCAGAGAGAAGTAGCTCACAGGTTTTTGCCAAAGAGCTGCAAGTGCAACTCACTAAGGTCTCACTAGGCCTATGTTCTGCCTATGCACAATTCTTCATTTTTTTCCCATTTGAGTTGCTGCTGTACTTACATATTTGCTTCAAGTAAGAGGTCTAACAACATCCGTTCTGTGCGAACTTGCGCAAAGTGAAGGGAAGAGTTCAGCCTATTTCTAAATGCAATGAATTCTGGGATCTTCTCAAACGCACCATACTTGTAGGCTTGAATGATATATTCTGAGGTCTGGAAGAAAACACACACCATCTTTGTATTAGTTACTTCCATAAATTCAGAATAACCAGAGTCTATCAAGGTCACTGCCAAGAAATTGCATTTCTGTGGTTCTCATTAACCCAGAGGTACAGATACTGAGTTCCTGGGAGAAGCCTGCACTTCTGCTTGTCCAAGTCACCCCAGCAGTTTTGCAACTTAAATTAGAGAATGCTCAGATGCTCCACCAGGCAATGTGATTTAATAACCAAACTAACACTAAGAAACATCATGTTGCTGTCGCCACTGTGACCAAAAAACAACTTACGAGGGGAGAGATGATTTTGGAAAGCTCTCTTTTTTTTTTTTTGAGATTCAAATTACTGTTTCATTGCAAGAAGTACTTTCAGGCAAAATAAATATATCCCAGATTTTCTGGAACTGACTTAGAAGTGCATCACATCTTACCGCAACGCAGATCAAAAAAAATTACTCACACATTTTTTTTCAATTATCTTTTTTATTAGATTTTTGAATACAGGATCACAAGATAATACCACGCAAGGTATACACATTACAATACAATCTAGACACCAAAGACAACTGTCAGGCTCCGTGGGATTGTTTGCTTTCCCTCTGATGAAATGCACCAAGAGAAGGCACGCAACTAGTATTTCACATCAGTCCAAGCAACCTCCAGAAGGAGATTTATATAATGGAGCTCCAAACAAGCACTGTATTTTAATGAGAATTTTTAACTGCAGACAGAGAGTGAACAATTTACGCTCCCAGTCAAGACAGATGGCTGTATGTTTTTTACATCAGAATTACTCCACAAGTGAGAAATTCTGGCAAATGAAGTATTTTCTTCTGAACAAGACTAAGAAATGCACTGAAGAGGAAAGGCACCAAAAAAGACCTCTGGTTAACTGAACTCCATATGGTTCTAACAGACTCAACCTGTCTGGAAGGCTCTGAGAGACCAGAAACTAGCACCTGCAAATGAAAGCCCCTTTTTTTTTTTTTTTCCCTCCAAAAGCAGAAACGTCCTATAGGCAGCTCTGCCTTTTTCCCTAAGAAATTTGGTTATTTGCACTGTATGAAAAAAATATGCCAAATATTCAACAACATACCCTCTGATAAACAGCCTCGCAGAGGTGATTGTCAAGCTGCGGGACTGCGCTATGGGCTCTAATTCAACTGCAGCGGCGTGGTTTTTAAATCCCCACAGGACACGCTGGTGCTGTTTGCCTGCAGTATCTGGAGAAATTAAAGACGGACGGACACAAGAAAATTAGAGAGATTACTTGTGATTTTGCATATTTAAAGGAGGACTACCTTCAGAAGGATAAAGCTGCCTTTTTAGTTTTTGGCCAAATCAAGCAATACTGCCTTCTCTCCTCTCTGATCTTAGAATCCTCTCCTGATGCCGAAGTACTGTGTAAGGACTGCACAGCATCCTAGGTGGTTGTTATTCATGGAACACTCTTAAACAGGAATCACTTCAGGCTGTTAAGTTCAGTAATTCAGAGGAAAATGTATTTAAAGCACTCAGTTTGCATCAGCAGCTATATTTTATGCTTTGTTTCCATCCCACACTTCCTGTTCTAGGAAGAGTCCCACACACAGTGTGGTGCAGGACATGTTCTCTATGCTGTAGCAGACATTCCAAGCTATCTTAAACACCAACCTAGAGAGAAGCAGGCAGTATCTGAAATCAGGTAAAAATATAACTTATGAAGGATAGTCCTCCTTTAACACTGCAGTTAGATGCTGTTTATGGGACTCAAATGGGAAGCTGGTATCAGGACCCTGAGTATGAAGGGGCAAACCCAGCAGAACCACAGCAGCACAGAAACCAGCATCAGATTCAGACCATGTGATACTTGGGCCATGTCCTCTGTAAAGAAGCTGTTTCTCCTCTCCACTCTTGACACGCCATCATTCTAGATGAATAGTATCCTGAACTGAGCCTTCACCTCCTGTAATTTGCACTTTATGGTTGGTTTTTAAGGATACTTGCTATTTGCAAATGAGTACAGCTTTTGATGTGTTTCCCAACTAAAAGGATCTCAAGGAAACAGCCACTGAATTGTCCAGGACACACAAGAGATTTGGCTGCCCAAGATCAACAATTATTCGTGGTCCTTTGGTCACAGTACTCTGTCTCCAAGATGAGATATGATGCAAGCAGGTTTCTGAGTCACATCTTTATCTTGTAGCATGAAGAAGTATATAATGTTGATTGCATCTCTTTCACCCCTCTTGCAATTTCAACCTTTTCAGGTGTGGTAGTGGGGCAGGTTGAACCATTCAGGCACTGCCCTTTTGGGATTTCTGGAACACCAGTTAAGTAGCATTTTCCTGCCAAGAGCACTTGGAATGTGGCTGTCTTCACCTGCATACAGATGTTGAGCTACTGGAAACAATCAGCTCTTCTTTGCTTCAAGAACCTTCATCATTCATGCCAAAGAGAATAACCTTCTTCCAGGGTAACCACACCTGAAGTTACTTCAGATTGTTTTCCAGGGAATAGATTATTTCTTGATGCTTTACAATGCAGTTTTCCACAGCAGACAATCATAGCTGATAGTTTGTGTTTTTTTCACCTGGTTCTCCAGGAGTCAAATGTTTTAGTCAGACAGTTGGTTCCAAGTGTGATTTAACATTCGCTGAGTGACTTTTAAACAAGATTAAACAAGCTACCCTTCATCAAAAAAGCCACCACTACGAACAACTGACACACAGGATAAAGCTGTCTGGAACCAGGGCTTCACTCCAGCACGAAACATTGCATCCAGGAACCCAAAGACTCTTAGGAAGTAGGATCATTGCTTAGAATAAAAGCATAAGAGGGAAGCAGAGAAGAGTGAGCTCCCATCATACAATCCATGTGCTCTTCTGTGCATCCTATTCCCTGCAGGGAAATTTCTATCAGACACAGGGCACAGTGACTCAGCATCTACCCTCCAGGAACAGGTAAATGGCACCTGATATATCATACACAGGAACAACCTGGGCTGCCAGCAGAGCAAGGGTACTATGAGGGATAACTGTGTAGGTATCTTAACTACTTAGTACAGACAAGTCTTGTGTTTTTATCTATTTCTGGAATGGCAGGAAAACAAGTTGTATGACTGCAGAGCCTTTGGAGCTAACTTATCCAGTGGCTGACTGGAAGTTAGTGGATCACACCTTTATTTCTTACAAAGTAAAAATAATTTTCTTCACCTTCCTCTCAACAGTGATCAAACTGTAAAATATAAAGATGCAGGATATATTTCCACTCCTCAGAATGGGACTACCTTGCAAGGTCTAGGGAGCTGGATTGTTATATATATACTTTCCTGCCACAATTCCAGACTATTTCTGTCCCTGTTTGCCCAATAGATTTCCAGCAATATTTAAAAAAATGTGTTGTTCTACTGTTCTCCTACCTAACCTGTTTTTCATGACTCCATGAGAATTCTGAAACAGAACTGACATTTTCCTTATGAATGCATGGAAAAGTAAATCAGTGTATTTTCCAAGTAAGATTACTGACAAGAACAGTTAGTTAATAATTAGCAAGCTACAAGCATGCTAGATGCCATGGGCATGGCATGCATTTTGAGGAGCTCCTGATCTCTTTGGAGGAATTCACCTACTCTCCCTTCACTATCTCCTCCATTCCAGTCCCAAGACTCTCATTCAAGACAGCTTCCTTTTCATTCATGCCACTTTTGGGGATGAATTGAATAAAACAGGCAGTCCCCATCAGCACAAAAGCAGGTTTTGCAATTTTATGCTATCACTTCAAAATAATGCAGTTAGACAAGGGCTCTGCTTTGCCTCCAGTGGAGCTGAGTCTTCAGGACTCAAGTTTTTTCCCTCTGAAATCCTCCCACCTTTTCCCCTGCCCTTTCCCTACCCTTTCAGGGGATGAGCATTCCTCTCCATCCCTCTGTGCACTGGATGGCTGTCGCTAAAATATGCTGCTTCAGTGATGGCAATAAAAAAGATCCCTAAGTTTGGCATCACTGCT
Organism: Chaetura pelagica; assembly: GCF_000747805.2. Classification (NCBI taxonomy): domain Eukaryota; kingdom Metazoa; phylum Chordata; class Aves; order Apodiformes; family Apodidae; genus Chaetura; species Chaetura pelagica. The sequence continues at coordinate 30,420 of NW_009953068.1, forward strand.
TTGACCCACCATCCCTGGCTGCTGCAGGGCTTTCCAAAACGCTAGAAGTTATATGACACCAGGACTTACTTGCCACATGACATTTCATTTTGCAAAAAGTGAAATCACAGTCCATACATTTAAAAGCAATCATACCTGTTTTTTGAGGAGCATTAAAACTGTTTTTTAGATTTGAAAGCTAAAGCAAAACTCCATTTAACAGTAAATTACAGACTCTTGCAATGAATCACAGAGGTGAGGCAACCTTTCTTATAAACACACAGTTGCACATATTATTCCTTTCCATTATCAACCACTGCATTTCTGTAAGCCCGTACACACAACACAGACTTCTGCAAGGCACCTTGACATAACTGCTCTGTTATAAGGACACAGAGATTTCTTTCAACTTACATCTTTCTGGTTGGAGTGGAAAAACCTGAGTGCAAAATTGCAGGATTGGGATGCAGCAGCATAATGGCCGAGTGACTCTGCATATCGTGTCAGAAGATAACTGCAACACAACACAGCCCAAGTCAAACATCAGCACACAGCCCTGAGGAATCCTGAGCTTCAAACACAGCTCTGCACAGAGAGCTGCAGCACAGCTCAGGCTGAATGAAAAGTCTGAAGATTTAACTGAGGACAATCACAATATTCATATTAAAATTTAAGTTTTTAACAGTAAGGAATTCTTAATATTTTAAAGAACTTTATGTGGGGCTTGGAGTTCCTCCACCCACCTTGCTAAGCATGCAAGAGCTTTACTTATACACCCACAAACACACAAACCAAGGCAAGGCCTTTGGTATGTTTATGTACCCAAGACTCCTGAGCTCTGCTGAGTAATGACACAAGCCAGAACAGCAACCTATAACTGCAACCAAGATAAACATTTCACAAATTTACTTCAGAATCCTTATAATTAATACTCTGAAAACCCCAAACTTATAAAAATAACACAGGAAAGATATTCCAGTACAAGTATCTTGTATAATTCCAAAACACGTTTACACAACGCTATAAAAATTCGATAATCTGCTAACTTCCAGCAGCAAAGGAAGCTGAAGATCTCAGGACTAGTTACTGGGGGGTGACCAGCAGCAATTATTCTCAGTATATACTACCCACCCGATGGTGTCGTGCTGTATGTGTTTCGCATCAAGGCTGGAATACAGCTCTGCAACAGGTTCAAATGCACCAAGCCTACAGTAGATTCGAATAAGCAGCAATTTAAACTGAGCATTAGAAGGGCTATGAGACAACCCCTCTTCTAAGAGAGTCAGGCACTGCCACACAGCCATCTCTTCACCTGGTGACAAAGACAAAACACACAGACAGGTCTGATCAGAGAGAGGCACTGAACCCTGACAGCAAAATTCCCCTTGGCACTGAAGCTTCCATCCTCAGGTTACACACCTCAGAAACAACCCCATGTTTAAACATGCAGATGGCATCATCAGCCACTGCCCCCAGCACTGTAGCTCAGAGGGAAAGGTGGAGGAGTAATTCTTCACAGGGAATATCTAGCTCATATTTGTACAGAGCACAGCACCTGCACGTGGGCCCATTGCAAAAGAAGTGATCTTTCCTGCTGAGTCCTGGACTGCTCAGGGAATTCAAAAGCCAAGGCTCCACCCATGACCTGCCAGGAACCTGACAATGGATTTACTCAGGTTAAAGACTAAAGCTTTCTCAGAAAAGACAAAAGTGTAACTGGCAACTACACTAAAGATCAGGAGTATAAACAGGGCCCATGGATAGCCACCATTGGAGACTGACTCTGTGGGATAAAGAGACTAACAGGCAGAGCAGATGTGGAGCAACACTCCAGAAGGAGGTCTAGAAGCAGGGGATACAAAAGGCAAAATATGTTAGGGAAAGGAATACTCTCAAAATGCCTCTGATATAGAAGGAAATTGTTAGCATAACTCATGCAAAGGGAGAGAAAATACTACCTACATGGGGAACTCAGAACAAGCTTCTAAAAAACAGCTAGCACTGAGCTGCAACAGTCATCAGCAAAGCTCTGCCAGGACTTGCAGTAACAATCCAGAAAAAATAAATGCCTTCAGAGTTCAGTGAGGTTTGTATCAAACACCAACTGAATAGAAGGACTTGTGAAATGCCTCATAATGGGAAGGAAACCAGAAGCTACAACCCTAACAATCCATGCCAGGTGTGTGCTGACCACAGGGACACCACCTCAGCATCACAACAATCCAGGGTGGCATTAGGCAAGACACAATTTTAGGAACATACCTTCTAGCCACAGATCGAGCAGCAGGTGAACTGCAAGCAGGCAGTAATAATCCGAGAACTGCAATTCAGTTTTCAAACAAGACTTCCCTAAAATGAAAAAAAAAGTTAGCCTTGAGTTATCCAGTGCTGTCAACTGCTTCTCAAGCTGTCAGCGCTATTGAATGACAGAGCTATCTGGCAGATCTTAACTACAGCTTACTTTGTAAAACCCAGAGTTGTCTTAAAAAGTGAAATAACCATATACATGCTGCATTAGTTCATCACACAAGTTGGACTTTGGGCTACTTTGTATGTTGACATCTGCTGGAAGAAGACTCCTAGGTCTGCAAGATTTACAAATTAGTATTGCTCATGTCTTTGTCCTGTGTAAATCAGTGACAAAGTCTGGCTTTGCTTAAAGGCACAGGCAATTCTGCAAAGATACAAATGTACCATC
>NW_009953068.1:33146-35575 GCF_000747805.2 Chaetura pelagica
CAAAATTAAAGGGAAATGGAAAATTCAGGTGTCCTCAAGGATATAATCACAAAGGAGCAAGCAAAAGCGTCATCTAGCAGCAGGCTGGGTGCTCTGCACCAACAGTGGCATTTACCACAGGAGTTTCTGCTGTTCCACCCCCCTGAAAAAGCTCTGAATGTTTGCTCATAAAAAGCTGCAGGTGAACAGCAACACTAGTTTCAAGATTTTTCTCACCAAACTCCAACCCATGGCGGTATCTTAACATCAGCTCCCGGACCACAGTCAGCTTTTCCTTCTTGTCCATGGTGTGGTAGATGCCGAGCAGCCTGGTGAGCTGCACCACACACAGGTGCTGCTGCAGGGCTTTGATATCGGCTGGCAGCGCGATGGAGCTCTCACCAGCTGCCGACAGGGGGATTATCCCCAGCAACTGACTGATGAACTGAAAGAGAAACACGGGTGTTAAATCCGCAGGGCATCTGGGACTGCAAAACCAAAAAGCATCATTTCCTCCCTCAAATCAAGCAAAAAAAACCACCCCAAAAAAACCCCTAAGGTGGAAATGTCAGCATCAACCCTGATGTCACACTGAAATCAGCAGTGAAAGAGCTGGCTTCAATTTTTTATTTTTTAAAGGTGCTGAGCAAATGGTTCTGGTTGCACTCAACACCTTTTAGTAAGTTTCATCAAATAGATGGAGGAAAAAAAAACCACCAATGCAGGCAAGTTTCCAGTAGATGGACACACAAGGGAGTTCAAGCACCTGTTAACACTCACAGTAATAACATATGCAATTAAAATAATTAGTTACTGAAAGGCTTCACAGCACACTTCCAGGAAACACTGGTTTTTTACCAGCTTTTACATTTTCTCTTAACTCTGAAGTAATGTGCTGTACTCAGTGAGGTCACCATCTTTGATTAATGACTTATTTTTTAAATTAAGCTGTAAGAAAAGCAGCCTCACATTGTTTACAAATTAATAGGAGACAGCAGACTTCTCACAACAGGCAGTCAGGGCTGGACAGTGGATTTTTGTTGCCTTAAAACCCAAGAGTGTTTATAACTTAAAACCAAGTTAGAGCAAATGAATTCAACATCTCTACACTTGGTTTTGAAGCACAAGAACTGCACCAAATGCATGCCTGAGGTAAAAAGCAGACAGCTAGACAGGAGGAACCCACAGTACCATGCTTATGCATTCCAGTTTTCCTGAAGATTTTGATGAAGACTATGTTGACTAATCTTTTTAGTCTGAGATTTTGCCAAGCTGGGCAAAGTCAACCCAATCACCAGGCTGCATACTTCAATTTATGCCTCAAGTTAATCATAGCAACATCTTATGTCTGAAACATATGGTGTGCAAGATTGCTACATTCTCAGCTACTGAAGTGTAGCACTAGCCTCAACTCCCTAAAAACAAAAAAAGAGGATGCCCCCAGCTGTGTATAACCTCAGTGTGACCCTGCTGCTGTACCCAAGACACAGCAACCCCCAGCATCTTTTGCAGTAAAACAAGAATACAGCTAAAATAATCTATGATATCAGATAATCTAATAATATTTTCTTTAAGTAACTTACCAACTTTCAGGTTTCAAAAAGGCATCAGCACTTTAGCACAACTAACCCTCCTCAGCTACACATCTCCTTAGCTAAGCTGCTGCAGAAGAGTGCTTCAGAGACACAAGAAGCAGAAGAGTCTCATACGCTGGAAACATCTTCCCATATGTCAGTATGACACAGTGATATATGCACTAAGTCTCCAGCAGTTTTAAGGTCAACCAGAAAATGTTAAGAGAATTTATTCCAAGTCATAGTTTTACAAGCACTGTGACAAAACTGCAGCCTAAATTACTATTTTTTACATACCATTCCCTCCTGCTCTGGGGTTTAGAAGTTTTTTCCTGGAAAGTTAGGATAAAACCTGCTCAGGATTTCAGGGTTACCTTGCAATGGTATTACCATTTTCAGAATAGAGTTAAATATTCTACTGACCCCATCTCTTGCCAGTAGAGTAAAACCACACCTTTTAACATAAACCATTAGCAGCAACCCATATATGCTGCCACTCTCCACAGACAGGCTGTGGGAAGAGCTTGCATAAGAGGTCTAAAAATAATTTAATAAACTAAGGAAGACTAGCACTACCTACACTTTGTTTACAATCACTTCATCACTGGCCTCTGGCTGATCCAGGATTCTCTGTCTGGCCCTTCCCAGCTCTGATAATTTTACACAATGGCTTATGAAAACAACAGGGTGAGCAAAAGGATTCCCAGCTGCTGAAGTCACTCAACGAGCTGCTCATGACTCTGCACAAATTGTCTTTTCAGTTAGAGTGCTTGTTTCAGGAAGAGATTCTGGAAAAGTTGTCACAGATGAGGGTGCAGATTTTTCCCATTAAACATAAATTTCATTGTAAAAATAATTGATGGTTCGGAAGGGAAA
>NW_009953068.1:35708-49046 GCF_000747805.2 Chaetura pelagica
AAAGAGGAGGATGTCTTTGGAGAACAGAAGTTACAGTGCATAGCAATGAAAACAGCAACTGAATGAACAGGGTGGTGTCTCTACTGTTTTCACATTACTCCATTTTGTAAGCTGTGATCTACTAACAAAAGTGATGAGAGATCACTCATTTAAAAATGAGCTAATTAGGTAGCTTATCAGTTGAACTACAATTCCTAGGGAGCTTTTCATTACAAGATATGAGCTGGTATCTTGTCATTTTCATCAGCATTACGGGGTTGTCATTTTCCATACAATAATTTAACTAAGACTGTCTCAAAACACCTTGACATCTTAAAGTTATAATTAATAAAGCCAAATGAACACTCCATCTGGGGCCGAGAATCTAAAGAAGCAAACTTAAGTTTTTAGCCTTCAGAAAAAAAAACAACCTCTGAATGAAACTGCTCAGTGTATATTCAGATGTTAATTATATTTTCTACACTGCAAAGTTTTCTGAATTTCAAACAGAAGGTAAAAATTTGATGTTTCCAATCTTTTAGTATTTTATGATAATGGGATCAGAGTGCAAACAAGTGCTGCAGTTCCTGCCACCACTTCTTTATCTTCCCCTACCTTTGTGTACTGGCTGGATGGGAGGAGATCCACAAATACTCTGAGATCAGTAAAACAGCAGGGCTTGTCCCCAAATTTTTTGAAGTATTGGAACATTAGTTCTTCTGGATCACCTAGAAAAAGGACCAGTTCATCTTTTTAATACACTCCAGTAAAAGCTGAATCTGTAAAATCACTATGAGAAATCTTTGTTAATGCTTTTTCTTTCTCTTTAAGATCACACAGAGAGTTAGAACACAGATAGCTGAACTACTGCAGATTTTAACAGAGCTTCAAAGTCTTTGGCAACCAAGGATACATAAAAAAGCCTCCATTCAAGCTCCTTTGGCAGATAAGAGCTCTGCATAACAGACATGCATACACAGCCTCTGCTTATCTAACAGTACCTTATTTTGGGATGGAAACACAAAAGGAACTAGAAAGAAGCACAAATGGTGCTCTGATCACATTCTCTCCTAAACTGATTCCCTAAACACAATTTTTAAATGCAAGTTTTAAAAAAAGCAACACCTGGTACTACTTCCAAAAAACCTAAACAAGAAAACATCCACAGATTACAGCATACCCACAGGACTCTGTTCAAAAGCAGTACATCAGGAACACAGTTCATTACAGTGTCAGTGACTGTGCTCCTAGATCCCACAGCTCCTTCTGAAAGTCTCCATGCTTGCTTTTACAAGCCCTGGAGCAAGCTGGAACTACCTGCCTTTCTTGAAGGCTCATCTTCTTATGCTTTACATACAGACAACAGCACATACGTTTTCACAACAGACATTGATGCAGCAAAGGACTTGTTCCAAGTTTGTGCTCTCTCCAGAAGATTAATTTATCATCCAGTTAGGGGCTCTTACCTAATTTATATTCATCATTGCAACCTCTGTGTCGCAAACGTCTGATCAGCTCCAGTTTAGCTAAATATGGTCCTCGAAGTGGCCGTGAGCTCTTAGATTCTTCTGTTATCCTCTCTTCTATAAATTTCACAGCTTGCTCTATGGAATAATGTACCTCTCCTTCCAAAGAGCTGTGCAATTAAAGAGGCAAAAGGTTCTTAGATGTTTCCCATTGCTAGGGCATTGATAAAATGCTCAGCATACTCACAGGATACTCAGTCTGGCATGATGGATTCTCTAACTAAAACACCATGAAAAATACAAACTAGAACAGTTCTGTAGTGTACAAACCACTATTTCTACAGCTGTTTCTAATAAACTACTGCCAACCTCCAAAATAAAGTAGGGACAACACATCATTTGGGGTCTGATGTCAAGAAGATTCCCAAAGACACAGACAGTGCCCCACTGAATATATAAATGCAAACAATTTGCTGTAGCACAAAGGAAAAACAAACCCACAGCAAAACTGTGAACTTACTGCTCTTCTTCTGCTGGAGGTGTCCAGGATTCATCAATGAGTTGAAACACTGAATCAAAGTAAGTGATATAAAACTGCCAATCATCTGAGCTGAAACAAAAATCGGGCACAGAACAAAGTTTAGGGAACTGCCAAAACAGGAACTCACTTCTAAAACTGCTGAATTTAAGGAATAGCATGTATTCATATTAACTGCAATAAACACATTTTCTCCTGGAAAAGGTCTCACAGCTTAAGAATGCTATCATCTTGAACTTCCCTAAATGTATTAAAGGAAACAATTTCAATGCAGAATCGACAAGCTACAAATTCTCCTCTTAACATTTGCACTCCAATCAGAGCTCACCAATATTCCCATAAAATGCTAAAGCAGAAGCTTCTACTGCCCAGGTTCAGATTAATTTAAGAGTATAGAACAGGAGATGCCAAATACAAAGAGGCAAAGCTGAAAATTGTATTAATTCTACGTGTTGTCAATATTCTGTTCAAGTGTCCTGTAAAGCAGATGCTTATTTTCTCCTTTTTTTCCCACTGCAAATATACTTAACAAAAAATAAGTATCAGGAACAACTTATTTAGAAAGGAAACATTTTGCTGTCCCTGTGGACAGTGGATGCAGACAGAACCTTCTAATCTTCAAGCCTCTGTATTTAACTTAAGATTAGCTAAATACAAAGAGCATACAGCAAATCTCTCTGGACAGTTCCAAGAGGCAGATGTGATCACACTAATACTCTCTCCTGATGCATCTGTTCAAAGCATTAATTTCCCAGGATGAAGTCTGGCCAAGTGAAAGAAATGAAGTTCCAGAAAATTAAGTGTAAATGCAGTTCTCCCTCTTCCACCATAAAAGTTAAGAGCTGGACATTGAGCACAGCCTTTAGAAAAAAGGAAGTAAACAAAATTCTATCACATTAATGTGTCACTAAAGTCCAACTTCACCAATAAGCAACTACAGTTCTGACACTGATGCTCCCTGTGACCTTCACCATGTCCCTTTAACATTCCATTCTGCTGCTCTTGTCCTCAGGCTTTGGAGTGTGAAAGTTTGGAAATGCTTTGAGATCCCTTGATGTTCTATTTTAAGCACCATTTACAAAAGCCACTCAACAAGGCAATTTACAACCAGCCCAGCATTTTCCTTCAGTTTTTCAGCAGTACTGCAGAAATACCATCTCACTTTTTCAGCAGCAGTCTTCTCGACAGTGCGTTGCACTCTGGCCACCTACACAGCTTCTTGTACATCGCCATACACTTGTTCTCACGGCTTTGGAGCTCACTTGTCAGCTTCTCTAAATTAAAAACAGAAGGGCAAGTTGATTTAATTAATGCATTTCCTTCTCTACTTTCTGCACAAAGCTTCTTATTATAGCCAAGGATGCAAAACAGTAACTGTGAGAGAACAGAAGAGAGGCACTTGAAGGATAGAAAGACTTGCTATAGAAACCTTCATATCCCAATTCCTGAACACTGCAAGTGCATTTTTATCTCCAGAAAGAGTCCACAAAAACGTAGAATATTAGGAAAGACTTTTTCTTTTTGTTTTAAGATGGCACTTGCAACAAACTAACCTGCTATCATTTTCTCCTACTAGGCATCCTGCTGTGAGTTCACTACAGAATAATACTTCATAGTATAAGCAGGTGGGCAAAGCCAGTTTGCACCAGAGCATCTCCAAAGTTTGCATCAATATTTGAAACTGATTCTAAGAGTCAGGCTTCTTACATTCCTTTTTTTTTTTGGTAACTAGTGGACAAACCTGAAGCAAAGGAGAACTGCTTGTCCTCTACACAACTGTGATTATTAATGGACAGAATAAGTTACCCCCTAGTTTTCCTCTCACGACATCCAAGGCTTCCTTATACTTCTCCAAACGTTCCAGAATCATGTAGTACAGTTCAACCTTAAAAGAAAAATTAGACTGCAATGAAATTTGCTAGTAAAACAATATACAGGTGTGCCAAAAAACAGTGGCTTGTGTTACTGTCATCAGAAATAGGAGATAGCCAGGACTGCAAAGCTATCTTTAGCAACCCAGAGGGTGGAGCATTGAGGAATTTAGGTCTTTTTTCCATTCTCAGTTCTGAAGTTTCTCTTGGGGCCTCCCAGGGAACAAACCCAAGTACTTCATCAGTCAAATCAAAGGCCAGAAAATTTCCTTGGCCACACTCTTCCCGATCCCTCTCAACCCCCTGCTCTTGGTTTTCATTCTGTCCTGCTACATTCACATTTAACTCCAGAACACTACTGATTATTGTCTTGGAAAACTGCTAAAATTATCAGCTTCCTTTAACAGTGCATTTCTTGTCTCAATAAAGTTCAAATCACACTGAAAGTATCTTCAAGTCTTACTTCAGCCTCAGCTTCAATCTTATCCTCTTTCACCATTTTTTCCACCATTCTCTCAGCTAGTGGCAAAAACATCGTCTTTGAGAGGTTTTCATCCTGTGCTGAAATAGACTAAGGAAGAAAAGAATTAATGCAATAGCTCATGAGCTTCTTGTTTTGTCCCACCCACTGCTTTTTTCATATTAGAAGAAAAAAAAAAAGACAACCCAGGTGCTTCAACCCCTCTGAAACAACACATTCTGAGCTGCCATCTATCACCTGCAGAGAGCAACTGCTCTGCCTCTATTAGGCAACAATAAAACCAGTTATATACTGAAAAGCTCCCTCTTGATTACATTGTCCAGAGAATCACACTTCTGGGCACACAATATCCAACAACATGTAGCACAAACACATTTGTGTTTCCCAAGGCACAGTATTTTAGAGAATGGAATTAATGCTTATTTTTTCTTGGCTATGTCAGGTTGTCTGATTAGTGCCTGAATCTGCTGTCTACTCCTGCGGGCTTTCTGCAGTTCTGCAAACATCCAGAGCTCTCATTTATTTCCTCCTAGAGCCTTTATAACCTAGTTAGAGAGAAACAGTTCTGCCTCAGGAGCTGCAGATATCTGAGCATTTATTCATTAGCTCTCTAACTAAACAGACCAGAAAAGAGAATTAAAGTTGTATTACCGTGGCAAGGCAAACCAGGTAAATTGCATTATAAAAATACCACAGCATTCATGCTGAATCACATCAATGATGCTGTTGAAGAAGGGCTCAGTACTTCTCCCAGCATCACAGAAGAACAGTTGACATTTAACTTCAAATACTTCTAAACTTGGAACATTTCTATGCTTGCACTATACCTGCAGCACAAGTCAAACTCATTTGCAACACTATACACACCTGCATAATTAGGCTCATCACAGACCAAAAATAGTAAGGATTTTTGGGTACAATCTTATAAAGTGCCATTCCAGCCTGAAAAACATAAGACAAAGTTTCGTCATTCCTCAGTCTACTTATGAGCTGCCATGACAGACAACGCAGGCTGAGCTGCAATGACGGCAGCAGACAACACAGAATTAGCAACTAGATGGGAGGATTTTTATCAACCCAGGAACTGTTTCATCCTAACACATGCTCTAAAGTAGAAAACAGAGGGTGAAAATGTTTCAGAGATAAGTACTTCATGCAAGTCTGTAATTGCCTAAATGGATGACAGCTTTAATTAGAAGTGGTAACTACATCAAGAAGCAGAAGACCCATTCTTTAGGAGTGAGGGGAATATTTGCAGTGCTGCTTTTCACAAGGATGCTCAGCCCATGCTAAAAGGCACACTGAACCACCTGCCTCCCTTGTGTCAGAGCTGCCCTTCAACACTCATCTCATCCATACACATGCTCAGATATCTGGAACCTGAGGTCACCTATACGTGCAATGCAGCCCTTAAGCAACCGTCAAGCTGAAAGCTTGGCTGTATCAAAGCAGAGCTCAAGTATCAAGGTTCTCTAGCTTAACACAGGAACACTTATTCACAGATTTCCAAAGTCTACATATAATGGACTGCACTTTTATCCTTACAAAATCTCATCTTAATTTTGAGAAACTACATATAAACCAGTCTACTCCCACAGAGGGACTTTTGTGCTGATTTCCTGACTGCAGTCTCAAGTTTCATTTTCCAGTTCTTTCAGCTGCAACAACCCAGAATGCTGAGCTTTATTTTCACTTTCCAACCAATCTGTATCCACTTGCTCTTTGCATTTCCAACACCTTATGTCAAAGCACAGGGAAACATGGAACAGCCCACTCTCTGACAATCTCTGGATAATATAACTAGATACATGTTTTATGACATTTTAAACATACAAAAGAGCAGATAAATGTTAAGTATGTACAAGTCTGGCATTTTTCCCACTCATCGTTGTGGACAGGAGTACAATTAACAGACAGTCATCCCTGAAGTTTACATTATCATACAAGGCTTGTAATTTCATGTGCATTCATAACTTAGCCTGTACCTACACCCTGAACCCAGCATAAAAGTTGGGCTACAATGGAGAACAATCCTTCTGCTCAATATATTCTTTCAGTTATTTAAATGAAGCTTGTACAAATATTCAAGTCACCTTAGCACAGTGGGAATGAGAGGGAGTTTAGGACTCATTTACTTGGCTCTCTGTGCCTTTTTATATCAATGAGTGAGCATGCCTGCTTTTAAAAGAATCTTCCATTTATAGGCATTTTCCAGGCACCTAATTTAGAAGGGATGAAAACAAAACTAACCAGCCTGACACCGTTCTGACAACTACAAAGTAAGAGGTTCTCAAAAGAAGTGCTTTTTAGTTTTTCTTCACTGAATTACAACCAATACAAGCCTAGTTATAAGTTAGATTCCAGAGATAAGAGTATGGGCAAGATTACTCAAAGATAACAGCAAACTGAAGAGTAAATAGTCTGAAAACTTGGATCAGAAGATTTTGCTAGATCTTCTTTTATCTATTCCAAAGTTTTATGATACAATGCCTCACATATAACCACCATAGTGTTCAAGGCAGATTGATAAAAACTTCCTAAAATAACCAACATATTCTATCAGACCAGAGATGCACACAAAATGCTCAGCTGTCCTATCCCATGTAACGAAAACATCTGTCTTCACATAATCCACCTCCTTTTCAGCATTTCTGTAAAAAATAACCTACAGTTAGTTCTGCATTAGCCCAGCTTAGCTTTCTGGAAGATTACATACAATATGAAAAGGCACTAACAATTATACATATAAAAAGAGACACTTTACATGACCAGAACACAAACTGTTGAATATACCTGTTGCATCTTCTTGTATTCTCCAACCCTGGCATAGGCCATGAAGAGATGAGAGTGGTACTCTTCACTGTTGGGAACCTTCTTTACAGCTGCCTCGTAAAGTTTAGTTACCAGTTCCGCTAAACCAAAACCAGATGGTTGAGTTAAGACAAATTTGGGAATAATCTGAAAGCACAGCTACCTAAAGACAGCATCAATGACACTCTGAACAGTAATCACACTCATCAACAACAGAAATGGCACTCTCTCCCCCAAGACTCCAAGCACTACTAACAGTAGTCAATGGAGGAAAATTATTTAAAATCCTCACAAACTTCAAATTTAGAGTAAATAGCAACAACTGACTGTTCAAAAGCACTAAAGTCTTTTTCTTAGGGAAATTGATCTATTTTGGAGCATTGAATTGAAGAGTTCTACTCTTGGCAGACTGACTATTCCATGTGTGTTACGGATCAAAACACAGACCATTTTCAGAGCTTAAAAACAAATTAGTTGCTACTATCGCAGGTTTACTTATGTTATATCCTGCTGTTTCCGAATTGCCTATTTTAGTACTCTTAATGAGTAAAGTACTTCACACCATACTTTTTAGTAACAGATCTATCATGACTACTTATCATAGAATCATAGAATCCTAGGGGTTGGAAGGGACCTCGAAAGATCATTGTCCTGGTTTGAGCAACAGTGTGTTCTGCTAGGCTGATAAGACAGTGGAATGTTTGCTAGCTACAAGAAAGCTTACCGAAGGAAAAAAAAATCAGTAAAAAAGAAAAATTGGCTTCATCCTGGCTCAAACCAGGACAATCATCTAATCTAACTCCCCCTGCCAGAGCAGGGTCATCTAGAGTACATCACACAGGAACGCATCCAGGTGGGTTTTGAATGTCTCCAGTGAAGGAGACTCCACAACCTCCCTGGGCAGCCTGGCCCAGGGCTCTGTCACTCTTACAGTAAAAATTTTTTTTCAGATATTCACCTTGAACCTCCTATGCTCCAATTTGCAACCATTACCCCTTGTCCTATCACTGGTCATCAGTGAGAAAAGCCTAACTCCATCTCCCTGACACTCACCCCTTACATATTTGTAAACATTGATGAGGTCACCCCTCAGTCTCCTTTTCTCCAAGCTAAAGAGACCTAGCTCTCTTAGCCTTTCCTCATAAGGGAGATGTTCCACTCCCTTAATCATCTTTGTAGCTCTGCGCTGGACTCTTTCAAGCAGTTAATGATATTGTAATATGCAGAACTGTCTTACATTTTCATCTTTCCAGATTTTTTTCCTTACACATACAATCATATCTCAGTGTAGTATCAGAAAACTAAATTTAATTTGTCTTTCACGTAGTTTGTATATACTTAACACACAGACATAAGACATCTAATTATAGTTTTCCTGCAGGACCAAAAGTGGAAGTCCCCCAAAACCACCATTTCCTTTCTGAGTTACAAACCTAAGTTAGAAACCTGAGCTCCATGCTCTGCAAGTTGTTTAGAACCACAGAAAGGCTTTTGACATTTTCAAGGGTTTACTTATGTTGAAGTCACACATATGCACAAAAGTTTCCTGTTACTCAAGAAATTATACATTGTACATATACATACACACACACAAGGAAATAAACTAGGAGAGCATAATTAATTCTAGTATTGCAGACTGATAACAAATATCCTTTTCTACAGAAGTTGTTTCACACCATCAGTGCTCCAGCAATTCAACAGTAAACGTTGCCACTACCACCAAGAACCACAAAAAGCTGCCAAAAACTACAACTCTTCCTTAGGGCTGTAGATAAGCAGCATGTGAGGTCTGTTTTCTCCCAGAAATTCACACACAATTCTACTGTCACTCAAACATACCTTATCACCACAAAGAGCAGTAACTGAAAAAGTTGCTGTGGTCAAATCAAGAGGCCACGATTTCCCTTGTTTGTCACACAGCTCCTTGAGGCCTAAACTTCTCACAGCACTAAGCACACTCCAAATCACAGACTGTAATTTGTCACCTCTACAACACATACTGACAACAAATTCCAGTAGTTTCATTAAAAAGTGAACTTATCAGTTGATCACGACGGACAACTGTTATCATGCCACTCATTTAGGAACTGTGTACACAATAATGTTAAGGAGAGAAGCCCAAACAAGGTTCTTCACTTTACAGTGACCACCAGAGCCTTAAAAGCACCTTAAAGCAGGTGTCACTTACATTCGCTGAGTCTCTTAATAACAAACCTATATGTGATCCATGGACTTTGCATGTCTCCTATGAAACTGTGGGTCACATGCACTTCTGGAAGAACATAAATAATGATAGTTTTTTAGAGGCAAAGGAAAAAGCTTACGTCTGTGCATTTCCCGGTAAAGAATAGTTAGTGCTTGCAAGGAATTATCATCTGTGGGTTCAAGTGCTGCTACTTCTTGTGCCAGAGCATACGCTTCATCTTGCTTGCCAGTTCTCTGCAAGCCAATTGCCTTTAGAACCTATTGACACAACACAGAGGCAGCTGTTAAACACAGTTAGCAGGCACCAGTGAAAGCCCTCTCATCCCTGGCTAGGAGATGCTTTGCCCAACCACTTGTATGGAACTTCAGGTTTTGTTAAGTTTCTAATCCACATGACTGTAGAAGGAAACTTCCAGACACAAGCTGCATCAAATGCCATGGCTTTGCATTTCTTGACAAACATGCAGGTTGCTCTCAAACATGCATCAGCTATCAATTAGTTTTCCCTACCTGCAGACTCAAGACTAACCAATCCTTCCTATTTTGATTTTTTTTCTTTCAAAAACTGGCCAGAGAGAAGTGATATAAATGAGATCGAGGTCAATGACAAGCACTTCAGCTCAGGAAGCTTTCGAAATATAGAAACTAAGAACTTTAGAGGTAAACCCACAGGGAAAAGAGAGAAGTAGAAAGACAGTCATCTTCAGAAAACCAAGGAACATAAGTCCTTTCCCTTCAAAAGGGGCACAGCAAGGAGAACAGTGAACAAGAAGCTTAACATCAAATGTCTCCAAAATTGCCTTGTTATGTTTTAATAAGGACTACATGGCCCAAGTAAATGTTTTGGATTCAAACACCACAGATGGGTACATCAACCTTAGGTCTAAAAGAGGCATTATAAGGCACAGGCCAGGTACCAAGGCTGCTTGCAGTGGCTATGACAGGAAGCTAGACAATTATAGGCACCTCTTCAAGAGGATCTGTACAAGTTTTCAGGCAAACATGATATTGTGTGAATTAGAAGAGCCTGAGATGTTTCAGACAGTTCAGAAAACAACTTGAGCCCTGGAAGATCATGGACACTGCTAGGAAGGCACAGTGAATCTCCAAGTCTCAGAGGTACGCTCACCAACCAAGGCCATTCCAGTCACACTTACCTTTGCACAGTGAAGATCCTTGTGCTTTTTGAGCAGTTTATCCGCTTGCTGGATTGCCATTTTATTATTGCCATTATCGAGGTAATCTGCATGAGAACAACATATATTGTATTACATCAGAACACAAGGCCATTCTGGAAAGCTACCTCTAATTTTACTGTGGAGTATGTGCTGTTAGGTCAGTAGTGCAAACCCTGTTTTCATTGTACAATTACTACAAAAGCCAAACATTCAGGAAACATGACATTTTGTAGGTGAAGTATATTCACCTCACTGTACTAGTTTCAGTGGTTTAAACCACCAAGCTTTTGTAATGACTCTGCATAGATCATTACAACAACAAAAGAAATGTATAATAGAGTGGGATCTGCAGCAACAGCTCTTTGCTAGCAATGGAGCTTAAGCTCTTTGGTTCAGTAACAATAGAAATTAACGTGGTGTGCCTCTGGGAGACTTTCAATAACTTTTACCAGGAAGCAGGTTAGAAACTAAGCACTCACAATCTATTGAAGCATTAACATCTACCTGTCCACACAACCCATACTTCAGGCAGAGCAAATCTGTGCCCTAGCAGAGTATCACTATGCTTTCTTACTGGTTTTAAAGAGAAAAACATCTATTTCCTCGGGGGATATCCCACTATCTAGTACAACTTCAGCTGTAGAAAATCCGTCTTGAGACTGTTTTCTTATTTTTTCAGCTCAGCTTTCTAGTTTTCAGCTTCCACCTTGTAATTTTACAAACAAGCAATGTTAAATTAGAACACAACCCCCGTCTTCTTGCCCTCCCTCAAAAATACTAATAAAAAACTAGCAGGAAAGCTTAACTGCACCTGCCATGCCAGGGAAGGGTCTGCTCTGTTCTGGCCTCCTCCTACCAAACTGCCAACAGAGCTAATGCCAGTTAACTGAAATCATATTACACATCTTTTTCTCATCAAGACTGCAGTTCTCATTATGAGAGATAACTCTCTTAGCAAGTAGAGAGGTGACCTTTAGGGATTCCTTGCTATATGGTACAAAGTGTGCATCTACAGTAATGAGATTTATATTCAGCTGCTTTAACATTTGCTTCCATGGCCAAGTAAGTGCTGCAGTTTTAAGGTAGAGCTAATTGGGCTCCTGAGACCATAGAGACAGAACCTCAAAGGAGACAGGCTGCCTATATTAACTAAACACAAATGTTACTGCATAAAAGATAGTTTGAAGCTGTAGTATATTGTCTTCGCATGGGTCAGATGGCTACTTCAATTTATGAGAACCTGTGCATCACCTTTAACATTAAAACTTAAGCAGGGATTTCTCAGTGAAGGGGAATCAAAACCATGGAACAGCCTGGCGATCTCTTCATACATGAGCAGAGACTTCCTGATTTAAGGAGCTGTTTTCCCTGGTTCACTTACACACAAATTATCTGTCATACTGCACTGCCTGCCTTGGGTTGTTTAGCTGTGTTGATAAGATCTCTGCTTCAGGTCTCCTACAGCAAATCAAATAAACCACAAACCTCTCTAAACTGCAGCAGAATAAAAAGATTGTATTTTGCTGACAACAAGCTTGTTGGAAGTGAAAGTAGTTGGCAACTTCCAAAGGAATTCAAAGTAAAGAAAAATAAACTTAAGCTTATATTAGTTGCAAGTCTGTAGGTGGAGATGTTCAGTGGCTGGAAATGTAGCACATGAACCTTCAGGTGAGGGGAGAACAAATCAAGATGAAAGATAAACACAGCTGTCGAGTAACCACGGCCCAGGGTGCCAACTGAAAGGCACTGCTTTAAGTCAAGAATCAGACCTTTGACCTCACACTGCACGTCTCCAGTTGAAGACTGATGCGAGTTCTGCAGTTCCCTCTTTAAGGACACACACTTTATCACAGGTTCTGCAGCACTAAAGCCTAAATTCAAATCTTACAATGCAGATAATCCCCTCCAAAACTAGCAGAAAGCTATTGTAGAGCTCGCTTCCCAATAGCTATACTCTCTGAAATGAACACAATGAAATGCACCTCAACATCGTCTGCTTTAATACTGGTTGATTTTACCAAGCTTTTTCTTTTAAGAACATTTCAGATGCTATACAGGTTGTAACACAAATAACTGTGCACTAATGAAAATGGTAATCATGGCTAAAACTAAGGAAAACCAAGGGAAAAACTTACAATACTTACACAGAGACAAACTGCACAGCTGTGCTAATAATTACGCAGTGAACTTTAAGACAGTGTTTCCACTTTTCATTAAACAAAACCATCTCTCTCCAGTTCACTGGGACTCATCATGGATGCAAGTCTTTCCCACAGCATCCTCACTGCCTGAGAGGCAAAGCACATTCATCACAAATGAGGGCAGCTCTCCACATGTTTGCAGCAAGAGATTTTTCTTCTGGTGTTGAAAACAGTTGAGAGCATTTTTCGAAATCTCTACCCAATCTTTAATTTTAGGGAAGAAGTGACATTGTAGCCTGGGGAAGCGTTTTTCTTTTCTCTTTCTCTGTATTTGCATAAACAGAGACAAGTGTGTCTGCAGCCTCTTAAGCAATCCCAAGTGTATGTAATACCCCTGGAAATTCTCGCAGACAACTTAATACAAGAGGTTTCTTAACCAGAGCGTCTCCTTCTCACTACTTCACTCTTGTCTCCCAGATTTCATTGCACACAACACCTCAACAAAACTTGCAGGTTTCTGCGACTGCTCTTGTCCCTTTTATGAATTAATCCATTTCTAACTCCTTCGCAGGAGAAAACACCAAAGTTACCCCGTCCGAGAAGAGGCAGAGGAACCACCACCCCAGCTGCAGAGGGACCTCCCGTCAGCACCAGCCCCTCCACACCTG